>NC_063334.1:123815760-123864651 GCF_021869965.1 Rhincodon typus
GTCCCCCTCCACCCACACATCAACGAATACCGGTCACGTTTGGACGTTGAGCAGTTTTTCTGCCGCCTCCACCTCCGCGCTTACTTTTTCAACCGTGAGTCTAACCCTCCCTCTACTGATCCCTTCTCCCACCTCCAACACACCCCGTCCTCCTGGATATCACCCCAAGGCCTCCGACCCTCCCTCAACCCTTTCATCTCCAACTGCCATCGAGACATCAATCGCCTCAACCTCTCCACCCCTCTCACCCACTCGAACCTCTCCCCCACAGAACGTGCAGCCGTCCGCTCCAATCCCAACCTCACCATAAAACCCATGGATAAGGGAGGCGCAGTTGTAGTATGGTGCACTGACCTCTACATCGCCGAGGCCAGGCGCCAACTCTCCGACACCTCCTCCTACCGTCCCCTTGATCATGACCCCACCCCCGACCACCAAACCATCATCTCCCAAACCATCCACAACCTCATCACCTCAGGTGACCTTCCACACACAGCCTCCAACCTCATCGTTTCCCAACCCTGCACTGCCCGCTTCTATCTATCTCCTTCCCAAAATCCACAAACCTGACTGCCCTGGTCGACCCATTGTCTCCGCCTGCTCCTGCCCCACCGAACTTATCTCTACCTATCTCGACTCCATTCTCTCCCCCTTGGTCCAGGAACTCCCTACCTACGTCCGTGACACCACCCACGCCCTCCACCTCCTCCAGAACTTCCAATTCCCCGGTCCCCAACACCTCATCTTTACCGTGGACGTCCAGTCCCTATACACCTGCATTCCCCATACAGATGGCCTAAAGGCCTCCGCTTCTTCCTGTCGCGCAGGCCCGACCAGTCCCGCTCCACTGACACCCTCATCCACTTAGCTGAACTCGTCCTCACACTCAACAACTTCTCTTTCAATTCCTCCCACTTCCTACAGACAAAGGGAGTGGCCATGGGTACCTGCATGGGCCCAAGCTATGCCTGCCTCTTTGTAGGTTACGTGGAACAATCCCTCTTCCGTACCTTCACTGGCCCTAAACCCCACCTCTTCCTCCGTTACATTGATGACTGTATCGGCGCCGCCTCGTGCTCCCACGAGGAGCTCGAACAGTTCATCCACTTCACCAACACCTTCCACTCCAACCTCAAGTTCACCTGGACCATCTCCAATACCTCTCTCTCCTTCCTGGATGTCTCCGTCTCCATCTCTGGCAACCACCTAGAAACCGATATCCATTTCAAGCCCACCAACTCCCACAGCTACCTAGAATACACCTCCTCCCACCCACCTTCCTGCAAAAATGCCATCCCCTATTCCCAATTCCTTTGCCTCCGCCGCATCTGCTCCCAGGATGAGGCATTCCACTCCCGTACATCTCAGATGTCCTCATTTTTCAAGGACTGCAACTTCCCCCCTTCAGTGGTCAAGAGCGCCCTCGACTGTGCCTCCCGCATTTCCCGCAACTCATCCCTCACACCCCCTCCCCGCAATAACAACTAAAACAGAATCCCCCTCGTCCTCACGTACCACCCCACCAACCTCCGGATCCAACGCATCATCCTCCGACACTTCCACCATCTGCAATCCGACCCCACCACCAAAGACATTTTTCCCTCCCCATCCTTATCTGCTTTCCGGAGGGACCACTCTCTCCGTGACTCCCTTGTCCGCTCCACACTCCCCTCCAGCCCCACCACACCCGGCACTTTTCCCTGCAACCACAGGATGTGCTACACCTGCCCCTACACCTCCCCCCTCACCCCATCCCAGGCCCCAAGAAGACTTTCCACATCAAGCAGATGTTCACCTGCACATCTGCTAATGTGGTATCTGTATCCGCTGTTCCCGTTGTGGCCTCCTCTTCATTGGGGAAACCAAGCAGAGGCCTGGGGACCGCTTTGCAGAACACCTACGCTCGGTTCGCACTAAACAACTACACCTCCCAGTCGCGAACCATTTCAACTCTCCCTCCCATTCCTCAGATGACATGTCCATCCTGGGCCTCCTGCAATGCCGCAATGATGCCACCCGAAGGTTGCAGGAACAGCAACTCATATTCCGCTTGGGAACCCTGCAGCCCAATGGTATCAATGTGGACTTCACAAGCTTCAAAATCTCCCCTCCCCCTACCGCATCCCAAAACCAGCCCAGCTCGTCCCCGCCTCCCTAACCTGTCCTTCCTCCCACCTATCCCCTCCTCCCACCTCAAGCCCCACCCCCATCTCCTACCTATTAACCTCACCCCTTGACCTGTCCATCCTCCCTGGACTGATCTATCTCCTCCCTAACTCCCCACCTACACTCACCTTTACTGGCTCCATCCCCACCTCTTTGACCTGTCTGTCTCCTCTCCACCTATCTTCTCCTCTATCCATCTTCTATCCGCCTCCCCCTCTTTCCCTATTTATTTCAGAACCCCCTTCCCCTTCCCCATTTCTGAAGAAGGGTCTAGGGCAAAACGTCAGCCTTCCTGCTCCTCTGATGCTGCTTGGCCTGATGTGTTCATCCAGCTCTACACCTTGTTATCTCCATTCAAATGTCACTATTTTTAACTCCAAAATCTAACAATTAGAATAATCTATATATGTCTAAATCATACAGCTTTCATCACACCAACACAGTTCTGAAGTGTCAGCCTAGATTTTATGTTGTAGCCTCTGGAGTGGGGATTGAATCCACAATCTTCTAACTCAGAGGTGGTGTCAACTGAGCCATTGCTGATATCTAAGGACAAACCTGCTGATGAATGTCCCCTTATCATTCCTGTTTGTGTTACAGACCAGGACAGTTCCAGCTTCTGTGCCAAGATTGACAGCAACAGAACAGGTAAGTGGCTGCTCCTTAACGATTTTGAGCTGTTGTCTAATTTTTACTCAGATTTTATCATGGAACCAACAGAACCCTTTGTTTTTGTTAAAGGTGGCAAGAAATTCACAATCAGTGCTTCAGAAGACCGTGAGTCAATGTCTGCTTTTATATTGAGAAAATATATATAGTTTGAGATCACTCCTACTCCCCCATATCTTTATGAGCTGATTTCATTGAGGGTCTGGTAACCTGAGTAAGGAGTGTTTGATGCTGCACTGGGAAACTTCAACATCTCGGTTTTGTTCCTGCCCAACTGTCAGAGATTTATCCCAAATGAGAACTCCCGGTTCAGTTTTAAATGACGATGAATTCTCCCCTGACCAGCTGCTCCATAACGTGAGTCCCAACCAGTACTATTCCCTCAGTATGGATTTATTGGAGGACAGTCGTGTCTGATGAACTTAATTGAATTTTTTAGGGCATTATGAAGGACAGTTGATCAGGTTTGTACATTGTCCATCAAAAAGTGTGGAAAGTGCCAATAAGCTCTGGAGGATATATGCTGGTGAAAATGGCCAGACAAGTGATGTATTTTGATATTGATTTGAATGAAATGAGATGATATAATCAAAGTTGTACAACTTTATATAAAGGCAAAATGCTGAGAATGCTGGAAATCTGAAACAAATATCAATATTGCTAGAGAAGCTCAACAGGTCTGACAGCATCTGTAGAGAAAGAAAAAAAAGTTAACATTTTGAATCCCGTATGACTCTTTGTTCTAAATAATGTTTCAAATCCGGTATTACAGGTTGTCAGAACAAAGTAGAATCGTACCAGACTTAAAACATTAATTCTCTTTCTTTCTTCACAGATGCTGCCAGAGCTGCTGAGTTTCTTCAGCTTTCTCTGTGTTTGGTGCAATTTTAGAATGGTTACAAGAGTAGGACTCTGGGACATTCAGAAGAATTTGAAGCTCAGAGGATTAGTTGAGATCAATTACAAAAGCAAGGATATAGTACTTTATAAAACATCTTTTAGAACCTAGCTGGAGAAACTTGGCTAATTCTTGACACTCTCCCTAAAATGAGGTGTCAAGGTTTTAGTAGAAAGAAAATTTTTAGTCAAATAATTCTAGGGGTGAGTCTTCAGGAGTTTGGGAGTTAATCTTCTTAGAACAAAGAAGCTTAAGATTTAATCAAACCATGCCAAATCAAGTGGAGTTTTGTGGGGAAAAAAAGTGTCAGTTAATAACAGACACCTGATCAAAATCCAGATGGGGTGTGACTTCAAGAGGAACTTGGAGCTGTGATTTTCCCATCCCTCTGTTGTTGTCCTAGTCAGTAAAGGTCATAGGTGCTGGGCAAATTGCTACAGTGCATCCTCTCAGTGCTATACACTGCTTGATCATTGTGCCAACTTGGATCCTAGCTAATCAATGAATCGGAAACCAAGACACCTTTCTTTGTGGATAGAGTTTATTAACAATTTGATCTTACAGCTCTTTCCACTAATGCCATCTGTTCCCCCTTTATATAGTTAATTAATTCATTCATCCCAATTAATTGCTTAACCACACTAAATTAACATATTAATTCTAATAAGTACCTTTATGTGACTCTATGTAAAATGGCTCCCTGATTCTCATGCGATCATTAGGATTTGGCAAATGTGTGCTATAAATACAAGATGCTATGGTACTGTAAAAAATATTGATTTTAGAGGTAAGAAAGCTGTTATAATAAGGTAGTTTCAAAGTGAATGCTGTTTGTGTTGCAGCACAGCCTGATGCCTGCACCTATGCCAGCATTATAATCACCCACAGCAGGAAAGGTAACTATCTTTAAACTGATGCTCAGCACACTTTATATCTCTTGTCATTTTGTGATATTTACTGTTTAACATTTATTGTCTTTAATAATAGAACATTCTCCATCAGTTCAAAGCAGCAGGAACTTCACAGTTGCTGATTCTGAAGTGGGTGAGCTTGTTTGTACTTAAAGTCCTATTACTAACTTCTTCTCCAACTTCCCTTTGCTCTTCCCCTGAAGAGTATTCTCCTCTGTGTGAAGTGGTGCTAGTTTAGACTGGGTGATTCATTTCTCTGTCATTAGGTCCCCAATTCTATTTGGCTATATTGTGAAAGTTTCATAATTCACTTATTCATTCAAAACATCCTCATCCCAGATGGGTGTCTGCCATGGATCCCCTCCTCTATCTGTCCTATGTTGCTGTTAAACATTCTATGCAAGCCAACTGCATTCACTCCTTTAACCATCTGGATAATTACATATGGGTATAAAGATGCACCTCTGTCATCTATTTTCTTCTCTACTTCTCTTCTCCTGTGTGTTCCATCATGCACTTTTAACAATATCTGTCTTTTGTCTACAGACTACACTTTTAAAGTAAACAAAATACTGTAACTTCCTGTGTTTGATATTAAGTGCTAATTTTCTCTTCCTGGAGCCATTTCCACCACTAACACATTTGTCTTTGAGCCATAGCCATACAGCATGGAAACCAACCCTTCGGTCTATGCCGAACACAATCCCAAAGTAAACTTGTCTTACCTGCCTGTGCTTGGTGCATATCCCTCTTTTAAATTCATGTTCTTATCCAAATGTCTCTTACATGTTGTAACTATACCCATGCCCACAACTTCCTCTGGAAGTTCATTTCACACACTAACTACTCCCTATGTCTTTTTAAACAAAAAATTGCTTCATGTCTTTTTCAACTTTTCTCCTCTCCTCTTAAAAATATCCTCCCTAGTCTTGAAATCTGCCACCCTAGAAAAAAATGCCATTCTCATTACCTGTACACCTCATGATTTAATAAATCTCCATAGGTCACCCCTCAACCTTTATACACGCCAGTGGAAAAAGGTCCCAGCCTCTCCTTGTAACGTAAACCCTCCATTCCTGGCAACATTCTATTAATCTTTTCTAAACTCTCTCCAGCTTAATATCCTACCTATAGCATGGTGACCAGAACTGGACATGGTATTCCAGAACAAGCCTCACCAATGTCCTGTACAATATCAACATAATGCCCCTTTTTCTGTAACTATCTTCACCCTGATTGGGCTAAATATTACCCTCAAACTGTAGTTATAATTATAATCAGCTCTAACTTCAGTATCTTTGATTGCAGATGTAATCTATGCAGCTGTTGTGAGCACACATTAGGATTGAGTGTTTACAACTGAGGCTGCACTGTTCCCCAGATCAAAGTCAAGGAGCATCATTGGATTCACCAGCTTCTAAACCTGACATAGTTATTCTATGAAAATAATTTTATAGGTATCTCTATTTAACTGTGTTAATACATTTATAAATGCAAATGAGTCTAAACACTTTAAATGTATCTAATATGTTCTGTCAATCTGTATGCCTGTGCCTACATCTGTAATAGGGCAGTATTCGTTGTGCATCCAGTTTACCTGAAGATGATGTGTTGGATGGCTTCTTATTACATGACCTCAAAAGGCAGCTAGATAACAAAATGACATGATATTCTCCAGTATAACTTTAGTATTCTTAGTATTGTTAAGGATTACCTGTTCATAGATTCTTTGTTTTCTCCAAAAATACTGTAAAAGCAGAAAATGGTTTCAGCTGTGAAGCACCATCCAAGTTGCCATTACATACGAACTCAGCTCAGCTCTTTCTTTTTAAAAGAAACAAAACTGAAGACTTCAATCTTTGAAGCAGTGCCAATGAGAACAAAAAGAAAAGCATTGTACTTGTTGTTGCAACTTCTAAAGAGCAGTACAGTAAGGATAGAAAGCAAACATCTGAACATGGATTGGCAGTCAAGTGACACTGTTAGAATTTAAGTTATTCAAAGGAAGAATGAATCTTCACTTCTTAGATCAATAAATAGCTGAAAACATAAGACAGGCAGTCAAACTTCTTCCTGGTTTGGGAAATGAAAGATCATGAAAAATGAAATCCTCAGTGTTCCTAGAGATTACCACAAAGATCCTGACAATATTTCTAATTTTAGAAGATCAGTTTTTAAGATTTAAGTCAACTTCTGGATTTGTAGATTTTGAGCTGATGTCATATTGTCAGCAGTGAAGTGAAAACAAATTAATTGGCAGATTTCGATGCAAAGGCACAGAATGAAACTTCCATGAAAGGCTCATGGAACTGGCCATTGCCTCTGTTTGCAAAAGCAGTCAGAATGGTCAGTAGCATCTGTAGGTGCTTGACTGTTGTTTTGATGGCTGAAATTGTTGTCCCAGATCATCAATATCACCTAACCTTGTACAAGATGGAGAGTATCTCTTCCACCAAAAGCACGTCCAGCATCTTGTACACATACGTGTACAGGCTATGTTCTACAAGAGGACATTGGGCTAAAACAAGCAGAAAGAAACCCAGAGTGCAACACAATTCTCCAGAGCGTGTGAGGAAGAGCCAACCAAACAGCAATGCCAAAGATGTTTCCAAACCCTGTCCATGGCAAGTAAGCATATTGTCAAAGTCCAAGAGGTAACAACAGCATTACAGTTTACAGACCCCAGTCAGGCAGTACATGTGGTCAATTTGATACACCACGTGGATGCCATCAGAAATATTGAAACTGTTACCTTCATCCAAATGATATACCCTAAAACTATAATGCCTAGTATGTGTTATAGCATGCGAAAGATGGTAGCAGAATAGTAGTGCTGCACTTGAGCTCCGGAGCACATTCACTTCCATCTGCTTTTTTCTCCCCCATTCTTTCTTTCTTTCTTTCTTTCTTTCTTTTTCTTTCTTTCTTTCTTTTTGCTTTTGCTTTTTCTTTTGCTTCAGCGAGGCATTGGTGATGGGCCCTGCCCAAGCATGTTCCAGGATCTGGTGATCAGAGGCTGAGAGTGTACCATGCCCAAGCATGTGGGTTCATTGATACAAAACATTACTTGTAAAGTTGAGCATCACTTAGTTTGGTGCAGCTCCATTACTTGTGCTTTGACAAAAGACAGCACTCTGCATGTCTGTTTAGATCTAAGAAGATGCATTATTGCACTATAAAGATATTAACACAAGGTTGCTACCCCGAAAGTTGTTCCCAAGTTTCAATCTTGATGCCAAGAATGAATTTTTATAGCACTCTGCAGACTCTTTGGGTCATCCCCACCACTTGACTTCTCACCTATTCTTGTGTTGTCCACAAACATGGCATTGTTACACTTGTGTGTGTGTCCACGGTGGCCCTGGCACTGGTCCCTGTGGCACACTTCTAGTTAGTTTGTCAGTGCCCAATGAACCAAAACCCATTCTACCTACACAAATCTTTGAGCCACATATTTAACTCTTCCACTTTTTAAAAACACTATACTAGTTTTGTCCATAGCGCAAGTAGTAATCCAGAGATTATTGCATTGGAGGTTCTGCCTTTCAATTTAGGTTCCAAGTCTTTCAGTAAAATCTCCTTTCTATTCCTACCAATGTTGTACGTAACACTAGACAGCCTTCTGGACTCCTGCTCATGGCAGCAGAAAACATTTATCTGTATCCTAATTTTAGCATCACCTACCACAAGTACACTCCTATTTTCTTCTCCAACTTGTATGCTCCCCTTATCAAGATGCCACGGTCATTTTATTCATCCTCCTTGCAGTCCTGCTTTTATCTGCACTTCTTGTAAGAACCTCATAACCATCGGATGATTTCATGGGCTAAGAGTCCTCAATTTTAACCCCCTTGGTCCTCAGGCTTGCCTCACCAGCAGTCACTCTCCTGTCCCTGATCAGTCCAAATTTGAATGATCTAATCTGAGGGATGTGACAGTCTTCTGGATCAAAATGTCCAGGTAATTTTCCCTCCATTCCCAGTTCTGAGGTAGGGGTCACTTGACCCAAAACATTAACATTATTTTCTCTTCAGAGATGCTGCCAGACCTCCTGAGCTTTGACAGCAATTTCTGGTTTTGTTTCTAACTTTCCCCTGTCCTGAAGTGGCGCTATATCAACAAGTCAGATTCTGGCTCCTCCACTCTGATCCAAAGTTCCTTGAGCTGCAAACACTTCATTCGGATGTTTGTTCTGATCACATTGGTGCTCACTGAAAACACAGGAAACCTAAACAGACTGATCTTCTGCATTGTAATGCTTCTGTGATTTGAGTTTGAGATGAGAACTGTACTCTCCCAGAGGGATTGAGATGTTTTGAACTCTAACTCAAAAGGCAATGGAAGCAAAGTCGTTATTATTTTTGGGGCAGAGGTAGGTAGATTATTGATAAGCAGAAAGGTGAAGGGTTTCTGCTTAAACAGCGGGAATGTGAAATAACAGGACAGTCTTGATCTTATTAAATGCTAGAGCAGGCTTGAAGGGCCCAATGGCTGCCTCCTGCCCTAGTTTTATGTTTTGAAGAAATATACTTGAAGGAACAGAGGGCATTAGAAAGGGTGTAGAAAAGATTCACAAGAATGGTTCGAGAGATGAGAAACTGGAGTTATGTAGATACATTGGGAAAACCAGAACCGTTCTCCTTGTACAAGAAACAATTAAGAGCAGACATGATTAAGGTATTTCCAAATCATGAGCTATCTGGACAGAATAGATATGGAGAAATAGTTACCTTTGAAAGGATTGTGCTTGATTTCCATTCTAAACAGCCTGGTTCCAATTTTAAGATTATGGATTCACGCACTTGATGCAGCACAGCAGGAGAACCCAAACCTTTCATTTTCATCCTTTGAAAGAGCAACTCCATTTCGCTGTTGACCTGAATCTCTTTTCAGGTAGTTATCCATTTCTGTTTCAGCATTGAATTTGCCATAACCACACGTGTGCAGTGTTCCAGATTCTAAACAGGTGCTACATATTGATTTTCCTCACAGCATTTTTTTGTTACTTTTGCCACACACCTTAAACACCTCTAATTCTCACATACAATGTGACAAAACGCATCGATGAAGGTACAGCAGTGAAGGCATGGTAGGCTCATTGAGGAAAGTAAGGAAGCATGAGATTCAGAGAAATTTGGCTGTCCAATTGAAGACAAGAGGGTGGTAGTAGATGGAAAGTATCCAGCCTGGAGCTCGGTGACCAGTGGTGTTCCACAGGGATCTGTTCTGGGATCTCTGCTCTTTGTGATCTTTATAAATGACTTGGATGAGGAAGTGGAAGGGTGGGTTAGTAAGTTTGCCGATGACATGAAGGTTGGTGGAGTTGTGGATAGCGTGGAGGGCTGTTGTAGGTTGCAACAGGACATTGACAGGATGCAGAGCTGGGCAAAAAAGCGGCAGATGAAAGTCCACCCAGAAAAGTGTGGTGATTCATCTTGGAAGGTCGCATCTGAATGCAGAATACAAGATTAATGGCAGGATTCTCCGGCAGTGTGGAGAAACAGAGGGATCTTGCAATCCATGTCCATAGATCCCTCAAAGTTGCTACCCAAGTTGATGATAGGGTTGTAAAGAAGGCAAATGATGTTGGCTTTCATTGGCAGGGGAATGGAGTTTAAGAGCCGTGAGGTTATGCTGCAGGTCTATAAAACCCTGGTTACATAGAACCTAGAACCCTTCGGCCCTCTGTTTTCACAGGTCAGCGCAACAATCTGAAGCCCATCTAACCTGCACTATTCCATTATCATCCATATGTTTATCCAATGACCATTTAAATGCCCTTAAAGTTGGCGAGTCTACTACTGTTTCAGGCAGGGCATTCCATGCCCTTACTACTCTGAGTAAAGAACCTACCTCTGACATCTGTCCTATATCTATCACCCCTCAGTTTAAAGCGATGTCCCCTCATGCTAGCCATCACCATCCGAGGGGAAAAAGGCTCTCACTGTCCACCCTATCTAATCCTCTGATCATCTTGTATGTCTCCATTAAGTACCCCCTAACCTCCTTCTCTCTAATGAAAACAGCCTCAAGTCCCTCAGCCTTTCCTCCTAAAGACCTTCCCTCCATACTAGGCAAATCCTGGCAAATTTTCTCTGCACCCTTTCCAATGCTTCCACATCCTTCCTATAATGTGGCGACCAGAACTGTACGCAATACTCCAAGTGCGGCCGCACCAGAGTTTTGTACATCTGCAACATGACCTCATGGCTCCGAAACTCAATCCCTCTACCAATAAAACCTAACACACCATACGCCTTCTTAACAACCCTATCAACCTGGGTGGCAACTTTCAGTGATCCATGCACATGGACACCGAGATCTCTCTGCTCATCCACACTACCAAGAATCTTACCATTAGCCCAGTACTCTGTATTCCTGTTACTCCTTCCAAAGTAAATCACCTCCCACTTTTCCGCATCAAACTCCATTTGCCACCTCTCAGCCCATCTCTGCAGCTTATCTATGTCCCTCTGTAACCTGCAACATCCTTCTGCACTGTTCACAACTCCACCGACTTTGGTGTCATCCGCAAATTCACTAACCCATCCTTCTACGCCCTCATCCAGGTGTTTTATAAAAATGACAAACAGCAATGGCCCCAAAACAGATCCTTGAGGTACACCACTAGTAACTGAACTCCAGGATGAACATTTCCCATCAACCACCACCCTCTGTCTTCTTACAGTTATCCAATTTCTGATCCAAACCACTAAATCACCCTCCATCCCATGCCTCTGTATTTTCTGCAATGGAATGTTGTGTTCAGTTCTGGTCACCTCATTATAGGAAAGATGTGGAAGCTTTGGAGAGGTTGCCGAGGAGATTTACCAGGATGCTGCCTGGACTGGAGGGCAGGTCTTATGATGTAATGTTGAGGGAGCTAGGGCTTTTTTTGACCAAAGAAGGATGACTGGTGACTTGATAGAGGTTTACAAGATGATGAGAGGCATTGATAAAGTGGATAACTACAGACTTATTCCCAGGGTGGAAATGACTATTAAGATGGGGCATAATCTTAAGGTGATTGGAGAAAGGTATAGGGGTGATGTCAGAGGTAGGCTCTTCACACAGTCGTGGGTGTGTGGAATGCACTGCCAGCAGTGGTAGTGGAGTCGGATACTTCAGGGACATGTAAGTGACTCTTGGATAGGCACATGGAGGATAGTAAAATGTAGGTATGCAGGGTAGATTGGTCTTAGTAGGATAATAGGTTGGCACAACATCATGGGCTGAAGGACCTGTACTGTTCTATGTTTTGCAATTTTCATAAGGGCAGTGGAAAGTTCCAGGTCATGTCATATCATTAGGCTTTGAGGTAGACAGAGGGGGCTGGAAGAACACAGCAAGCCAGCCAGCATCTGGAGGAAAGGAGCAGTCAACATTTTTGGGTATTACCCTTCGGGTTTGGAATTGGATAACAGCAGTATTGAGGTGTGTTTTTTTTTTTTTCCTCTCTTCCCTGTAAGAAGAAAGAGTAGACTGAACTTTGTATTGAACTATGAAATGGAAACAAATGGTTTGGAAGTCAGACTGACTCCAGCTTCCTGCTTTGGTAAATGAATGACCACTGTTGGAACATTCCCAACCTGTTTAGCCACCTTTAGCAAAAGCTCGAGCATATAGGACCCTGTCTCTGCAGTTTAGAGTACCCAAAAGCAAAATTCTGGAAATACTCAAGCTTTAAGGTAGAATTTGTAAATGGAGGAAAGGAATTAACATTTCATGTCATTGATAAGTTCTGAAAATTCTGCTGAATGAGAAAGCAACAACTCAGTAACTCTCCTTTGACATCTCTTTCCAAATTTGTGACCGATACCAAATGGATGGGAACACTACCACTTGCAAGTTATTTATTTATTGTTATGAATATCTGGAAAGATACAGTGGAAAGTGTTTGTTGCCACTATCCGGTGCCATTTTCAGTTCCAAGAAGAACAAAATGCAAATAGAGCTCACCTTCTGTATGATGGGTCTTCAAACACAACTCTCTGGCTTCTGCGAGGGAGTCACCGCTCTCTGGGACCAGCAATGACAAACCTGCCAAGAATCCATGCTTCAGGCATACCTCAGCCAGGAGTTCCTGCTCTGAGCACTGCCTCTGCCGCAGCAACCCACTGTGTCTAAGAGTACCCATCAGTGCTGCAGCCTGTAACCCGCTGAGTCCATGCTCTGGGCTTACCGAGGCCAGAAATCCTTGTTCTGGGCACTGCCACCCCTGCAGTCCAACCAAGCTACTCAACGTCCTGGTTTGGAAATATATTCACTATTCCTTCAATATTGCTGCATCAAAATCCTCTCCAACAGTGGGTCTACCTACAAACCAGTGATTCAAGAAGGTAGCAACTCACTACCTTCTCAAGGGCAATTAGGGATAGGCAGTACATGCTGGCCCTGCCAGTGACATTAAATTCTCAGGGATGAATTTAAAAAAAAACTTTGCTTGTCCCTCTATCTCCATATCCCTGGGCAGGGAAAATATCTCATCCACATCCACCCTTTCAGGGCATGGCCCGCAGCACCCAC
This sequence comes from Rhincodon typus, assembly GCF_021869965.1. Classification (NCBI taxonomy): domain Eukaryota; kingdom Metazoa; phylum Chordata; class Chondrichthyes; order Orectolobiformes; family Rhincodontidae; genus Rhincodon; species Rhincodon typus. Next base: position 123,828,931 of record NC_063334.1, read on the forward strand.
CAATCAAAGAATAATTTTTTGTTAAATGACTCAATGGGCTGAATGGTTTAGCCCTATCCTGTTGTGCTTTGGTGATCTAAGGCTTGGACTAGAGGGTAAATGACTCATGCTAAGCACTTGTCAGCAATACTTCCTGATCAGAGTGAGAAACCCCTTGGAATGTCAGCAGCAGCTACACAAAATGATGAATGAACCTATTACTGGGGGTCAGGACTGTAAACTGTCTATCATGGCACCCATCAAGCTGCTGGATTGGCCATTAATGCTGCAAATATAACATCAGACAACAATTGTGAGGATGCAGTGGCTCTATCAGCCTTTACTCTGTTTGTGTGTGTCATTGAGTGGGAGACAGTGGTATCGTAAACATTGCAACGGACCAGAGCAAACCCCATGGCTGATCTCATCTTGGCCTCAACTCCACGTTCTTGCCCACTCTCCATAACCCTTTAGCACATCATTCATTAAAAATCTGTCTATTTCCTCCTTACATTTACTCATGTTGCAGCATACACCACATTCTGGAGTAGTGAATTCCACAGATTCATGGCTCTTTGAGACACAAATTCTCCTCATCTCTGTTTTAAATCTGCTACCCTTTGTCTGAAAAGTATGACCTCGCATTCGAGGTACCAAAATTATAGGCAATACTCCAGCTGCAGTCTCACGAATGTTCTGTGCAGTTGCAGCAACACTTTGCTACATTTATACTCTATTTCTTTAGCAATAATTCCTAAAATCCTGTTTGCTTTCCCTATTACCTGCTGTAACTGCAAACTGGTTTTCTGTGATTTATGCCCCAGGATACTCTGATCCCTCTGCACTGAAGCATGTTGAACTTTCTGTCCATTTAGATAACGATGACCTTTCTGTTCCTCTGACCAAAATGGATCATCTCACAGTTATCCACATTAAACTATATCTGCCAAATTTTGGCCCATTCACCTAACCTAGCCTTTTGTAAATCTCTAATTTCTTCATTGTAACTAATGTAACTAACTAATAATTGTAACTAACAATCCCACCTATTTTATCTGAAAAATCGGCAGTAGTACTTTCTCTCCCTGCATCCGAGTCATTAATATAGATAATAAATAGCTGGGGAGTGTGGACCGAATCCTTGGCATTCCACAAGTCATACTGGGACCTGAAAAGAGGCTTATTTATTTTGATTCTCTGCTTTCTGATTGGCTAGCCAATCCAAAGTAACCAATTTCCCCGAACGCCCTGTGGTCTTACTGGTATGTTGAACTTTGTGTCATCTTATCAAATGCTGTCTGCAAGTCCAGAAGTACCACATCCACAGCATCTCCGTTATCCATATTGCTTGTTAGATCTTCAAAGAACTCCAGCAAATTAGTCAACTACTAAATGAAATCCAAAAGAACTGCGGATGCTGTAAATCAGAAACAAAAACAAAAGTTGCTGGAAAAGCTCAGCAAGTCTGACAGCATCTTTGAAGAAAAATCAGAGTTAATGTTTTGGGTCAGGTGACCCTTCCTTAGAACTATTTGTTTAAAGGTAAGTGTAAGGCTCTGTGTTCCAGGTATAATTTGATTGGTCCACCATTAGTAGCCATTGTTTATAAGAGAGTCCAGTTTAGTTTCTGGTCAAAGGTGACTCCCAGGATGTTGATAGTGGGGATTCAGTGATGGTAACTGCATTGAATGGCAAGAGGTAGTCATTAGGTTATTGGAGATAGTCATTGTCTGGCATTTATGTGGCATGAATGTTACTTGCCATTTGTCAGCTCAAGCCTGGATATTGTCCAGGTCTTTCTACATTTGGATATGGACTGCTTCATTATCTGAGGAGTTCTGAATAATGCTGAACATTGTGCAATCATCAGAGAACCCCCCACTTCTGACCTTCCGATGGAGGGAAGGTCATTGATGAAGCAGCTGAAGATCCTTGGGCAGAGAACACTACCCTGAGGATCTCCTGCAGACATGTCTTGGAGGTGAGATGAATGACTTCCAATAACCACAACCATTTTCCTATGTGCCATGTATGAATCCAGCCAATGGAGAGTTTGCCCCTTGATTCCCATTGACTTTTTATGTCATCCTCACAACTTGCCTTCACACCTATTTTTGTGTCATTCACAAAGTTGGCTATACAACCTTCCTCATTCAACTCATTAATATATGAAATAAAAACAGAAATTGCTGGAAAAGCTCAACACGCCTGGCAGCATCTGTGAGGAGAAATCAGAGTTAATGTTTCGGGTCAGGTGACCCTTCCTCATTTGGCATTTTTCTGAATCTCTAGGACATTTGCCGAAGATTACTGCCACTATCTATGTTGCTACTTCCTCTAATAACCTAGGATGTATCCCATCAGGTCGAAAAACTTATCAGTCTCGATTCTCATTAGTTTACCTAGCAACTTTTCTCCATTGATAGTTATTGTTTAATTTCCTCTCCTCCTTTTGCCCCTTGAGCATTAATAGTTTAGGAATGCTCGCAGCATCTTCTACTGTAAAGATTGATGCAAAGTATTTATTCAGCTCCCCAACCATCTCCTGTTCCCATTAATATTACGCCATTCTCATTCTTTAAGGCGCCTATGTTCACTTTGACCTTGCTCTTACTTTTGAGATGTTTAAAGAAGCTTTTGCTGCCTGTCTTGATACACTTGCAATGTTACCCTCGAAGTTTACCTTCTTCCTCTTTATTAATATGTTGGTTATCTTTTTTTTAAAACCAGATCCAAAAAAGCCTGATGCTTGGTTCGATCCACAACATATTATTCTGGGAAACTTTTCCAATTGCACTTCATGAATTGTTCCTCATGGCTACTTCTACAGATTAAGGTCACCACGATTAATATGCGGCCTTTTGTCACATGGTGTCATTATCTCCTGATTTATTTCCTGTCTTTCTGTATAGCTACTGTTAGACGGCTGAGAGATTACTACCGCCAGCGCCTTTTTAACCTCCACACATATGGATGCTGCGTCACCTCACACTAACAGTGCTACCTCGCCATCCTTTTCTTCCTGCCTGTCCTTTTGAATAGTCAGATACTCCTGAGTATTCAGTTCCCAGTTTTGATCTCCATGTCTCTGTAATGGCTATGTGAAGCCAGTGCCATAAAAGTTATGTCAGTGGACTAGGAAATGTGGACTCCCAGGCCACTGTTCTGGGGTTTGAATCCCAAAACGGCAGATGGTGACATTTGAATTCAATACTGATAATAATCAGATTAAATCTGGAAATCAAAACTTGTCTAATGGCAACCATGTAACCACTGTTAAAACTCATCTGGTTTATGATTTTTCTTATCTAGTCTGGCCTACATGTGACTCCAGACGCAGATCGATGTGGTTAACACTGAAGTACCCTCTGCGCAATTAGGAATGGGCAAATAAATGCTGGCCAAGCCAATGTTGCCCACATCCCGTTAACAAATAAAAAAAGTCATACCTATTAATCTTTATTTATGCATGAATTCCTTTACTTTAAAACATAGAACATAGAACAGAGAACAGTACAGCACAGTACAGCCCCTTTGGCCAACATGTTGTGCCAACATATTATCCTACACGAAGATCAAACTACCTTGCATACCCTACATTTTACTATCATCCATGTGCCTATCCAAGAGTTGCTTAAATGTCCAAATAGTAACAAATTCTTCACTCATTCAACTTATTATGTCTTTTCACCATTTTTCCTCCTTTAAAACTTTTTACTGTTGTTCTTCTATCTCTATCCAACTCTGTCCCTTCCTGTACCATTCTAGGTATCATTATCCAATGTTAAATTAAAGTCCACAGTTTTTAAAGATTCAAAAGTAAAACAACACATTCCTTACACCAAATAGCTACCCTATAATGTTCCAATATCCTGTTGCTTTGAAAGTCTGCATTTCCCCTTTGAACATCGTCCTTTACAGTCTAAGAGATTTTAAGCTTCCAATTAGCTTAAAGCCCTCTCTGTGGCCTGGGATTTTCCAGGACATAATTCTAGGACTGTTCAAGGCAAACACCACCCCCGCACTACACACCGCGCCCTCCAGATTCCGCCAACAAAACCACCCCAGAATAGTACCCCCGGAACTGAAACCCATTCCACCCACAGTGCAATGCAGTTAATTCCTTGACACTATTTACGTTATGTCAGTTTGTTCATGGCTCAGGTAGAAATCTAGATTTTATCACCATTGAAGTTCCGCTTTTTAATTTAGCTCCTGACAAAATTCTTTCAGTGGAACCTCTTTTCTAGTCTGATCAATATTGCTGCTACCAATGTGGATGATGACAGCTTGATCTTTCCCCTCCCCTTCCAAGTTCTTCTCTCACCCTAAGGGAATGAACTTAACCCTGGTACTGGGCAAGCTTCATAGCCTTCGGTACTTGCACCTACAGCTGTAGAGAATAGCATCTATCCCTCTAATTATACAGTCTCCTACTACTGCTATATTTCTTTTTCCTCCCATCACTTGAATGGCTCATTGTACCAAGTCAATTCGCACACTCTTGTTTGTACAGTTTGCAAGAACCTCATTATTGTTGGATAATTGAAGGTGCTGAGGCTTCTCAATTGCAACCCACTAGATCCTCATACCTGCCACATCTGCTCTTACCTACCTGCCCCTGATCACAGATCAAATTTGAATGACTGAGTCCAAGGGGCGTGATCTCCTTCTGGAACAAAGTGTCCAGATACCCTTCCCCTTCACTGATGCTGTGTATTGTCTGCAGCCCAGACTCCAGTTCTTCAACTCAGATCTGAAGTCAGTTTCTTTTCCGTTTCCTTTTCCCTTCGTTTTTTCTCTCTCCTCTTTGCCGTATCTTTTCCCCCAGCCCCTCCACCCAACCTTTCACTATCCCTACCTGAAGAAAGGAGTCAAGTCGAGACCGGTGATGGGCGGGAGCTGAGTGCGGGGGCCTTGTCCTGCAGGGGCAGCAGAGTGAGCACAGGCTGAATTGAGCGTGGGCTGGGGCGAGTCCCCGGAGTGACAGAGAGGCCGCGTCCCATAGCGACGATGGAGCCACGACCCTGAAGCGACAGAGGGGCCGAGACCCGGAGCGATTGAGATGCCGAGTCCCGGAGCAACGAAGGGGCTGAGGTACGAATCCCGATACAGTGCAACGTACCTTGTTGATGTTGAGTGCCGGTGAGGAGCGGGCTGGAAGCTGGAGCGATGCGGGACAATTGCTGGACTTGGGCCTGGCACCACGTGCTGAGCTGCTGTTATCAGACTGTAACTTAAAGCCTTTTCACTATGTTGCAACTACCTCTGTATTTAATGATTATGCTTTCCTTTAATCCTCTTTGTATAAGAACACTTTTTTACACTTTTTAGGATTTGTACCTAGCTACTTGCACCTTCGATGATACCATTAAAAGGCAGCCATTGTAAAACCTTTTTACTGTACTCGTATACTTCTGTACTATAGTACAAGTGACAATAAAGGATATTCTATTCTATTCTGTTCTGTTCTTTTCTAAAATTTCTCACGCTATAAACACTTACTGCAGATGTGTTCACCCTCGATCACATTGGTGTCCAGCAGTTTCCACACGCTGCAGCAGCAACGCATCTCCTGTCCTGCCATCAATATCGTGGCTCTGACAGTGTTTGCCATGTGCACAACAGCACTTTAACAACTGTACCAGTGCAGGGATGCTGGATAATTTCAGTTAATATCTGGAAGTGGTGAGTTGTATTGGGAACAGTGCCTGGTTGATGGGTTAGAATCGAGTGAGAGGGGTATCTTGGGAAGGGGTAGGTCGCTAATGGGATGAGTTTCATTAGGGACTTTCATATAAGCACATAAATATGCATGGAATGGAGTGATATGGACCAAGGGCAGGCAGAAGGGATTAGTTTAATTTGGTGCCATGTTTGACACAACATCGTGGGTGAAGGGCCCATTCCTGTCCTGTACAGTTCTATGTTCTATATGGAAAGAGATCTCACTGGGCCTTGTGGTGAGAATCCTTCCATGCAATTTGAAAAAACGAGCACTTAGCTAAAAAGAAACATAAGATTCAGCCCTTGATCTCACTACTTGTATTGACAGTGAACAGGTTCCTGCAGTTGAATGCATATCATCTCCAACAATATATATAAGTATATAATCTACTCTGTAAGTAACATATTATTTTATTACCCCTTCTGGATGTATTCCTGGAATGTTTGATGGGAGCATGAAGAAGATACTTTATTCCATATCTTACCTATTCCTTTTACATGCCACAGGAATGATTAATGCTCACAGTGAAACAGAAACTGTTGCCTCAAGAGTTAGAGTCTGATGAAATTTCTGAGAATGAAAGCAGAAGCTGATGCAGTATCACGGAGCTCTAGAAAAACAAACAGATTTGATTGGAATCAAGGAAAATACTCCACTAATTTGACTGAGACCCAGCACAAGGAAAGATGGTTCTGATTGTTGGAGTTCAATCACTCATGTCCACAGGAGTTCCTCACAGTAGTGACCTTCGCCCAACCATCTTCAGCTGCTTCATCAGTGACCCTCCCTCCATCATAAAGTCAGAGTGGTAATGTTTGCTGATGATTGCACAGTGTTTAGTGCCATTCATGAATCCTCAGAGACTGAAGGGGTTTATGTACAGATGCAGTGCCACCTGGACAACATTCACTACCAGTGAATAACCACCTTTCAGAAGGGAGAATCGCACCATCTTCCTTGATGTTAAATGGTATTGCCATCAGTGAATTTAGCATTAGCCAGAAACAGACTAATCAGCATAAAAACTATTGGGACAAATGCAGTGCAGAGGCTGGGAAATCTGTAGCAAGTCACTTACCTGATTCAAATGTTGCCCATCATCTACAAGGAACAAGTCATAAGTGTAATGTAATATTCAATGATGCTCAAGATGTTCAAAACCAAAGAGGACAAAGCATTCCACTTGATTAGCACCGAAGGGGGAGGCAATGGCCTACTGGTTTTATTCTCGACCATTAATCCAGAAACTCAGCTGGGGACTCAGGTTCGAATCCTGCCATGGCAGATGGTGGAGTTTGAATTCAATAAAAATGTCTGGAATTAAGAATCTACTGATGACCTTGAAACCATTATTAATTGTTAGGAAAACTCATTTGGCTCACGAATGTCCTTCAGGGAAGGAAATATGCCATCCTCACCTGGTCTGGTCTACTTTTGATTCTAGACTCACTGCATATGTTTGACTGTGAACGGCCCTTCGAAATAGGCTAGCAAGCCACTTGGTTGTATCAATTGCTACAAAGTCTCCTCCCTGATGGTATCGTGGGTCAACCCACAGCAGGTGGACTGCAGCAGTTCAAGAAGTCAGCTCACCACCACCTTCTCAAGGGTATCTAGGGATGGGCAATAAATGGTGGCCATCCAGCAATGCCCACATCCGTTGAATGAATAAAAAATATGCATTACTTTTAACATAAGCTTACTTTATCATTGGAGCACAGCAGCAACACTGTGTACTATCTACAAGATGCACTGATGAATTGAACAAGATTCTTTTGACAGCACCTTCCAAACCCATAACCACTACCACCTGGAAGGAGAACTACCTGCATGTTCCCCTCCAAGCCACTCACCATCCTGACTTGGAAATATATCGCTGTTCCTTCAGTGTTACTGGGTCAAAATCCTTCATGGAACGCATCAAGTTGTTGAACTGCATGGAGAAATTTGCAAAGAGAAACACCTTTTACCACAAGTCCATCAGGAAGTGACCAGCACGTAGCAATCTCGAGACCCTGAGGGAAAAGAATAGGGTGGATCCTGTTGGGTTTTTCCCTGACCAGACTGTCAAAGTCATGAGGCAAGATGCCTCATCACCAGAACTTTCCTACAAGCACCAAGAAATTGTTTGGCTGGTGGTGAGAAGGGCATTACCTATGAGATCCTTCATGTATGCCCAGACTCTCTGCACCACCTCGAAGTGACTACGGGGAGGTAGAGGCTGTCACACACCTCCTGCTGGAGTGTGCTTTTGCAAAGGAAGTCTGGAGAGAGACGCAGTGACTGTTGTTGAGGTTCATCCTGAGCAGTTCGACGATGCAAAAATTTGTGCTCTATGGTCTGTTCCCTGGGACGCACACCGAGACAAACACCTGGAGGACCATCAAGTCAGTGAAAGACACTCTTTGGTTTGCCTGAAACGTGTTGGTCTTCTGGAGTGATACAGACTGGCACATTCTAAGGTTCAGGACTACATGCTGAGGGACTGACTAAAGCTTGGGGCATCTGCCAACAAAGCACAGTGGGGAAAGACCACTATCTAAGGTCTTTCTGCTGAAGTTAAATGGGGGTCCCTTCAGTTATTGGACCCTTCCAATGCTTCAAATATGTGCAGATATAATCTTGTACGAGTAAGAAATGCCTTTGATATGTTTGCTGGATAGAGTCAACTCCAATGTTTGTTTCTTCATATGCTACTATACAAAACCAAACTGCATTCGTGTCTATGTATATATATACATAAAGATAGTTCTATGAATAAAGTATATTTTTGAAATTAAAAAAAGTCGCTGGATCAAAATTCTGGAGCTCTTTCACTGCTCTGTCTAAGCACCCTATGATCTGTATGTCCTTGTTTGCTATGATCTGCCTGTACTACTCACAAGAGAAAGCTTTTCACTGCATTCAGGTACAAATAACCATAACAAATCAAATCAAATCAGGGTGTCCCTGCACCATGGAGACTACAGCAGCTTAGGAAGGTTATTCAGCATGCTGTCCATTACATGGGCAACTGGGAAAGGGAAGTAAATGCTGGCCCAGCCAGAAATACTCATATCATGTGAATCAATAGAAGAAAGAATCTACTTTCACAACATACTGTGGTTTGTACATTAGTTTTTAAGCAGTTATGTCTCTCATGCTTCCCAATTATTGTTCATGTTGTGCACTAATTTTTAAAATTTCATAACAGCTACATCAGAAGTGAAGTAACTTCTCTGTTCTGGTTTAAAAAGACAAGAAGCTGTGGGCAAGAAGGATAAAGTTCTGATGATTTAGCAATGAATTCTCTCTATGTTTGGCTGTCTGCATTCATGTCGGTCTCAGTGCAGGGTCACAGTAAGTACTTTGTAATACTTACTGTTCAAATTCATTTTTATTAATCATGCAATTGCCTCCTTCTTGATGACTTTACCTGCTGATTTAGTTTCAGTTTCCATACCCCAGGGGCTGTTTAGCAGTATGTGCATTGTCCTTTACTGCTGTTTCAAAATTGAGCAGAAACAGTTTGCTTGTGAAACAAATACAACTCACTGAAGGCTAACATGCAGGTGCAGGAAGCTATAAAAAAGATTAATAGATTGTTAGCTTTTGTTGAAAAATGATTTAAGAACAGGAGCGGTGAAGTTGTGCTTCAATAGTATAGAAACTCAATAATCCTGTTCTTGGAATACTGTGTACAGTTTTAATTTTGTTATCTCAGAAAGGATATTTTTCCAAAGTGGGATTGCAACACAGGTTTCGCAGACTTATTCGCGGTATGGCAGGACTATGAAGATAGACTGGTCAAACTGGGCCTGTATTCTGTACAGTTTCAAAGAATGAGACCTGATCTCAAAGAACCATAGAATCACACAGTTCAAAGTTGGCCCATCAAGTCTGCACCAACAAAAACTACTCAAAATCTACACAAGTTCCACTTTCTAGCACTTGGCCCATAGCTTTGAATGTTATGGGATTTCAAATGCTCGTGCTAGTGATTTTTAAAGGTTTTCAGCCTCAACAATGGGGTGGCATGTGGCTCAATGGTTAGCAGCGCTGCTTCACAGTGCCAGGGACCTGGGTTTGATTCCACCCTTTGGTAACTGTCTGTATTGAGTTTGCACATTCTCTCTGTGTTTGCATCAGTTTCCTCTGGGTTCTCGAGTTTCCTTCCACAGTCCAAAGATGTGTGGATTAGCCATGGGAATGCAATGATAGAGTAGGTAGGCAGGTGGGTTTAGTTTTGGATGGGGTGCTCTTTGGAGGGTTGGTATGGATTGAATGGCCTGCTTCTGCATTGTAGGGATTCTACGATATCTTCCCAGATAATGCATTCCAGATTACTACCAGCCTCTGGGTGAAAATGTTTTCTTTAAATTCCCCTCTGAACCTCCTGCCTTTCATCTTAAAATTATGCTCCCTTGTATTTGAACCTTCAACTAAGAAAAACAGTTGCTTTCTATCCACATTGTCCATGCCTGTCATAATCTATCAGGTACCCCCAACAGCCTACTCTGCTCTATCCAGCCTCTCTTTATAGCTAAACTGCTCCATCCCAGGCAACATTCTGCACTGCTTCCACTGCAATCACATCCATTCTATTGTGCGGTGATCAGACCTCCACAGAGTACTCCCATTGAAACTTATAAATTACTTAAAAGGATAGACAGGAAGGTGTAGGTAAGATGTTTCCTTGGATATAAATCTGTAGAAAATAGAAGCAGGAGTAGGCTATTTGGCCTTCTCTGCCATTCAATATGTTTATGATTGATCCTCTATCTCAACGCAATATCCCCACTTTCTCTCCAAATACCTGGATAGCTTTAAGAACTAAAACTGTATCAATTTCTTTGATTAAACATACTCAGCCTCCTTAGACTTCTCTGGTAGCGAATCTCACAGGTTGACCACCCTCTGAATGAAAAATTGTTTCCTCTTCTCAATCCAAAACGGCCAACCCCATATCGTGAGACTGTGATTCCACAAACAAGGAAAATATCTTCCCGGTATCTCATATGTCCAGCTCCTTAATGCTTCAAAGAGATCCCCCCTCATCCTTCTAACCTGTAATGAATACAGGTCTAGTCAAATCAACCTTTCCTCATTGTAAAATCCCACCATCTCTGGGGAATCTTGAACAGGGGACAAAATTGATAAAGAAGGAGATGGCTTATGATTGATTGATTGATTGTCACGCATACCAAAGTACAAGGAAAAGCTTTGTTTATGAGCTGTACAGGCAGATCATAGTAAGCAACATGGACAGATCAAAAAGATTTAGACAGAGATGCACAGGTTACATTGCACTGGGCGTGCATCAGGCGAGATCACTGTTAGCAAGATCAATATTACTTGAGGCTAGAGAGTCCATTCATCAGTCTGATAATGGCCAGGAAGAAGCTGTTCCTGAACCTGCTTGTGCGTGTGTTCAGGCTTCATATCTTCTGCCTGTTGGAAGAGATTGTAGGAGGACATGACCAGGGTGCAATAGGTCAATTAATGATGTTGGCCCCTTTTCTGTGGCAGTGAGCTGTGTACATGGAGTCCATGGATGGAAGGTTGGCTTCCATAATGGTCTGGGCTGCACACATCACCTTCTGTAGTTTCTTATGGTCCTGGGCAAAGCAGATGTCGTACCAGGCCATTATGCATTCAGACAGTATGCTTTCAATGGTGTGTCTGTAGAAGTTAGTGAGGGTCGCTATGGACATGCAAAATTTCCTGAGCCGCCTGAGGAAGAAGATGCATTGTTGTGCCTTCTTGACTGTTGCATCTATGTGGGCAGTCCAGGACAGGTTCCCAGTTATCGTCACTCTAAGCAACTTGTCGCTCTCCACCCTCTCAACCTCAGTTTCATTGATGTAGATGGGGGTATGTTCTCCTCCTTTCTTTCTGAAGTCAATGATCAGTTCTTTAGTTTTTCCAATGTTGAGAGAGAGGTTGTTTTCATTGCACCACATCACCAAGCTTCTATCTCCCTTCTGTATTTTGACTCATCGCTGTTAAATATCCGTCCCACTACGGTGGTGTCATCAGTGAACTTGTAGAGGGCATTTGTTTTGAATTCAGCAACACAGTGATGGATGTACGAGGAGTACAGTAGGGGCTGTGGGCGCATCCTTGCGGTGCTCTAGTTTGAGTGTTATTGTGGACAAAAATTTCACTGACTATGGTCTGCGGGTCAGAAAGCTGAGGATCCACTTGCAGAGGGCTGAGCCAAGACCAAAGTCGTGGAATTTTGAAATCAGCCTGGAGGGTCTAATGGTGTTGAAGGGGGAGCTGTAGTCAATAGGCAGGAGTCTGATGTAGGTGTCTTTATTGTCCAAATGTTCCAGGGATGACTGCAGGCCTAGTGATATGTCATCCGCTTTTGACCTGTTCCATCGTTAGGCAAACTCTAGGGGATCGAGGCAGACTGGAGTTGATGTGGGCCATGACTAACCTCTCGAAGCACTTCATGATAATTGAGGACAGAACTACTGGGCAGTAGTCATTAAGGCACACTGCATGTGTTTTCTTGGGTATGGGGATGACAGTGGTCTTCTTGATGCAGGTGGGGACTTTGGCTTGTAGGAGGGAGAGGTTGAAGGTGTCGGTGAATACCTCCTCCAGTTGGTCCGTATGGGATCTGAGTTCTCATCCGGGCCCGTCGCTCTCCTTGGGCTGACTCGAAGGAAAACTGGTCTGACATCTGCAGCAGTGATGGACGGAACAGATGTGCCTGGGGCTATCGGGTCAAGCATCACCACGCTGCTGGCATTCTGCTCAAACTGTTCATAGAAAGCATCGAGTGTGTCAGGGAGGGATGTGTCTTTGCTCTGCTTCATTTTGTATCCTGTGATGTTATTTAGGCCTTGCCACAGGTGGCGGGAATCTGCTTGGTTTGGGCCTCCAGCTTGGTTCGGTACTGCCTCTTGGCATCCCTGATGGCTTTGTGAAGGTCACATCTGGCTTTCCTGTATTGGTCTGGGTCATCCAACTTGAATGCTGATCGTTTGGTCTTCAGTAGGGAGTGGATTTCCTTGTTCATCCAAAGTTTATGGTTAGGGAACACTCCGGTTGACCTAATTGGTATGCAGTCCTCCACACATTTGCTAACAAAGTCTGTGGTGTCATACTCATCTTGGGGGTTTGTTGCTGAGTACTTGAATACGATCCAGTCCATCAATTCCAAGCAGTCCTAGAGATAGTGTTCCACAACCTTGGACCAGCATTGTATAGTCGTCTTCTGTTGTCTTTCTTCAGATGCTTTCACTGCTTTGTAAGAGACTCAAGGTGGCAGGTTCACTTATAAAAGGTCTCTGACTTATCAGTTAGAAGTCACAGCTTACAAACATTTCTGAAGGGAAGATAAATTAGTTTTCATCAGGTTAAAAGTGGGTTTTGACTGCAGAGAACAGAGAAAACAGCTCCTGAGCTGGTGGAGTTCAAAACAATTTTCTCTGTATCTGTTCCCAGCCCCAGGTTATCCAGTTACCTGAGAATCAAACACATAGTTGTTGACAGGCAAAAAGCATTTGTCATTAGCAACTGGTCAGTAGTCTATAGACAAATGAACTTCTTGTTATAAACAGAAACTGCATCTGTACACCCCCTCACTATCGTTTAATCTGCAACCACTTCAATTCCTGTATGTTCAGACAGCTATTTATACAATGCTTACCATAAGTGTCAGGTTACTTGGTATTCAAAATATGCAGCAATTCTTTAAAACACTAATCGTAAAACAGTTCTTCCCCATTTCCACCCTCAATTTAAAAAAGCATAAAAAGACTGGAAAGATTCATTCATTCAGATTTTAATTGGGCAGTGGCTCAGTGGTTAGCGCTGCTAACTCACAGCCCCAGGGCACTGGGGTTTGATTCCACTCTTGGTTGACTGTCTGTGTGGAGTTTGTACATTCTTCCTGTGTCTGTGTGGGTTTCTGCTGGGTGCTCTGGCTTCCTCCCACAGTCCAAAGGTGTGCAGATTCGGTGGACTGGCCATGCTAAATTTCCCCATAATGTCCAGGGATGGATAGGCTAGGTGGATTAGCCATGGGACATTGGCATTGCTGGTTGGACCAGCATTTATTAGAATCCCTAATTGCCCTGGAGTAGGTGGTAGTGATCTGCTTTTGAACCTGTGTATTCCTAGGGGAACAGGTGCAGTGTTGTTAGGAAGAGAGTTTCAGGATTTTCCCAGTGACAGTGAAGGAATGATGACATGTTTCCAGGTCAAGGTGGTGTGTGTCTCAAAGGAGAACTTGCAGTTGGTGCTATTCCCAAATATCTGCTTCTTTTGTCCTTCTAGGGTAAAAATGAGGCTTTTCCTTTAATGTGCTTTTGGAGAATCCTTGATAGATTACTGCACTGCATCTTATCGAGATGTATCTTCAAAGGAGCTATTTAACAAGGGCTTTCTTAAATTAATAAAAGAATGAATTTATTAGTTATTAAATGTGAAAAGAATTAATAACACAACATACAGATTAAGAATAAGAAATGAGTCCGAAACAAGATTTGTTTTTATTTACTCATGGGACATTGTCATCACTGATCAGTCAGCATTTATTGCCTGGACCTAGTTGCCCTTCAACTGAGCTATTTCAAAGGGCAGTTCAGAGTCATCCACATTGCTGAGAATCCAGAGTTACATGTAGGCCAGACCAGGTAAAAATGGCAGATTTCCTTCCCTAAAGGATATTAATGAGTCAGGTGGGTTTTTCTCATACCCAGTAATGGTTTCATGGTCATCAGTAGTTTTCTTTAATTTCAGATTTTTAAAATTGAATTCGAATTCTACCATGACAAGATTTCAACACGAGTTTCTAGATTAATATTCTAGCAATAATACCACTTGGTCACCACTTCCTCTCCAAACAGTCCAAAGATATACAGATCAGTCTCCCTGGTTCATTCATTGAATGCTGGTAAATGAACAGTTAATTTCAGCATTCTTGGCTTTTGCAGTAAGTTGAAATCTTTTTGCCCTGTTTCCTGTTGATGGGAGTTAACTGACAGCACTCAGAGTGAGAGAGTCATAGATTCATAGAGTCATACAGCAAGAAACAAACCCTTTGGTTCAATTTGTCTGTGCCGACCAGACATCCCAATCTGACAGTGTCTCATTTGCCAACATTTGGTCCATATCCTTCTAAACCCTTCCTATACCCATCCAGATTCCTTTTAATTGTTGCAATCATACCAGTCTCCACCACTTTCTCTGGCAGCTTGTTCCAGACATGCACCACCCTCTGCATAGAAAAGTTGGCCATCAGGTACTTTATAAATCTTTCCGCTCTCACTGTAAACCTATATCCTCTATTTTTGGACCCTCCCAATCTAGGAAAAAGACCTTGGCTATTCACTGTACCCAAGTCCCTAATGATTTGATGAAATTCTATAAGGTCACCCCTCAGTGTCTGATGCTCCAGGGAAACAAGCCCTAGCCTCTTCAGCCTCTCCCTATAAATCAAATTTTTCTTCTTCTTATTCCTTCGGACCCACTTTTCGGTTAGATGAATTTCAGCACAGAGTGTGAGATAGATCCCTTTCACCTGAAATGCAGGGGTGATTAGTGGGTGGTCCTTTGATTGTGATCTTTACATCACAGTAGCCTGAATCCAGGCTAGTACACATGAACCCCAGATCTTCCTTCACTATTACAAACTGATCAAAGTTACAATTGATTATTGACCTACTTTTATGTGTGTTCTTGATACTGCGGTGCTCAAGAGGTGACTTTCTGCTAAGAGAAGGAAAACAGTCGCCTCCTTCATTAAGTCGTCTTGTTATGTTTCTCTTCTTGTTTGAAGTTTCGCTGACACTCTACAGGTGCAACATTCCATGGATCCCACACAGGTGCAAAAACCTCACGACATCCTTGTGGAGCTGTGGCCAGTATAAATGCTGGTTAATGTGGGCTAGGGCTTTGCATATACCGATATGCTCAGCCATCACACGCTCGTATACGAGCTGAAATATTTCCCATAGTCCACCTTGTAAGCATGACCGCCTGTTGGATTACTGTCCATTCCTTGTTTGAAGGTCCATAAGGGGCAGATGGTCTCCTTTTCTCATCAACACCTCATTTATAAGGTAGTGATATTCACGGACTGTTTCTGCCTCAGCTTCAGTGTGAGCTAGTGTTGATAAAAATGACCTTGTTGGTCTGCTACCAAGTGTTATATCTCAGCTGATGCTTTTAAGTTACAAATCAGATCCCAGACTAAAATATGCCTTGGCAGACCATATTTTGTTTTTTCTTGGTTGCATTGAGGTGGCTTCCCATTGAAACATAAGCACAGATTTGGTTTCATAAAATAAAACAAGGTATTCATCATGTAAAATGAATACAAAATAGAATAAATGAAACTGTTTACATATAGAACATTTTTGAAGATTCCAAAACCCATGATAAAAAACAACCCAATTAATCTCACAATCACCCCATACAGTACTCAAACACTGCAGAGAATTCTCTTTTCTGTCACACATTGTGTTGACTTCGCTGTATTTTTAATTCCTGGTTATGTGAATCTGATTGCCTCTTCCTTGATTCTTTATACAACCCAACTTAGACTGTCTCAGCATTTTTGTAACCCATTTCGGGTTTTAACCAAATACATCTGGTCTGGAATCTTTAAACTAAACTCCTTGCACTAAGGTAGCCTATTTCTTAACAGTTTTAATTTCCTCCCTTTCTCAGGAGTGAGTGTTTACACATCCAGCTTCATTAATCGTTCAGCAAAATTGCCAAACTGAAATCTTAAATATTCTTCCAATCTATGGATGTTTCACCTGGTCAAAAGAGAAAAATCAGTCCCTGACCTTCTAAACTGAAATCCGGCACACAACTGTTTACTTTATTCACATGAAAATTTCCATTAGACTCCAAAACTATCTATCTCTCTCAGGCTGTTTTTAGAAATAAACACCTTTGTCACCGAATGTAAAGAACGTAAGAACAAGGAGAAGGAGCAGAGAATTCAGCCCATTAAGCCTGCTTCACCATTTGATACAATCATGACTAATCTCATGTCAGCCTCAATTCCACTTTGCTGCCAGCACTCCATAACCCTCCAGCACACTACTAATTAAACATCTGGCTATCTCCTTCTTAAATTTACTCAATATCCTCGCATCCACCACATTCTGGGATAGTGAATTCGACTGTTTGAGAGAGATGATTACTTCATGATAGAATCCCTACAGTGTGAAAGCAGGCCATTCAGCCCTTCAAGCCCAGAACAACATTCTAAAGAGTATCCCACTCAAACCCATCTTCATAGCACACAGTAGCTCAAGCTGTTTTGTTCAAACTCCATTGTGCCTTAAATTCACTCTCTTTTCTCTTTGCCCTTTCCTCCTTTTCCCTTTTCTCTCTCCCATTTCCAATATTCTTTTCCTTTTTCTTGAAATTCTAGTTTCCACTGCTCCAGTTTTAATTCCTCTATCTATTTTATCATCCTGAATTCCTGTAAAGCGTTGGCCACCCCTTTTAAAGTTTTGAGTTTCCTGGCTTTCTGGCAAATTTTGAATCCCAAATACCTCTCTACATCTTTTAACTGTTTGAGATGCAACATTTGAATCCTCATGCGTAACATTTCCTAATTCAGCAAGGAATGTTCTGGCGTTGAATTCATACAAATCTATACCATGGCAACGCAAACTCAAGAAAGCCTTTTGCAGTTTTAACATGGCAATTTACCCACTCCAATTCTTTGATTTAATCTGTGGATTCATGACCTGAGAGCTTCAAATCTTTTACCCCTAGTTATTCCAGTTCTGGACAGATACCCCAAATCCTTACTGTTGCGGGTGAAGAGGAATGAACTGGCTTTCATTTGTGAGTCACTACCCCCTCAGTTGGTTGCAATAAGGTTAATTGAAAAAACTCCCTCTCTTTTGGATACCTTCTCCCCCCAGATCAAATTAATTTATACTTTCAAAGAGGTCAGTTAAACAAAGCTTTCTTGATTTAAAAAAGAGTGAATTTATTAAGTACTAAACACAACAAAGAATTAATAACACAACATAGTTAAACATAGTTTAGGAATTAGAAGTGATTCGAAAAGGAAGATAAATGATTAAAGTCTCTCTGGGTCTTAATGAAAAGTAGATGGTGAAATATTGATAGTATAATCATTGATTTTGGACATCTAGTCTTTTACATATGGTTGAAATCCTTTATCTTCTGTTTCCCTCTGACAGTAGTTAGCTAACAACACTCAAAGGGAAAGGTGTTTTTTTTTCCCTTTTGACAAGCTTGCTTGCTAGCTGCTTCCTGCACTCAGAATAATACATTCCTCTCACCTGCAATGCAGGGGTGACTAGTGAGTGATTCTTCAATTGTGCTCTTGAGAGCCCACTCGGTTTTGAACCCAGGTTAATCCATATGAATCTCAGTTTACAGGTTCCTCTACTAGCACATACAGATCAGTATTGCAATCAGTTTTTAACTCCTAATTTTGGACATTCCCAGATTGGTAAAACACAATTTTCCATGCACCTGAACTCTTCACATCCACCCACCCTGCACAGACAGATTTGCTTTAAAGCCCATTCTACAGCCCTGTTGATGAGATTTGCCAGGACTCTGGTTCAGGCATGATACATTTGCAACTCGTCCCAATGGAAAATCTGTCTCGTTCCCCATTACTGGAGTCAATATCCCATGAATTCAGACCCAATTCTCCTGCACCAATCTCATTCCAGCTGTATCATTAGTATCTCCATGGACCATGACAGCTGTACTTGCCCCTCCATTCCAGCTTTCTGTGTAGCCCAGATGAGATATCCTTAACTCTGCAACCAGGTAGGCAGCACAGACTTCAAGACTTTTGATCCTGACTACAGAGAACATTGTGTATTCCCCTAACTATACTATCCCTGATTACGACTACATTTCTTCTTTATCTCGTCCACTTGAATAGTTCCCTGTACTATCATCAGTTTGCTCATCCTTCCCAAAGTCCCTGCTCTCGTTTACATAGGGAGCAAGAATCTTGAAACTGTTGGGCAAGGAGAAGATCTGAGATTCCTGAAGCGCTGCCTTCTGGATTGCTCGACCTGCCTCATTTGTAGCCACACTGTCCTATCCATGATTGGTGACGAAATTCACATTAGCAACTCCTCAGTTACTGAAGCAGTCTCTGAACGTTTGCTTGCCTTCATCGGCTGGGGCATTGAGTTTAAAAATTGACAAGTAATGTCGCAGCTTTATAGAACCTTAGTTAGGCCACATTTGGAATATTGTGTTCAATTCTGGTCGCAAAACTACCAGAAGGATTCAGTGGCTTTGTAGAGGGTACAGAAAAGATTTACCAGGGTGTTGCCTGGTATGGAGGGCATTAGCTATGAGGAGAGTTTGGAAAAACTTGGGTTGTTCTCACTGGAACCACGGAGGTTGAGGGGTGACCTGATAGAGGCCTATAAGATTATGAAGGGCATGGACAGAGTGGACAGTCAGAAGCTTTTTCCCAGGGTGGAAGAGTCAGTTACTAGGGGGTGTATGTTTAAGTTGCGAGGGGCAAGGTTTAAAGGTAATGTATGAGGTAAGTTTTTTACACAGAATTTGGTGGGTGCCTGGAATTCACTGCCGGATGAGGTCGTGGAAGCAGATACGATAGTAACTTTTAACGGGCATCTTGACAAATACGTGAATAGGATGGGAATAGAAGGATTCGGTCCCCGGAAGGGCAGGGGGTTTTAGTTGTGACTAAAACGTTGGTGCAGGCTTGGAGGGCCGAAGGGCCTGTTCCTGTCCTGTAATTTTCTTTGTTCTTTGCTCTGAGTATCTGTTGTCATTATTGAATGGACACAGTACATTACAGTACCATTGAGTGGGTACAGTGCAGATAGAGGCCATTCAGCCCATCATTCTGCACTGGCTATATACATGAGCAATTCCATTAGTCCCACTTTCCTTCTTTATCCCCACACACTGTAAATCTCTCCTCTTCAGGTGACAATTCAATTTCTTGTTGAAAGCCATGATTGGATTGGCTTGCAGCATACTGTCAAACAGCGCATAGAAAATGCTAGCTCCTCATTGTATCATTTTTTTCTTTCTCATTTCTTTTGGCAGCCACCTTAAATCAGCATTCTCTGGCTCTTGATCCTTTCAACAATCGGAACATTTCCGACTATCTACTCTGTCTAGACCCCTCAATTATTTTCCATCTGTGAAAATTCCTCTCAGACTTCTATATTGAACCTGATTGTATTATACACTTGCAGTTTGTAATAAGCACATTCCCAACACTTTTTTTTCTGCTTCATTTTACTCTTTGTCCCTTTCCTTATCCAAAGAGCTCTGGATTTATTTGCCGTACCTTTTCCCCTAAAGAGAAAATACCTTGACCAGTACTTAAGCTCCTCTTTGAAGCTAGCCTATTATTTAGTCACAGTTTGGTTCACCAATCCTTAAATCCACTTTGTGTGGGCCAGATTCATTTTCACCGCATTGATTTGCCTTCCCCCATTTGGCCACTCTTAATCAGAATTACTTACTCGTTGGACCTTTCCATAGTTAACCTAAACCTTACTAAATAATGATTACTATCTTCTAAATGTTTCCTACTGTTTCCTGATCCAGTTGATCTCGCTCAATCTCAAGAACCAGTCCAGCAACGCCTGCTTTCTTAGTGGATTAAACACATAACCAACATAGAAAATTCTCCTGAATGCACTGAAGGAATTCCTGCCCTTTTCTCTCCTGTATACATCCCAGTTTATATTTGAATAATTAGTTCCCCCACCCTTATTATAATTCTAGAATTCTTGCACTCTTGCATGTGTTCCTCTGCAAATTTCCCATGAGTTTGTTGCTTATAAATTTCGCTGAACAATGTAATTGCACCATTTTGTTCATTGGCTCTAGCTAAATAGATTCTGTCCCTTGACCCCTCTGAGACATCATTTCTCTCCAGTGCTGCAATGTTTTCCTTGATCAATACTGCCACACCTCTTACCTTCACTAACTCTATCTTTCCTGAACATATTCTATTGAAGAATATTTAGTACTTTGTCCTACCCCATCTTTGAACTAGGATTCTGTTATCACCACGACATCATATTTCCAATTGAAATCTGCATTGGTTACTCGCCAATCTGGTTTACCACTCTCCATGCATTCAATTACAGAGACAGTAACCTCGTCTTTGAATTTATTATTTATACTCTTTCTCTGATCCCATTTACTTCATAGTCTTGTGCAATCTGTTCTCTCAAATATTCTATGTACCTTGTTTCTCTCGAATTCTTGATTCTCCGACCCCTTCCAAAATAATTTTAAACAAGGGGACACAGTCTCAGGATATGGCGTAGACCAATTAGGACTGAGCTGAGGAAGTATTTCTTCACTCAAAAGATAGTGAATCTGTGGAATTCTCTCCCGCAGGAGAATGTGTAGGCCAAGTCACTGAACATAATTAAGAAAGAAATATATTTTTTGGTGTTTTAAAGATACCAAGTGATTTGGGGAGAAAGCACAAATATAGAAGTGAGATAAAGCATTAGCTCTGATCATATTGAGTAGCAAGCAATTTTAAAGTGCTAAATGGCCTACTCCTCTTCTTAGTTTCTATGTTTATATATAAATCCTAATTCCTGCACAGCACGGGTTTGCTTATTTGGTAGATAATGAGGCTCTTAATCCAAGATACCTTAGGTCCCACATTGGGTAATGATTTTTAAAAAAACATTTTATTTTTCCAAAATGGTGAACAATTGTGGTGAATAAAAGCCAATGTTGTGGTACAAGAGTGAAAAAGAGATTTTCTGGTAGATTTTCAGCAATTGAAGGATATATTCACCTGTAGAAAACAGTAAATAATGCACAATGGAATAACTGTTTCATTCTGATGCACCTGAGTTAGTCTGATAACATCTGCAACTGCTCAATTAAGAAAGCAAAGTTCTGCTGTATCTCTCATGAGAATTTTAATAATAATGACAAACGGACAGAAGATTTAGGGGAACAGTTAAACATATTGTGTTTCAGATTGCATCTTGAAATTTCACTGTGGCTGCTCATCTGTTTGCAAATGGTAAATGAGTTATAAGACACCAGCTATGTTAAAAGGCCTTGCTACCTTTCTGTAGCTGACATACCTCTGCATATCCACAAGAAGTGCACGCCTAATGTTGTGGCACAAATAAACACAGTCTTTTAAATATTAGATAACAAGGTGTAGAGCTGGATGAACACAGCAGACCAAGCTGCATCAGAGGAGCAGGAAGGCTGGCGTTTCGGGTCTGGACCCTTCTTCAGAAAAGCTTTTAAATATTAGCTCAGATCTTCAAGTCTGTGACTGTACAGAGACTGGATGTATGACCATAAGTGTCAGGAGCCCCTCAGATGTCACAGAATCACAGATGTAATTCAGTATAGAAGAAGGCTATTTGGTCTACCATGTCTACACCAGCTCTTCAAACAAGCATCATTACCTTCTTCTGTCATCCTCAGTATTTGCCTTCCAACCGATTTTTGGGTCATCTGTAAACTTAACATTCACTTCCACCATCTAAATCATTAAACATACAAACAATTTTATAATCCCAGCACCTACAATGTAGGCTTATAAGAGTGATACCCAGGCTCAGGAGTTAAGTTGTGAGGAAAAATTATACAATTTTTTCTGTTTTCTCTCGAATTGAGCAGGTGATTTAATCAAAGTCTTCAAGACAGTAAAAAGAAAAGACAGGGAAGATAAAGATAAACTATTTCCAGTGGTTTGGAATTCTAGAAATGGGGGCATATCTGAAAGTTTCAGCCAGACCATTCAGGAGAGATGTTTGGGAGCACTTCTATACACAAAGGGTAGTAGATGTTTGTAACTCTCTTCCACAAATAGAAGCAGACACTAGATCAGGTGTTAATTTTAAGTCTGAGTTAGATAAATTTTTGGTAAGTAAATGTATTCAGGGATGTGGGCCAAAAGCAGATACATGAAGTTAGGGCACAGATCAGCCATGATCTCATTGGGTGGTGGCGCAGGCTCGAGGGGCTGAATGACCAACTTCTGTTCCTATATTTATATGTTTCCTGTGGCACTCCACTAGTTACAGTTTATTCTAAAAAAGTGCCATTCTAAAAACACTGCCTTTATCCAATTCTCTTTCTTCTATTAGTTAGCCAATCCTCTATCCATGCTAATATACTAAACCCAACATTATGGGCTCTTATGTTATTCAGCAGGCTTATCTAGTACCTTGGTAATGAATGTCTTTTAGAAATCCAAATATATTACATCTACTGCTTCCCCATTATCTATACTGTTTGTTACTTCCTCAAAAACTGTAATAAATGTTTCAGGTATAATTTCCCTTCATGAAGCCATATTGACTCTGCTTGATGATATTATGCTATTACATGCTTTATATTATTCTAACATATTCCCAAAAACAGATGTTAAGCTTACTGTTCTATAGTAACCTGATTGTTTGTCTCCCTTACTTTTTGATTAAATGTTTTACATTGGCAGTAGCCCAATCCTTTGGGACATTTTGCAAATCTTAGGATTCTTGGACGATAACTATGAATACCTATCTCTGCAGTTACTTTATTTAAAATATTGGGATGCAATCCATCAAGTGGCACTGGCCTAGTGGTATTATCACTGGACTGTTAATCCAAAGACTCAGGGAATGTTCTGGGTGCCCATGGCAGATAATGGAATTTGAATTCGATAAACAAATCTGGAATTAAAAGTTGAATGATGACCAGCAATCCATTGTTAATTTTCAGAAGAAAAACCCCATCTGGTTCACTAATCTTGTTTAAGGAGGGAAACTATAATCCTTACCTGGTCTGGCCTACCTGTGACTCCAGACCCACAGCAATGTGGTTGACTCTTAACTGCCCTTGGGCAATTAGGGATGAGCAATAGGTGCTGGCCTAGTCAGCAATGCCATCATCCTGTGAATGAATAAAATAAAAAGGTCCAGGGGATACAGGTCTTGAGATGCATTAGTTTCCCAAATACATCTTTCTCTAGTGATAGTTATTGTGTTTATTTCTTCCTGCCCTTTAGCCTCTTGAACATTTAGTATTTTTGGAATACCATTGATGTACTCTACTATGAAGATTAATGTCCCACTCTTGTTCCATTTACTGGTTCTCTAGTGCTATTTTCCCAGCATAGTCATCTAAGGAGCCTAAGCTCTCTTTGTCTTTGTATTCTTTTTATATATGTAAAGAAGCTTTTACTGTCTGTGTTTATGTTACTTGCGATTTTGCCCTCATTGTTTATTTTCTCTATCTTTATATTTTTTGGATTTCTTTTGTTGGCTTTTAACACTTTACCAATCCTCTGATTTACAAATAATTTTTGCCACACTGTGTGTTTGTTTCCTTTCAATTTGTTACTGTTATTAACTTCCCTGGCTAACAATAGTTGGCTTATTCCGCTTTCTAGAATCCTTCTTTCTCACTGGATATATCTTTGCTGTGAATCACGAACATTTTTTAAACATCTGCTATTATTCTTCAACCATATTTTCTGCTAAATTCCTTTCTGCATCCACTCCAACCAACTCTACCCTCAATCCCATCTAATTACCCTTATTTGAATTTAGCAGAATTTCTGACTCTCAAACTGAATGCTAAATTCTTTGACGTTATGGTTACTCTTTTCTCGGGGATCTTTTATCCTGATATCATTTTTTAAACTTTCCTCACTATGTGTAGACTGCTGACACCATCTGACTACCTGCAACTCACCATGCAACTCCAGCCCCCCTTCTCACCATGAGATTGTTGCATTTCATTCATGAATATATTTTCCATCCCTGTGTTTGGTCCCTTGTTTCTCCAACCTTGTTGATCCCCTCAAGTTACAATCTCACCCTTGTTGCTGTTGGGTAATGGTACCACCTGCCTCCCTACCGAGTGCTGCTCAACCTACTTACACCACCTAAATTACCCCCTTGCCCACTTAACTCTCATCCTACCCATTTCACCAATTATACATTCACCTGCGCATTCATTGGTAAACACGCTCAGAAGCCATTGAAATGTCTCCATGTTTTTCACTTGTGTTAGTGAATGTAAGTTGAGCTCCTGGCCAGAGCTATAAACAGTTGGTGTGGTTAGTCCATCGCTCTGGAGAAAGGCTTCAATATAAGGTGCACTCTGTAGGGTGAAGAGGCCGGGGTCGGAAGTCCCCGCCATACAGCAGCAATGCCAAAGTGCATCGTGCTCCTCAAAAGATTTCAGCCATTGTTTTGCGGTTTAATTTTTTGAAATCACTGTCATCTGTTCTCCTGCTGTGTTCATGTCCTCTCTCTCTCTGTTTCTCTCCCCTCACAGCGGATTCTGAAAATGGTTGGTCAATGACAATCGCGGACAGAGTGAGGGCTGAGAAAGGAGGCTCCGCTGTTTTACCCTGCAGCTTCACCCACCCAGACACTGATCTCACACTCACCGGCTCCGTGATATGGAAAAATCAGAACAAAGATGTTATCTTTAAATGTGCATATCATTCCCAGGGTGAGCTGTGTGAGAATGTGATACAGCGGGACGGTGGAAACCGATTCAGATTCGTGGGGAACCTCAGCAACAAAGATGCCTCAATAATAATAGACGGACTGGGCCAGGAGGATAAGGGTTCCTATCGGTGTCGTGTAGAGCTCAACATTGACAATTTTGGAACTGGGAAAGGAACAAAACTGGAAGTGAAAGGTAAGGTGCAATGTCCGGATGGTGTCATTGCCCTGATAGCTCAATGGGAACAGGCTCCACCTGGTCCGGGAGATCTCGGCTCAGATCCTTGTCCTGGGCTCATTCAATTGGTCTGAGGCAGGAGGCAGTGAGAAGGAGAGAGAGAGAGATGAGGCTGGGAATTATAGACCATTCTGTCACCGTCTCTGAAACCTCACACAGTCACTCACACACTCACTCATTGGCTATGTTCAAACTCAGTGTTCTGGTATAGGGAACAGAGAAAACATCACCAAGGATCCGAGCTCCAAGGTCCCCGCCAATGAGAGTCCCGGGTGAGGAAAAGATAGACCTGGTAATTCCCTTGTCTGCTGGTAATATGGGGACATGAGAACAAGAAGGGCCATTCAGCCCTTCTCGGCAGTCCTGTCATTCAATGAAATCATCACAGATCTACCTAACTACATAAACTGCCCTTAACCCAAATCCCTTAACACCATACTTTAAGAAAGCTGCATTAATCTCAGTTTTAATCCATTGATATAGCCCCAGTTGCCATTCATTGAAAAATAGCTCCAAACCTCTGCCACCCTATGTACATATGCGTTGTTTAATTTCAGTCCTTAAATGTCTAGCTCCAATTTTAACTGATACCACTAGTCCTTGTTTTCATTTGTTCACAGGATGTGGACATCATCGTATCCAGACAGCCAGATTTCCCTCAATCCCATGCCTCCTTACTTTATGAATGACCTTACTTTCTGAATGTAACATTTGAGAGCTCCGTTCAACAGTCTGCAAACACAGGGAAGAAGTTGTTCTTGAATCTGTTCACACCTGTATTCAAACTTTTACACCTTCTGCCCAATGGAAGAGGATGGAGGAGAGTATCACCAAAGTGGGAGGGGTCCTTGGTTATGTTGGTTGCTTCTGGGGCAGTGGGAATTATAGATAGAGTCATTGGATGCAAGGCTGGTTTGTGTGATGGTCTGGGCTGTTCTCACAACTCTCTTGGGTCTTGGGAAGAGCAGTTGCCATACCACACTTTCTCAGATGCTTTCTTTGGTGTGTCTATAAAAATTGGTCAGAGTATTTGTGGAAATGCCAAATTTCCTTAGCCTTCTGAGGAAGTAGAGACATTATTGTCCTTTCTTGAACAGTAGCATCAACAAGAATGCACCAGGGCAAATAAACAGACACTCTCATGCCTGTGAAGAGTTTGAGTTAGACCACCAACATCAGGGAAGTAAAGGTCATGTCCCAAGACATGGCTTAACTGCCACCTGCCAGCATTGGAAATGTGACACCACAGGATCTTTCTAGCTTCACAGTTCTAGGTTTCACAAGCAGCAGCAATGTATTACTTGACACTGAAATCATTGTGTACAGCACAATAGTTACAGATCTTGTATAGATGTTGAGGATATGTTACAACAACAACCTGTCTGAGAAAACCAAACTACAAGTTACCATGCCTCAAAGTACTCTTCTATAGTGGGAAGAATGGGACAACAGTTGCTTGGTAGGACAAAAGATTGAACTGTTTCCCCCTTCACTATCTCAGATGTATCCTCAGCATCTCTTGGAAGGACAAGATCACAAACTCAGAGGTTTTGGAAAGTGCTAATTTCAGCAGCATACAGTCATTGCTAAGTCAATGATTTCCTACACTAGTTCAGCCATATTCATCTGATAGTGGATAATATAAACTCAAGAGCTCTGAGTGGCAAACTGACCACTAGGGCACGACCTTCTTGATGTCAATAACTTTACAACACAGGGACCTGCAAGTGAAATATGAAGATGTTGGACATTATTCATGATAAATGGGAGGCAGTCACTGAGGCAGTGGCCTCGAGAGATTGACTGGTTCAAAGGTAATTGGAAGGGACGAGTGGAAATGGAAAGATAGACTGGCTTATATCTGGGCCTTGATACTGTCTTCCTCAAACAAAGTTGAACGACAGAGTTGACTATCACAATTAAACCTTTATCTCACAACATTTAAGGTTTTCAAGGAAATGTCACTGACATTAGGCAGACATTAAATGTTGAGCGTGAACCTATGGAAAGCCCCATTGGAGTCCCAGCCATGCATTCAGATCCTGTGTAGAACAGCTGGCAGGAATATTCGTTGATATTTTTAACCTTTCCTTACTTCGAATTGAAGTCCCCGCCTGCTTCAAGAAGATCGCCATCATTCCAGTGCCAAATAAAAATCATGCAGCGTGCCTCAATGACTACTGCCTGGTGGCTCTGACTTTCACAATTATGGAGTGGTTCGAAAGGTTAGTCATGGCTCATGTCAACTCCATCCTCCCAGATTGCCTTGATCCTTTGTAATTTGCCTACTGGCGCAACACATCCACTGCAGATGGCATCTCATAGAATTATGGAACCCCTACAATGGGGAAGCAGGCCATTCGGCCCATTGAGTCCACCCTGACCCTCTGAAAAGCATCCCACCCAGACCCACCCACTACCCTTTCCCTGTAGCCCTGAATTTCCCTTGGCTAACCCCCAGTCTGCACACCTTTGGACATCATGGACAATTTAACATGGCCAATCCACCAACCCTGCACATCTTTGGACTGTGGGAGGAAAGTGGAGCACATGGAGGAAAGCCATGCAGCCACAGAGAGAATGTGCAAATTCCATGCAGACGGATAGTCACCCAAGGCTTGAATTGAACCCGAGTGCCTTGGTGCTGTGAGGCAGCAGTGTGAACCACTGAGCCACCGTGCTGCCTTGACCCAAGGATGCAGATGCTAGGATCCTACTTATTGACTACAGCTACACCTTCAACACCATAATTCCAAACAAACTCATCTCCAAAGTCTGAGACCTAGGTCTTGGCTCCCCATTCTGCAGCTGGATCCTTGAATTCCTGACTCATAGACTGCAATCAGTAAAACTAATCGACAAATCTCCTCCACGATAATCCTCAACACCAGTGTCCCACAAGGCTGCTTGGACTAACCCCTACTGTACTCTTTATACACTCACGACTGTGTGACCAAATTCTGCCCCAACTCCATTTACAAGTTTGCTGATGACACCAACATTGTCGGTCAGATCTCAAAACAACGACGAGGAAAGAAATTTAGTGCTTAGCAGCATGGTGTAAAGACAACAATTTCTCCATTAACATCAGCAAAACGAATCGGCTGTTCACTGATTTTAGGAAGCGGAGTGGTGGGCACGCCCCTGTCTGTGTCAATAGTGCTGAGGTGGAGATGGTGCAGAATGTCAACCCCATGGGAGTGATAATCATCAACGATCTGTCCTAGTGCACTCTTGTCAATTCGACTGTTCAAGAAAGGACAATAATGTCCCTACTTCCTCAGAAGGCTAAGGAAATTTGGCATTTCCACAAATACTCTGACCAATTTTTATAGACACACCAAAGAAAGCATCTGAGAAAGTGTGGTATGGCAACTGCTCTTCCCAGGACCCCTAGAGAGTTGTGAGAACAGCCCAGACCATAACACAAACCAGCCTTGCATCCAACGACTCTATCTATAATTCCCACTGCCTACAGAAGCAACAAACATAACCAAGGACCCCTCCCACTTTAGTAATACTCTCCTCCATCCTCTTCCATTGGGCAGAAGGTGTAAAAGTTTGAATACAGGTGTGAACAGATTCAAGAACAACTTCTTCCCTGTGTTTGCAGACTGTTGAACGGAGCTCTCAAATGTTTCATTCAGAAAGTAAGGAGGCATGGGATTGAGGGAAATCTGGCTGTCTGGATACAGAATTGGTTGTCCAATAGAAAACAGAGTGTGGTAGTAGATAGAAAGTATTCAGCCTGGAGCTCGGTGACTAGTGGTGTTCTGCAAGGATCTGTTCTGGGACCTCTGCTCTTTGTGATCTTTATAAATAACTTGGATGAGGAAGTGGAAGGGTGGGTTAGTAAGTTTGCCGATGACACAAATGTTGGTGGAATTGTGGACAGCGTGGAGGGCTGTTGTAGGTTGCAACGGGACATTGACAGGATGCAGAACTGGGCAAAGAAGTGGCAGACGGAATTCAATCCCGGAAAGTGTGAATTGATTCATTTTGGAAGGTGGAATTTGAATGCAGAAGACAGGGTTAATGGCAGGATTCTCAGCAGTGTGGAGGAACAGAGGGATCTTACGGTCCATGTCCATAGATCCCTCAAAGTTGCTACCCAAGTTGATAGGGTTGTAAAGAAGGCGTAAGACGTGTTGGCTTTCATTGGCAGGGGAATTGAGTTTAAGAGCCGTGAGATTATGTTGCAGCTCTATAAAACTCTGGTTAGACCACACTTGGAATATTGTGTTCAGTTCTGGCCACCTCATTATAGGAAAGATGTGGAAGCTTCAGAGAGTGTGCAGAGGAGATTTACCAGGATGCTGCCTGGACTGGAGGGCAGGTCTTATGATGAAAGGTTGAGGGAATTAGGACTTTTTTCATTGGAGCGAAGAAGGATGAAAGGTGACTTGATAGAGTTGTACAAGATGATGAGAGGCATAGATAGAGTGGATAGTCAGAGACATTTTCCCAGGGCAGAGATGATTAATACAAGGAAGTATAATTTTAAGTTGATTGGAGGAAGGTATAGGGGAGATATTAGAGGTAGGTTCTTTACACAGAGAGTGGTGGGCGTGTGGAATGCACTGCCCGCAGTGGTAGCAGAGTCAGATACGTTAGAGACTTTTAAGCGACTCTTGGATAGGCACATAGACGATAGTAAAATGTAGGTATGCAGGGTCGATTGGTCTTAGTAGGGTAATAGGTCTGCACAACATCGTGGGCTGAAGGGCCTGTATTGTGTTTTTCTTTTATTTTTTAACAGGATGAGGACGTCACTGGCTAGCCAGCATTTATTGTCCATCCCGAATTGCCCAGCAGGCAGTTCAGAGTCAACCACATTGCTGTGTGTCTGGAGTCACATGTAGGCCAGACCAGGTAAGGATGGCAGTTTCCTTCCCTAAAGGACATTAATGAACCAGATGGGTTTTTCCCGACAATCAGCAATGGCTTCATCGTCATCATTAGATTCGTAATTTCAGATATTTTTATTGAATTCAAATTCCACCATCTGCTATGGTGGGATTCAAACCCAGGTCCCCAGAATGTTATCTAGGTTTGTGGATTAACAGTCCAGCGATAATACCACTGGGCCATTACCTCCCCTGTACTGTTCTATGTTCTATGTTACTGTTGATCGGTCTCTCTCTGCACCTTCTTTGTGCTGTAACACTGTATTCTGCACGTTGTTCTGTGACCCTGATGTACCTTGTATGGTTCGGTCTACCTGTAGAGCACACAAAACATCGCTTTTCACTGTATCTTGGTACATGTGACAACAACAAATCAAATCAATAAATCAAATGATAGTGACTGTGAAATTATTATCGATGTCATAAAAACCCATCTGGTTCACTGATGTCCCTTAGGGAAGGAAATCCCCCAGCCTTGCCTTCTGTAGCCTACCTATGACTCCAGACCCACAGCAGTGTGGTTAATTTCTAACTCCTCTGAACTGCTACTTAGCTGTTTAGGTGAACATTATATCCTACCCTAACAAATGATGCCACATGCTATGATTGAATTTTCTAACAAATAACTTACACAATCTCAGCACTTTATAAGCAACAAAACAGTTTTCAACTTGTAATGCAATAAATATGGCAGCTAATTTGTATGCAGAAATGGCTTCATGGTCATCATTGGACTTTTAATTCCAGATTTTTATTGAATCAAAATATCACCATTAGCCTGTGGCAGGAATCAAACCTCGGTTCCCAGAACATTACCTGGGTTTCAGGGTTAATGGCCTAGCAATAATACTATTAGGCCATCACTTCCTCTGGCAGATAGGAAACAAAGAGTAGGATTACATTGGCCTTTTTCTGAATGGCAGCTAGTGACTAGTTGGGCACCACAGGGAACAATGTATTTGCAGTGATAATAAGGAGGTCAGCCAGATAGAGCTCATAGAATATGAGTTCCCTGACTGGGGCTAGTAACCTGGTCCAATCAGGATAGCCCTGGCTGACAAATATAAACAGGAGTGTCAGAGGGTCTGTTCACTCTGAGAGCTGGCTCTGACTAAGCTGGAGCAGTATCAAGGACTCTCCACGTGTAAATAAAGGGTGGCTTGGTGATGGGATACAGGTATCTCTAGAGTTATTTCAGGATGGACCCCAGCTCTTCACAATATATATGAGTGATTTAGATCAGGAAACTACATGCCATGTCTCCAAGTTTGCTGACAACACAATGCTGGGTGGGAGGGTGAACTGTGAAGAGAATGCAAAGATGTTTGAGTGTGATTTAAATAAGTAGAATGACTGGGCAAATGTGTGGCAGCTGACCTACCATGTGGATAAATGTGTGGTTATCCACTTTGGTTGCAAAACAGGAAGGCAGATTATGCGAATGGTGATAGATTGGGAAGGTAGAAGTGCGATGAGACCTGGGTGTCCTTGTAGATTAGTCACCTGTGCAACATTGCGTTATAGAAAATCATGCTACAGAAATAACAGGGCCTATGGGAAAAGCGGGTTTGGGGCAGATCACCAAAAATATCACTCAAAATCACTCAATAGCTTAACACAAAAGATAGTACAGTTTGAATAAATGTCTAATTCATATTTAATAATGAAATAAAAGTAAAATTAATACCTTACTTTGAAAAAAATGTCAAGATGTCTTTGGGGTGGCACAGTGGTTAGCACTGCTGCCTCACAGCACCAGGGACCTGAGTTTGATTCCACCCTTTGGTGACTATCTGTGTGGAGTTTGCACATTCTCCCTGTGTCTGTGTGGGTTTCCGCCAGATGCTCTGGTTTCCTCTCAAAGTCCAAAGATGTGCAGGCGGGTTGGATTGGCCGTGACTAAATTGCCCATAGATGTGTAGATTAGGTGGGTTATAGGGGGATGGGTCTGTGTGGGATGCTCTGAGCCTCAGCACGGAGACTCTTTTGGCGCTAACATTGCACGTATTCAGGACAAAGCCTGCGAAATGATCATGTGATGTCAACGCATACTCCTCTACGCACCGATGGAATCGCTTTATAGCCAACACAAGTTCATGTTTTAGAAATAGCATTCCCCTATTCGTCAATCGTATTATAGTCAATTCGCTTTCCTGGAGCACGTGTTGTAACAGAACCGACAGTATTGAGTACAGTTTGGTGTCCTTATCTGAGGAAGGATATTCTGATTACGGAGCGAGTGTAACATTGGTTTACCACAGTGATTCCTGGACTGACAGGACTGACATTTAAAGAGAGACTGGATTGATTAGGACTCTATTCACTAGATTTTAGAAGGTTAGGGGAGGTTTCATAAAAACCTGCAAAATTTTAACAGGAGTAGGCAGGGTGAATGCAGAAAAATATTCCCAATGGCTGGGGAGTCCAGAACCAGGAGTCACTATCTAAGTATGCAGGATAGGCCATTTATGACTGACTCAAGGAGAAATATCTTCACCCAGAGAGTGCTGAGCCTGTGGAATTCTCTGCCAGAGAAAGTGTTTGAGGGCAATGCAGGCTCGAAGGGAAGAATAGCCTACTTCTGCTCTATTTTCTATTTGTCTAAGACCTGTAAGAAATATTAGTGGTGTTTTCTACTACTCAATTTGAAAACAAATTAATGTTGCCTTACTGTGACTTTCTGGAGTTTGCATGTTCTCCTCATATTAGCATGGGTTTCTGCTGGGTGGTCAGGTTGCCTCCCAAGTCCAAAATGCAGACTAGGTGGATTAGCCATGGTAAGTGTGAGGTTATTAGGATTAGGTGGGGTGCTGGATCTGAGTGGGATGCTCTTTGGAGGGTTAGTGCAGACTCAATGAGCCGAATGGCCTCTTTAACACTACAGGTATTCTATACCCTTCCATAACACCTGGAGCAGGTGCGACTTGAATCCAGTCTTCCCAGTCCAGGGGTCGGGACACTACTACTGCACCACGAGAAGGCCTTCTTAACTGCTTGTTTTATTGTGAATTTCAAAGAAATGTAACAAATTGAATCAAGAACTTCAGCACACTGACTTTATTCATTCTGATATTTGCCCTTTCCTCAGCTGCTCAGGGACAAGTTTCAGTGGTGAATGGGACAGAGGGAGAGTCAGTCACTTTACCCTGTATCTTCAAGACCAAGAACAATTACCCCCTGAACACTGTTACCTGGATGAGGAAGGAGCCCTACCAACACATCGTTACATTTACAGCCCAATCACAGGGAAATTGGACAACTGTAAACGGTGGAAATCAATATGAGCTCATTGGGAACCCAGAGGAGGGAAATGCCTCAACCAGGATAAACCAGCTGAGAGTGAGTGACAATCACACTTACCTGTGTCAGGTGGAATACAGATCAGAACCCGATTTTCAGTATCTGATCCAGAAAGAGACACGGCTGCAGGTCATACCTGGTAAGAAGCTGCTCACACATTTTTCAATCTGTAGACAGTGTATAGTGAGGGTGTAACTAATTCTCTGAACCTTTAATGATTTAATTTTCTAGTGAAAATCATTGAACTAAAATATTCACCCTGTTTCCCTCCACAGGGGCTATTTGGCCTGTTGAGTATCTGAAGTCACCAAGCCACCCCTTATTTACATGTGGCAAGTCTTTGATACTGATCCAGCTCCCTCAGAGCAAACAGAACCTTTGACACTCCTGTTTATATCTGTCAGCCAGGGCTCCCTGATTGTACCAGAACAACAGCCCCAATCAGGGAATTCACACTTTGTGAAGTCCAGCTGGCTGACCTCATTACAATCACTGCATCCCTCCCCCTCTGAGTCCAAGGACACAGGTTGACCCTTTCTCTTCGAGAACCTGCTGGGGTATTTTAGCACTCAGTCAGGTTCCTTAGACTCGGTGCCCAATATGAGCATTGTGTTACACACGGGAGCTCACCTCTTGCACCAGGAATGCTTTGATAGAATTTCAGTTCCTTATTCCGGTGACAAAGGCATCATGCAGCTATATCTGTTGTGTCCATCTCTGATTCAGAGGACTCATCAATGCTTGATGGAGAGGATAAACACATGGGTTCTGGCAGTCTTTCCTACTTTTCCAAAGGGCTGGCACATTTTTTTCCCACACTGTTTGCAAATTTGCGGTTTTCATACAGTCCAAGGACTGTCATGACTCCCTGAATTTGATACATCACTGGACTTGATCTCACCTTGACCATACCTCCTACCCATGCAGGGCCATTTCCATGATTCATGCATCAAACTTGGACCCCTGTGTCAAACTGTCTCTCTCACTTGGTAGAGTCTTGTGTCAGGCATTGGCGTTCCTGATACTATTTCATCCTTGACCCCCAGGTCCAGGAAGATCCTGGTGTTGAGTCTTCTCCCCATTAACAACTCTACTGGTGCTATCCCTGTAGCTGGATACAGTTTGTTCCAATAATCAAATAGGAACCATGACAGCATGGTGTCTAGCAAGCCTGTTTCTTCAAACCAGCCTTCAAAGTTTAGACTGTTCTTTCTTCCAGACTATTGGATGATGGGTGATATGGAACTGTCCTTATATGTCGAGTCCTGTTCATCTTTAGGAAATACCCAAACTCCCCATTGGCAAGTGATGGCATGGTTTCTGCACCTAACGCTTCCAGGACTCTGTTTATTGAAAAAGAGTGTGCAATTTTTCTATCATTGTCTCTGTGTTTGACAAATGGACTCTATGCATGTCCAACAACTTTGAGTGGGCATCTACAATGTCTGAGAACATTGAGCCCATGAAAAGACTTCCATAATCAACATGCAACCGAGTCTACCTGACCATTCCCATGGATATTGGGGAGCTGCTGACAATAATTTTTGTCCATGTTGGAACTTAGGGCACTGCCCCATCAACACAGCCATATCAGCATCCAAGCCTGGCCACCAGACATAGCTTTTTGCCAACATCTTTATTTTGGAGCTTCCTCAATGCCCTGGTAAATTTCAGCCAGTGTTCAGCAGCAACGTTTGCTTGGGGCAATCACTCTTGCTCCCTATAACAATATACCTTCCTGTACTGGCAACTGGCCTCTCTGGGTCTGAAAATGTTTCAGTTCTAGCTGTGATGGTCCATTGGTTTCTCCCATTACCACCAGTTGTTTCAGATTTGAAAGGACTGAATCCTTCTATGTCCAAAGTCTGATATTGTTAGCTGTGACTGGGAGTATGTCCAGAAAATTTAATACCATTACAGACTCTTCCATTGGGGATACAACTGGTGTTGTGTCTGCTAATGTATCCACATTCACTTCATGGCTTTCCACCAAGGGGTGACCAGGTTGGCAAGCAAAGAGGTTAAGAGAGTGGAAAGCCGAGGGGAACAGCAAGAAGAGCACAAGAGCTGAGGGGAACAGTGGGGGAGCAGAGAGATGAGGGGAACAGTGGGGGA
>NC_063334.1:123864661-123869572 GCF_021869965.1 Rhincodon typus
CAGAGAGATGAGGGGAACAGTGGGGGAGCAGAGAGATGAGGGGAACAAGGAGGGGAGCAGACCAGGGGGGGGAACGGCAAGGGGAACAGTAAGGGAGCAGGGGGGAACAGCGGGGGGACTGGAGAGATGAGGGGAGCAGCAAGGGGGGTCGAGAAACTAAGGGAACATTGAGAGCAGCAGAAAGCTTAGGTCATGGAAAGTGCAGAGTTTAGGAGAACAGTGAGGTGTGTAGAGATCCAAAGTGAGGGGAATGGAGAGGCGAGGGGATCAATGTGAATAGGTGAGGGGAGAGTGAACAGCAATGAGGAAAGTAATGTGGAGACGTGAGGGGAGCAGTGAACTGTGTGGAGATCCAGGTAAGAGGAGTACTGATGACAACAAAGAGGTCAGGGAGAAGTCCAGAGAGGTGAGGGGAGCAGTGAGTACAGCGGAGAACCAAGAGGAGATGTGAGGAGAGATTAGAGATATGGGGAGAAATATAGAGAGGTGAGGGAAGAGGAGAAGGGAGTGGAAAGGAGAGGGAGGTAATGTGAAGATCTGATGAGAACAAAGGGGAGTAACTCAAAGTGCTGAGGGGAGTCGTTGAGGGAGTGGATGGCCAAGAGGAGTTGCAAGGGGAGAGAAGTGTGGTCCACAGAGTTAAGTGGAGCATTGAGTGGAGTCAAGGGGAGCAGCGTTGAGAGTCTGATTAGGATGGTGAGTGAGAGGGAAAATTGGGTGGACAATGATGATGTCAATGGCGCTCACATCTGGTTCAAGTGTGTTGGCAGGAGAAATGCAAACCACACATTGGATCCCATTTTTGGATGAGCAGAATCAAAGAGGAAATAATCTGTTTAAAAATGTAATTCTGGCATTCACCTACACTTTGAGTGTTATGCAGAATTCCCATCTCTTGATATAAATCACAGCTAGATATAATACAGTAGATGCAGAAATTGTTTAGAACTTAGAAGGTCTACCTAACAGGAAATATCAAAGATGCAAGTGTTCTCACTTTGAGAACAGAGAAGACTGAAAGTTGACCTGAGACACAATTTATGGTTTGATAGAGTAGACAAAGAGCGACCAAAACTAGGAACTGTAAATATAGGAGACACCAAGAAATCCAATGGAGAAACATTTTTATCCAAAGACTGGTTTGAATGTGGATACTGCTGCTATCTGGAGTGCTGGACATAAATGCAACCATAGAGAAGTTAAGACACAAAAGAGGCCATTCAGCCCATTGACTCAGGAAGCAGGCAGGATTCAGACAAATGGTGGACTTTTATTCAAGCAAGAACTCGTTAATGCCAAAGGATCTTCCTGGAATCTGACCTCGACGTGAGAACACAATTATTCCTTTAATCGTTGACTCAGGCCAGAAGAGAGATCAATGACACGCTCTGATTTTTACAGTGAAACACAGCATTTTTATACATTTTGTGTTACAATACTCAAATACAATGTGGTCAATGTGTCCTTCTTCCTGATTCCATACACCCAATCCTGTGAAACACCTAATCAATGATGCACATTCCTACGGATGGCCTCAGGTTCCCATGATCTCATGGTGTTTAACAGACATTGTTAATTTCCAAGTCTTGGGATCTTTCTATACAACCTGCTAATTAGCATTCCAAAGTTACTGGTTATAATCCTTCTGGTCTGTCTCAGACTTGCTTATCTCTAAGGACTGCTTGAATTCTGTTATTCATTGTTTTCCATGTGCTACATTTATCAAATTCAGTTATTCCTCTTGTATTTTCCATTGTCCCAATCACGTACATAAAAATACAAAAGATAATTGGTTTTTAACTAACTGCTATAAGATTCATAGTATTAATTTCCATTATGAAGTTAGTTATAAAGTGTGAAGTTATACAACTACTTCTCCTGTTATCACCTTGTAATTAAGTTGTGACCATTCTATTTCATTCAGGGTGTACCGAGTATCATTTTTACAGATAAGAGAAAGCATTTCCTGAGGCTATTTAACTTTGTGTTTAAGTATTTTCCCCTAATGCTTCTATCATACTTTTGTTTATACGTGTATCTATCCTTATGTTAAAATCTATCCCTCTGAATATCTGAAGAATCTTTAGCTAGAGCCTATTTCTTAATATTGTGAGTAACTTCAAAGAAGCAACCAATTACTACAAAATAATTTTACCTGTTGTTTCTAGCTGCATAGGGAGTTAATCTGACTGGTTCATGGATTGGGATTTACACCCCTTGTTCTAACTGGTGCTATTCACTTAATGGGACAACATCCTTTCATTAATGAGCATGGCAGCAATCACTTGTCTATCCTTAGGCATCCTCTTAACAAACTGTCTTGGATGGTTGTTTGTAGGGCCCCATGTTAACCTTGGAGTAGTCCTGTTCAAAGTACCATTATGTTCCACTTAAATGTTAGAGCAGGCGGTCCCATTTTGTTTTCATCCTTGTCGAACATTTTGTGTCTTTCAAACGTGGGCCACTCTTACAAACCCTGACAAGATTCTTGTAAATCTCATCAAAATTAATTGCACAAAGATGGGTGACAGGTCTGAAAATGGGATAGAATGTTAAGAATTGTTTCAGTGGCGGGAGTCCGGGAGGAAGCGCGAGGGCAACCTGGGAAGGTAAGCTTTTCGATTATAAAAGTCTTACCTCACGTGACTCCATTTTTGGAGTGAGTAAGTGAGGTAATATATTTGGGCGGTTGCTTTAGTCGAAACACTACCCAGGTAGTGTCTCCCAACCATCCTCCTCCTCTAACCAAAGAAAAAGGTTCTGAGCGCTGATTTGGTAAGGTTACTAGTTTTTTTTTCAATAGTCTGTTTGGGAATTCAGAACAGTGGGAATGGATGTTAGGGCAGTTGTATGCTCCTCCTGTAGAATGTGGGAGGTAAGGGTCACCACTAGTGTCCCCACTGACTTCATCTGCGGGAAGTGCACCCAACTCCAGCTCCTCGGTAACCTCGTTAGGGAACTGGAGCTGGAGCTGGATGAACTTTGGATCATTCGGGAGGCTGAGGGGGTAATTGAGAGGAGTTACAGGGAGGTCATCACACATCAGGTACAGGAAAAAAGTAGATGGGTTACAGTCAGGGGACGGAAAGGAAACAGGCAGACAGAGCAGGGATCCCCTGTGGCTGTTCCCCTCAAAACAAGTATACCGTTTTGGATACTGTTGGGGGGGACGACTTACCAGGGGGAAGCCATGGGGTACAGGTCTCTGGCACAGAGTCTGTCCCTGTTGCTCAGAAGGGAAGTGGGGAGAGAAGGAGAGCATTAGTCATTGGGGACTCCATTGTTAGGGGGACAGATAGGAGATTCTGTGGGAACGAGAGAGACTCGCGGCTGGTGTGTTGCCTCCCTGGTGCCAGGGTCCGTGATGTCTCGGATCATGTTTTCGGGACCCTTAAGGGGGAGGGGGAGCAGCCCCAAGTCGTGGTGCACATAGGCACGAACGACATAGGTAGGAAAAGGGATGGGGATGTAAGGCAGAAATTCAAGGAGCTAGGGTGGAAGCTTAGAGCTAGAACAAACAGAGTAGTTATCTCTGGTTTGTTACCCATGCCACGTGCTAGCGAGGCGAGGAATAGGGAGAGAGAGCAGTTGAACACGTGGCTACAGAAATGGTGCAGGAGGGAGGGATTCAGATACCTGGATAATTGGGGCTTATTCTGGGGTAGGTGGGACCTCTACAAATGGGATGGTCTACACCTGAACCAGAGGAGTACCAATATCCTGGGGGTGAAATTTGCTAATGCTCTTCGGGAGG
This sequence comes from Rhincodon typus, assembly GCF_021869965.1. Classification (NCBI taxonomy): domain Eukaryota; kingdom Metazoa; phylum Chordata; class Chondrichthyes; order Orectolobiformes; family Rhincodontidae; genus Rhincodon; species Rhincodon typus. Next base: position 123,868,416 of record NC_063334.1, read on the forward strand.
GTTTAAACTAATTCAGCAGGGGGATGGGAACCTGAATTGTAGCTCCAGTGTACAGGAGGTTGAGAGTAGTGAGGTCATGAATAAGGTTTCAAGGTCGCAGGAGTGTACTGGCAGGCAGGAAGGTGGTTTAAAGTGTGTCTACTTCAATGCCAGGAGCATCCGGAATAAGGTGGGTGAACTTGCAGCATGGGTTGGTACCTGGGACTTCAATGTTGTGGCCATTTCGGAGACATGGATAGAGCAGGGACAGGAATGGTTGTTGCAGGTTCCGGGCTTTAGATGTTTCAGTAAAATCAGGGAAGGTGGTAAAAGAGGGGGAGGTGTGGCATTGTTAGTCAAGGACAGTATTACGGTGGCAGAAAGGACGTTTGATGAGGACTCGTCTACTGAGGTAGTATGGGCTGAGGTTAGAAACAGGAAAGGAGAGGTCACCCTGTTGGGAGTTGTCTATAGGCCTCTGAAAAGTTCCAGAGATGTAGAGGAAAAGATTGCAAAGATGATTCTGGATAGGAGCGAAAGTAACAGAGTAGTTGTTATGGGGGACTTTAACTTTCCAAATATTGACTGGAAACGCTATAGTTCGAGTACTTTAGATGGGTCAATTTTTGTCCAAAGTGTGCAGGAGGGTTTCCTGACCCAGTATGCAGATAGGCCAACAAGAGGCGAGGCCACATTGGATTTGGTACTGGGTAATGAACCAGGCCAGGTGTTAGATTTGGAGGTAGGTGAGCACTTTGGTGATAGTGACCACAATTCGGTTACGTTTACGTTAGCGATGGAAAGGGATAGGTATATACCGCAGGGCAAGAGTTATAGCTGGGGGAAAGGCAATTATGAGGCGATTAGGCAAGATTTAGGATGCATAGGATGGAGAAGGAAACTGCAGGGGCTGGGCACAATTGAAATGTGGAGCTTGTTCAAGGAACAGCTACTGCGTGTCCTTGAGAAGTATGTACCTGTCAGGCAGGGAGGAAGTGGTCGAGCGAGGGAACTGTGGTTTACTAAAGAAGTTGAATCTCTTGTCAAGAGGAAGAAGGAGGCTAATGTAGAGATGAGGCGTGAAGGCTCAGTTAGGGCGCATGAGAGTTACAAGTTAGCCAGGAAGGACCGAAAGAGAGAGCTAAGAAGAGCCAGGAGGGGACATGAGAAGTCTTTAG
>NC_063334.1:123872572-123881880 GCF_021869965.1 Rhincodon typus
TGCTTCCACATCCTTCCTATAATGCGGTGACCAGAACTGTACACAATACTCCAAGTGCGGCCGCACCAGAGTTTTGTACAGCTGCAACATGACCTCATGGCTCCGAAACTCAATCCCTCTACCAATAAAACCTAACATACTGTACGCCTTCTTAACAACCCTATCAACCTGGGTGGCAACTTTCAGTGATCTATGCACGTGGACACCGAGATCTTTCTGCTCATCCACACTACCAAGAATCTTACCATTAGCCCAGTACTCTGTATTCCTGTTACTCCTTCCAAAGTGAATCACCTCACACTTTTCCGCATTAAACTCCATTTGCCACCTCTCAGCCCAGCTCTGCAGCTTATCTATGTCCCTCTGTAACCTGCAACATCCTTCCGCACTATCCACAACTCCACCGACTTCAGTGTCATCCGCAAATTTACTAACCCATCCTTCTACGCCCTCATCCAGGTCATTTATAAAAATGACAAACAGCAGTGGCCCCAAAACAGATCCCTGAGGTACACCACTAGTAACTGAACTCCAGAATGAACATTTCCCATCAACCACCACCCTCTGTCTTCTTACAGCTAGCCAATTTCTGATCCAAACCGCTAAATCACCCTCAATCCCATGCCTCTGTATTTTCTGCAATAGCCTACCATGGGGAACCTTATCAAACGCTTTACTGAAATCCAAATACACCACATCAACCGCTTTACCCTCATCCACCTGTTTGGTCACCTTCTCGAAGAACTCAATAAGGTTTGTGAGGCACGACCTACCCTTCACAAAACCGTGTTGACTATCCCTAATCAAATTATTCCTTTCTCGATGATTATAAATCCTATCCGTTATAATCCTTTCCAACACTTTACCCACAACCGAAGTAAGGCTCACTGGTCTATAATTACCAGGGTTGTCTCTACTCCCCTTCTTGAACAAGGGGACAACATTTGCTAGTCTCCAGTCTTCTGGCACTATTCCTGAAGACAATGACGACATAAAGATCAAAGCCAAAGGCTCTGCAATCTCCTATCTAGCTTCCCAGAGAATCCTAGGATAAATCCCCTCCGGCCCAGGGGACTTATCTATTTTCACACCTTCCAGAATTGCTAACACCTCCTCCTTATGAACCTCAATCCCGTCTAGTCTAATAGACTGTATCTCAGTATTCTCCTCGACTACATTGTCTTTTTCCTGTGTGAATACTGACGAAAAATATTCATTTAGCACCTCTCCTATCCCTTCGGACTCCACGCACAACTTCCCACTACTGTCCTTGACCGGCCCCAATCTTACTCTAGTCATTCTTTTATTCCTGACATACCTATAGAAAGCTTTAGGGTTTTCCTTGATCCTACCTGCTAAAGACTTCTCATGTCCCCTCCTGGCTCTTCTTAGCTCTCTCTTTGGTCATCATTGCAAGATGATTTGAGTTCAGAAGTAGGGATGTCTTACTGCAGTTATACAGGGCCTTAGTAAGACTGCAACTGAATAGGTTCATAGAATCCCTACAGTGTGGAAGCAGGCCATTCGGCCCATCGAGTCCACACTGTCCCTCCGAAGAGTATCCCTACCCCCTACCATATCCCTGCATTTCCCATCCTAAACACTATGGGCAATTTAACATAGCCAATCCACCTCACCTGAACATCTTTGAACTGTTGGAGGAAACCCACGCAGACACAGGAAAAGTGTGCAAACTCCACAAAAGACAGTTACCCAAGGCTGGAATTGAATGCAGGTCCCTGGTGTTGTGAGGCAGCAGTGCTAACTGCTGAGCCACCATGGAGTATTATGTGCAGTTTTGGCCTCTCTCCCTAAAAATGGATATGATTGCCACAGAGGAAATGCAGAGTTCTGGGCTGATACAGGGGATGGCAGGACTGTTTTATGTGGACAGATTGGTTCAACTGGGCCTGTTTGCTCTATGGTTTAGTAGGATGAGAGGGGATCTGATTGAAACATATAAAATTCAAACAGGCCTGCACAGACTAGATGCAGAGACAATGTTTCCCCAGGCTGCAGAATCTAGACTGGGGTCACAGTTTCAGAATATGGGGTAGACCGTTTAGGACTGAGACGAAGAAAAATTTCATCACTTGAACTGCAGTGAATCTGTGGAATTCTGTACTGCGGAAGACTGCGGAGGCCAAGTCACTGTATATATTCAAGAACCAGAGGGATTACTTTTTAGGTTTTAAAGGCATCTAGAGGTATTGGGAAAAAAAAAGAGGGAATTTGGCATTATTATAGATGAGCAGCCATGATCATATTGGATTGTGTAGCAGTCTCAAAGGGCCGAATGACCTACGCCTGCTCCTAGTTTCTCTGTTTTATAATTGCTTGCCAAATGCCATCTGCTTGTAAATTTCGAGCTCCTATCTCCAAATTAACCTGGAATTCACCCTCAGGTAAAACAGAAGTTGTTGCACATTTTTAAACCTTTGAGTTGCAATAAATGCTTTATGGAGAGAAAGATCAACATTTTACCACTTGCAGTGAGCGTTGAATGTTCCACTTTCCAAGATTTTCAAGCCGTCTAACTTCTTCCAAAATTACAGCAGATGAGAAGCCCCTGCAGGGATTTTTCTCTCATCTCCAATCATCTCCCTCCTTGCTCTGTAACTAGTTGCTTAAAGCTGACCCGGAGCTTCCTGGAATAATCAGTCACTGTGATTCCTGAGAGTTTCTGCAGCCCTCCCTGTGTTACAGCTGCTGACTACACCTTGGGTTCCATGGATTCCAGCCACATTCTGTTTCTCATGATGACATATTCAAGGATAACAATTCGGATTGTGTCTAAATCCGAACATCTGTGATTTCTAACAAGGTTCAATGGATTAACTGTGTATATCACCTTTTGGAATCTGGTCTCTGTGTAACCAGACCAAGAGATCGATGTGCAGACAGAATGCTCCTTACTATGACCTGGGAGAATGCAATTAATTTCCTCAAAACATTCATGTTCCTTGTGTGTTTTTCAGGAATGACCCAGGTTTGTCCAGCATTCCCAGGACTGATCAGGCCCAACAGCCATCTGCCCCAGGTACTGACTGTACTCTAACTGACCAATCAATGTTCATTTCAGACACTGTAACAGAGAGAGTGTGAAGCATCAACACAGTGGGAATCCTGGACAGATATTCAGGGGCAGACTTTCACTGCCCAAGTGATGAAGTGATTGCACAGTTTCAAATCATTGAAAGTATCAGAACGAAAAGCAGTGGGCTTCCATAGTGAGTAGCTGTCCTGACAAGTAGTCCAGAATACAAAAGAGGAAAGAACTAAAACAAAGAATCACCATCTGTGGAGAAAAAACTAGGCAAAGTATGAGACCTTAAGACGGACAAGTCCAGATCACCTGAAGCCTGGGCATTAAAAGAAGTGGTTGCTGAGATCGTAGATGCATTGAGTGGGATCTCCCAGCATTTCTTCTGAAAGAGTCCAACAGATTGGGAAATAGCAAATGTAAAACATTTCTTAAAGAATGGTGGGAAGCCAAAGACACAAGTTAATTGACCTATAAATTTGGGGAGAAAAAGGGCACCATTTTAAAGTGCTTTGCAAAAGAAGCCAATGCGAGGTGAGAGAAAAACATTTTCACTCAACACGTAATTTGTTTGTGGAACACATTGCCTGGAAGTGTGGTGGAAGCAGGTTCAATTGAAACATTCAAGAGGGCATTGGATAACTAAGTGGAAACAATATCTAGGATTATTAGGAAAAGGCAGTTAGCACAAGTCAAAATATTCAAAGAGCCATTTGACAAGGTAGGTCGAAAGGCTTTCTTCTGCTACGTAACAAATCTGTGATTCTGCACTCCTGTGATAGTAGGATATCTCAACATCGGATCAACTCAGTGGATGTAACTTTGGTTAACGGAAATAGTGTTTAACTAATTTATGAGTGTTTTTGAGGAAGTAATAATCAATGTGGATAAAAAGAAACCAGTAGATGGGATGTACATTCATCACAAGTGGACTACTACAGAGATTAGCCCTTGGACCTCAACATTTTACGATCTTTATCAATGACAATTAATTCATGGGCCAGATGACTGGAATGGTCATTACATTTTTTCCAATGACACCAACGTATGCAGGAAAGTAAGTTGTTGGGAGTAGTTAGAGTGTCTGTGAATGGTATTGGCAGTTTAAGTGAGTGGGTAAAAATTTGGTGGATGTAGTACAATGTGAGAAAATGTGATGTTGTCCACCTTGGCAGAAGGAATCAAAAAGTAGTGTCCTATTTAAATGGAGAAATATTGCAGAGATAAGAGGTTCAGAGGAATCTAGGTATATGAGTCGCAAGGTTAGTGCTTATTGCAAGGACAATGGAATATAAAAGAAGGAAGGATTTACTGTAGCAGTATAGGGCCTTGGTGAGACCACATCTGCAGTACTGTGTACACTACACACTCTTTCTTTGAAAAAAGAGTATAAACGCAAAAGAGGCAGTTCAGAAAAAAGTTGACTGGGCTCATTACCCAATGCTATCACTGCTCATTAACAATCAATGGTGATACCATCACTAAAACACCCGCTTTCAACATCTTGGTGTCAATGGGATTACCATTGACCAGAAACTCAACTCGACTCATCACATAAACTCAGTGGCTACATGAGCAGGTCAGAAGCTAGGAATATTGCGTCGACTAACTCACCTCCTGACTCCCCAAAACCTGTTCATCATCGACAAGGCACAAGTCAGTAGTGTAATGGAATACTCCCCACTTGCCTGGCTGCTTGCAGCTCTAACAACACTCACGAAGCTTGATGCTATCCAGGATAAAGCAGCCCACTTGACTGGCACTAGCATTGGCATTGTGGGTCAACCCACAGCAGGTGGACTGCAGCAGTTCAAGAAGAGGCTCACCATCACCTTCTCAGGGCAACTAGGGACAGGCAATAAATGCTAGCTAGTCAGTGACACCACATTACACAAATGAAAATAAAAATGAGGAAATGTTGGACAGACAGGGCCAGTACCAATTGGAAGTTTGAAGAATGAGAGACAATTCTATTGAAACAAATAAGATCCTAGGGGGTACTTGACTGAGCAGAGGGTGAGGTGATGTTTCCCCTTGTGACCTAGAAATAGGGAAAATAGTTTCAGAATAAGATCTTGCCTTGGAAAAAAAATGTTCTGCCTGACTTTTGACATTTATCTGTGGAATTCTGTTTGTCAGATAGTGGTGTCCAAAATTGTAAGTGGCTGGACAGACAGTTAGGGAGAATCTATTGCCTCTTCAAAAAGGAAGAAGAATGAGAGGGCATAGGTTTAAAGTGATGTGCGAATGGAGCAAGGGCAATGTGAGAATAGATTGTTCACCCAGTGAATAGTTCATTTCTGTAAATATGCAGGCAGGGTCAATTGAGGCATTCAAGAAGGTCATTGGATGATTATTTGGATGGAAATGGTGTGCAAGGGGATACAGAGAAAAGGCAGGAGATTGGCCCTAAGTAATGATACTCGTTTGAAGACCTGGTTCAGACAAGATGGATCAAATGGCTTTCTTCTGCAGTGTAACAAGTCTGTGATTTTGAGAAACCAATGGAGACTGAGTCATTGAATCCATCCAAGGTACAGTCAGATAGATCTTTGATGGATAATAAAATCAATGGCTATGGGACTCAGGAAGGTGGAGTTAACACTGTTCTATTGAAACATATAAGATCCTGGGGGGTACTTGATTAAGCAGAGGGTGAAGGGATGTTTCCCCTTGTGGGGTAGCCTAGAATTGCCATGATCTAATTGAATGGTGTAGCAGGCATGAAGGACTGAATGGCCTAATCCTATTCCTGAATCTGATGTTGCTATGGAGTCTGGCTTCCTATGCTAAATTACTGGCTTGGATTCTGTCTTCTGTCTCTGTTATGATTTACGTTCCATCTGCATGCTGAGTTTGGATCCAGAACGAGGCTCCATTTCAGTGTCAGCCGTCTCAAATTACTGGTGGTACCTGGTTCGGATAGTGTATGGGGAGGGGCTGCAGTGTTAAACAAAGCTCATCTCTGTGCTATCTTATACTGTTCCTGTAAAATGGGGATTTCCCAACAGTCACTACAAATAAATAAAAGGAAATCAGTGACCATTAGGAACTTTTGGATGTCATGAGGTCATGAAATATGCCATATAAATGCAAGTTCTTTCCTTCCTTATGATGTAGAAATGCAAAAACAAATTTGTGCACAACAAGGTCCCACAAACAGCAATGCATTCATTCAGCTAACCTGTGTATTTTAGTGATGTACACTGAGGGATGTCTGTTGGTGAGGACACAATGATCTGGGTTGAGGGATGAGTGACAAGGACACAATAGAGAGCTCCTCTGTTCCCCTTTGAAGTAATACGTGTGGAATTTTCACATCTACCTGAGAAAGCAGGCTACAGTTACCTTTAACATCTCCAATGGTCCTGCTCCAAAGTCTCAGCTTATATTTAATGTTGTAGCATTTGGAATGGAGTTTGAACCCACAACCTTCTAATTCAGTGTAGTATGAGGTGCCCACTGAGCCATTGCTGATATCTAAGGACAAACCTGCTGATGAATGTCCCGTTATAATTCCTGTATGTGTTACAGATCAGGATGATTCCAGCTTCTATGCCGAGATTGACAGCAACAGAACAGGTAAATGGCTTCACCTTAATGGTTTTGAGCTGTTGTTTAATTTATAATCAGATTCTATCATTGAACCAACAGAACATTTTGTCTTTGTTAAAGGTGGCAAGAGATTCACAATCAGTGGTTCAGAAGACCGTGAGTCGATGTTTCCTTTTATATTGAGAAAATATAGAGTTTGAGATCACGCCCATTCCACCATATCTTTGTGAGCTGATTTCATCATGGGTCTGGTTTCCTGAGTAGGGTGTTTACTGCTGCACTGGGAAACTGTTCAATGATGTGTGCTTCCCCCACCGTCAGAGATTCATCACAAATAAGAACTCCCAGTTCAGTTTTAAGTGACCATAAATTCTCCCCTGACGAGCTGCTACATTACGTGATCCCCAACCAGTACCATTCCCTTGGTACGGATTTGTTAAAGGACGGCCATGTCTGACAAGCTGGATTGATTTTTTTTTAAGGAGTAATGAAGGATGCTTGATTGGGTGTTACACATTGTCCATCAACATGGTTGTTAGCAAGCTCTTTGGCAAGGTTCCGCGTGGTACATTGGTCACAAAATCAAAAGCTTATGAGATCCAGAGGAAAGTGGCAAGTTTGATCCAAAGCAGGAAGGAGGGTTTAGAGTTAGAGGATGGTTTTGTGACTGGGATGCTATTCCTAGTGAGGTCCCATATTGCTCAGTACTAGTTCCCTTACTGTTCAGGTTATATCAATGGTTTAGACTTGTATGTACGTGACATGAAAGCAGCAAAACAGGGGGACTCAGGGGTACTTGTGCACAAAACAAGGATGTAGAAGAGGTTTACCAGATTGTTACCTGGATTGGAATGTAGTAACTATAAAGAGAGGTTGGACAAACTTGGATTGTTTTCACAACAGCGTTGGGGATGAGGAGTGACCTGATAGAAATTAATAAAATTATGAGTGGCATGGATAGGGTGAATAGTTGGAGTATTTTCACAGCACGGAGATGTCAAATACCATGTGGTAAAGGTTTAAGGTGAGAGGGGAAATGTTTGAGGGAGATGTGAATGGATAGTTTTTTATACAGAGGGTGGTTAGCGTTTGGAATGCTTTGCCAAGGGAGGTGGTAGAAACAGATACATTAGCAACATTTAATAGTCATTTAGATAGGCACATGAACAGCAGGAACAGTGTTGAATGGACCTTAAGCAGGCAGAGGGGATTAGTTTAAAATGGCATCATGGTTGGCACAGACATGGTGGACTGAAGGACTTGTTCTTGACCATACTGTTCTACATTCTGTATTCTGTTTTGAGAGAACTTAATAACCAGACAGCAAGAGCTTGCAGTAATTGGTGGAAGGATTGGAATGGAGTTGAGGAGTAAATTTATGTCTCAGAGAATTCTGGGTTTGTGGACATCACAGAAAGGGTGTTAGAGGAAGAAACCTTCATCACATTTAAAACTCACTTGGATAAGCACTTGAAGAACTTGAACATTCAGGGATATGGGCCAGGTGCTGGAAGGTGTGTTGATCTGGAGAGCTCTTTATCAATCAGCGCATACACAATGGTCTGAAAAGCCTTCTCTTGTTCTGGAAAACTTTCAATAAATTAATAGAAATTGCTGGAGAAACTCAGCAGGTCTGATGATAGTATAAGGTAGGGGTGGAGGTTAGATAGACCTTAGGTTTAGGATAAAAGTTCAGCACAACATCGTGGGCCGAAGGGCCTGTACTATGCTGTACTGTTCCATGTTCTATGTTCTACGTTCTATGTCTTGCAACATCTGTGGAGAGAAAGCAGAGGTAATATTTCAAATCTAATGGCTCTTCTTCAGAACTGTTTGCAGGTGGGGAAAGGTGGTACATATGCTGAAGACATGGGTGGGGGAGGGAAGAGGAGTGAGCTGATAGATGGAATAAAAACGAGATGGAGCTCAGAGACAGAGAACGAAAATTAGATGGTCAAAGAGCTGGACAATAGTATACCATTGGAAAAAGAAACACTGATAATGAGGACAATAAGTCAGTGAAAATGGCTTGGTTATGCTGAAAACAATCCATGTCATGACAGGGATACCAAGGTCTAGAGCTGGATGAACACAGCAGGCCAAGCAGCATCAGAGGAGCAGGAAGGCTGACGTTTCGGGCCTGGACCCTTCTTCAGAAATGGGAGAGGGGAAGGTGGTTCTGAAATAAATAGGTAGAGAGGGGGAGGTGGATAGAAGATGGATAGAGGAGAAGATAGGTGGAGACGAGACAGACAAGTCAAAGAGGTGGGGATGGAGCCAGTAAAGGTGAGTGTAGGTGGGGAGTTAGGGAGGAGATAGATCAGTCCAGGGAGGACGGAATGAGGTTAATAGGTAGAAGATGGGGGTGGGGCTTGAGGTGGGAGGAGGGGATAGGTGGGAGGAAGGACAGGTTAGGGAGGCGGGGACGAGCTGGGCTGGTTTTGGGATGCGGTAGGGGGAGGGGAGATTTTGAAGCTTGTGAAATCCACATCAAGCAGATGTTCACCTGCACATCTGCTAAAGGAGTATACTGTATCCGCTGTTCCTGTTGTGGCCTCCCCTACATCGGGGAAACCAAGCGGAGGCTTGGGGACTGCTTTGCAGAACACCTACGCTCGGTTCGCACTGAACAACTGCACCTCCCAGTCGTGAACCATTTCAACTCCCCCTCCCATTCCTCAGATGACATGTCCATCCTGGGCCTCCTGCA
>NC_063334.1:123884880-123964112 GCF_021869965.1 Rhincodon typus
GAAGGTTGCAGGAACAGCAACTCATATTCCGCTTGGGAACCCTGCAGCCCAATGGTATCAATGTGGATTTCACAAGTTTCAAAATCTCCCCTCCCCCTACCGCATCCCAAAACCAGTCCAGCTCGTCCCTGCCTCCCTAACCTGTTCTTCCTCCCACCTATCCCCTCCTCCCACCTCAAGCCGCACCTCCATCTCCTACTGACCAACCTCATCCCGCCCCCTTGACCTGTCCGTCCTCCCTGGACTGACCTATCCCCTTCCTAACTCCCCACCTGCACTCACCTTTATTGGCTCCATCCCCGCCTCTTCAACCTGTTTGTTTCCTCTCCACCTATCCTCTCCTCTATCCATCTTCTATCCGCCTCCCACTCTCTCCCTATTTATTTCAGAACCCCCTTCCCCTCCCCCTTTTCTGATGAAGGGTCTAGGCCCGAAACGTCAGCCTCTCTGCTCCTATGATGCTGCTTGGCCTGCTGTGTTCATCCAGCCCTGCACCTTGTTGTCACCCTTTTGAGGGAGGTGCCTCCCAAGGTATCGTGACTGCGAAATATATCCCGGAGTCTTAATATATATGTAAGGTAGAATAGTTAACTGATGGGTGATTTGAGTTTTGTTTTGGCAACGCACAAGCAGTGGCCAAGTCTCTTTCTTGCAGGATTGAAGAGATCAAGGGTGGTTTGCACATCTGGTGCAGAATGCAAAACCAACAGTGAAGTTACCAGTGCATACCGTATCTTATGTATGTCTGTTGTGGTCATGTTATGTTGGCACGGATGAGACTGAGGTTAAAGAGTTTTCTATCCATGCAGTATTTAATCCCGAAATCAGAGGGCACAGCCACTGTTTGGTAGGTTAAAGATCATATGGAGCTATCACACAGAGGGTGTCACTCTGGTTCTGATCCTTGAAGACATCTGTTCCAGAAGCTCAGATTTGCTGGATTTAGAAGAAGTTTCTTGGACTGAGTTTCTTTACTGAGTTATCTGCTTTGGTCAGGTTGAGAAATGTAATGCAGAGTTTCTGGTGTTGTGCTTGACATTTTACTTGGATTTTTCTGACAACAAAGACATGTCAAAGGTTCCACCGGAAGGTTTAAAGCTACAGTGTGTCTTTGGGAAGATTTGCACAGCCACAGTAAATCGGAGAGTCAGGAGAATGTGTATCAGCTCTTTCCCCACTAGGGACAAGATGCTCCACCAATTAATAGGATCATGTTTGATTTTGTATTTCAACACCAATTTCCTGCACTATCCCCATTTTCCTCAAAGTTTTTAATGTCTAGAAATCCAACGATCTCAATTGTGAACATATTCAACATTAAGCTTCCACTGCTCTCTGGGGTAGAGAATTTCCAAAATTCACCTCCTTTGAGATAATAAATTTCCCCTCATCTCTGTCCAAAAGGCCCTATTCCTCATTCTGAGACTGTGTTCCCTGGTTCAAGACAGCATATCAACACTGTCAATCTCTGTAAGAATATGGTTTGTTTGAATGAGATCACCACTTGTTCTTCTGATTTCCGGAGAATAAAGGCTCAGTCTATTTATTCCCTCATCAAAGGACAATCATACCATCCCAGAAACTAGTTTGGTGAATCTTTGTTACACTTCCTCTGTAACAAGTAGTTATTGTCGCAGATGTGGAAATCGGATCTGCTCACCACATTCCAGGTGCGTTCTCTCCAAGGCTCTATATCATTGCAGTAAGACATCAGGAATTAGGGGAAGGCTACACCAAGAGTGAAGGAAGGCCTGAACCTGGAGTGAGGGGAGGCCGATACCAGGATTGAGGGGAGGGATGTCTGCACCAGGAGTGAGGTGAGTTTGCATCAGGTGTGAGGGAAGTCTGCACCAGGAAAAAAAGAACAGTAGAGCACAGGAAAAGGCCTTTTGGCCCACCAAACCTGTGCTGATACTGACACTTTTCTAAACTAAAAACCTTTCACCCTCTGCTGTCCAATTATCTACTCCCTGCCTCTTCATGTATCTGTCAAGATGCCTCATAAATGTTGCTATTGAACCTGCCTCTACCACCACCACATTCCAGGCACTTACCACCCTCTGTAAAAAAAAATTCGTCTTGCATTTTTTTTAAACTTTCTCCTTGTTATCTTAAATGTATGTCCTCAATTAATTGGCTCTTCTACCCTGGGAAAAAGACTCCAACTATTCATTCTATCCATGCCTCTCATAATTTTGTAAACTTCTACCAGGTCACTCCTCAGCCTCCGACATTCAAGTGAAAACAAACCAAATGTGTCTAGTCTTTTCTCATAGCAAATATCCTCCAAACCAGTCAAAAACCTGGTAAATCTTTTCTGTCTCCTCTCCAAAGCCTTCATATCCCTCTGTTAGTGTGGCAACCAGAACTGCACACAATATTCCAAATGTGGCCAAACTAACTTTCGATACAGCTGCAACATGATTTGCCAGTTTTGAACCTCTAAGTCCCAAAGGCAAGCAAGCCAAAGGCCTTCTTGACCACCTTATCCACTTGCGTTGCCACTTTCAGGGAACAGTGGACCTGCACAACTAGATCCCTCTGCATGTTATTTCTTCTGAGGGTTCTGTCATTTACTGCATACTTTGCTCCTGCATTAGACCTTCCAAAATTCATCATCTCACATTTGTTCGGATTAAATTCCATCTGCCACTTCTCAGCTCAAGTCTCCAGCCAATCTATATCCTGCTGTATCCTTTGGTAATCCTTCTTACCATCAACAGTTCCCCAGTGTTTGTGTCATCTGCAAACTTATTAATCCGAACATATACATTATCCTTCAAAATATTTACATATATAATAAATAACAGGGTCCCAGCACTGATCCCTGCTGAACACCACTGCTCACAGATATCCAGTCAGAAAAACACCCTTCCACTACTACTCTCTGTCTTCTATGACTAAGCCAACTCTGTATCCACCTTACCATCCCTCTGCAGATCCACTTGACTTCAACTTCTGCATCAGCCTGCCATGAGGCACCTTGTCAAAGGCCTTACGAAAGTCAATGTTGACAACATTTACTCCCCTGCCCTCATCACCATCAAACTTCCTCAAAAAGCTGAATCAAGTTTGTAAGACATGATCTTTCCTGGTCAAACCCATGTTGCCTATTGTTAAGAAATCCATATTTTTTCATATATGAGTAAATCCTGTCCCTAAGAATCTTCTCCAGTAATTTCCCTACCACTGACATAAGGTTCATTGGCCTATAATTTCTCTGAATACCCCTGCTGCTGTTAAACAAAGGAAACATTTTGGCTATTCTCCCGTGTTCTGGGACCTGTCCCATAACTAAATAGGATACAAAGATTCCGCACAAGGCCCCTAACAATTTCCTCACTCACTTCCAGGATGGAGGGGAGACAAATCTTTGTTTCTTTATATTAAAAAAATCTGTTTCTGTATTCTCCATTTAAGAAAATAAAATTAAATCATCCTGTACAATGTTTCTGAATGCAGACTTCCAGCAGTGTAGTCTTTGAGACTGGCTGTTGCTTTCCATCACTTACTGATGACATTGGCTTCCTCTTTGAGCATGTGGCACCTTGCAGCCCTGTATAAACCTGCTCGCTGACAACCCCTCTCATTTTTTAACACTTAGTGCACCTTAAACCAGTGTCCTTTTGTGGGACTGGAGTCACATGTAGGCCAGACCAGGTATGTACTGAGATGCATTCAAGAAGGAAACAGGGATAGTACAGTGCCAACATGTTGCAATAAAGAAAAAGAATGGGACCAGCAAATCAGGACAGGTGGATAATGTGGTTAAAAAGATTTATGGGATACTTGCCTTTATTAGTTGAGGCAGAGAGTTTAGGTAAGAGCAGGGAGATTATGCTGGAACTCAATAAAAATTTGTTTACACCACAGCTAGAGTATTGTATGCAGTTCCGGAATCCACATTATGGAAGGAGATAGTAGGAACTGCCGACGCTGGAGAATCTGAGATAACAAGGTGTAGAGCTGGATGAACACAGCAGGCCAAGCAGCATCAGAGGAGCAGGAAGGCTGACGTTTCGGGCCTAGACCCTTCTTCAGAAATCATTACATTAATCATCGCATCAATCCCACATTATAGAAGGGATGTGATTGCACTGAAGAGGGTGTAGAGGAGATTTACCAGGATGTTGCCTGGGCTGGAGAGTTTCAGTTCTGAAGAGAGATTGGACAGACTGTTTTCTTTAGGTCAGAGGAGATTGAGAGGGGACGATTGAGAGGCATAAAATTATGAAGGGAATAAACAGGGGAGACATGAAAAGCATTTCCTCTGATGGAATGCTAAATGGCCAGGGGAGATTGATTTAAGGTAAGGGGCAGGACTTTTTTTTCATTCACTCATGAGCCCTGGGTATCACTGACTGGCCAATATCTTTGAGATGCTGTGAACCATGACCCTTTAAAATCCTGGGCCAACTGGATGAAAATTTTGGATGAGCAGGATGGGTTTCCTCTGCAATGGAGTGGCCAGGTCAGGAGTGCTGGGAGCAGGGTTTGTGACCTGAACCATGGGACTGTGAGAAAATTGGAAACCCTGCATTAGCATTGGTAATCATTGAATCAGGAATCCCCGTGTCACGTTAAAAGGACATCTGAGTCATCCCACTTTGGTGAATGCAGAAAAATCATTTATGATCTTCTTATCCTGAGAACTTCAATCAAATCACCTCCAAACCTTCCAGTCCAAAGAGATACAAACTTAATTTGTGACAGAACTACTTGTAATTGAACTGTGTGAGACCAGATATCTTCATTCTGCACCTCATTCTTTCTCAGCTCAAACTGTACTTCCCAAGATGTGGTGCCCAGAACTGCTTACAAGTTGAAAAAGTCATAAATTAAAGATTATTCTCCTCAGGTTCAAATTTTTCCTCAGCAGTGGGTCTGTCTCTGTAATATACTCATACACTTACAATCCATTGAGACTACATCCTGTCTCCAATTCTGGCTCCTCCATATCCCTTACAGTAAATATAAACTCACCATAATCCCAGAGGGCATAACGTTGATCTCTCATTAGAGAGAGCGGACTGGTGGGTGGTTCAAATTGACTGTAATAACAAAATCACTGGTGCCAATGTTTTCAATCTCCAAGATTCTAAGAATCCCATATAAAACTCTTCAACTCTCTTTCCCCCTTCTAAGTCGCTCCTTAAGACATGCCTATTGGAGCACGACCTGTCCAAATAACTCCAAATACAGTTTGATGTCTGATTCTCATGGAGATCATAGAACATTTTCCAATGGTAAAATTATAATGTAAATACAGGATTCTGTTTTACTGTAAGATTCTTTGATTCTAGAGTAAGAAAGCTGATAAAGTAAGGCAGTTTTAGAATGGATACTGTTTGTATTACAGCTCAGCCTGATCCCTGTATCTATGCCAACATCGTGTTTGACAGTAACAGAAAAGGTAACCTTCTACAAATTTTTTTTCTATATAGTGATGTTTCTAAACATTTAAAATACATCCTCTTCACTAACAGATTATTCTCTTTCAGTTCAAGATGGCAAGACTCTCTCAGTTGCTGATTCAGAAGAGAGTGAGTCAGTTTTTTCCTTTCAAAATCCTGATCCTCTCCCCTTCCACTGAAGCCCATTCTCCCATGTGTGAGACAGTGCCAGTTGGGGCTGGGTGATCTATTTCCTTGTTCTTAGAGTCCCTGACCCTGGGTGGCTGGATCATGGAAGTTTGATCACATGACCTCCAAGCCCTATCCCCTCACCACAATGGTGTTGGTCGATCTGTCCATCTTCATTTGGGTGTAGCTTTTCTGCACCAATCGGAACGCAAACAAATTCTCCACTATCCCATTGAATGATATTTGACTGTCAGTCAAAAAGCTTGTCTCCCCCAGTGTGTTTGTAAAGGTCATAAAGAGAATGAGGGGCAAAATGTACAACTGTTGGAGTAAATATTCCCCTTTCCAGTAATTACCTTGATACTGAGGAGCTGACGTTGGGGTAAATCTTCCCCATTTTCCGTAATTACCCACAAACTGAAATTATAACCATAATCAGCACTGACTTCTGTCTCTTTCAAGCAGATGTAACCTATGCAGCCATTGTGAACACATATTAGGAGTGAGCATTCACAGTAAGTACTGAACGTGTGTAACCGAGGCTGCACTGTTCCCCAGATCAACTTCAAGGAGCATCATGAGATTCAGCAGCTCCTAAACATGACACAATTATTCTTCAAAAGTACTTTTTATATTTTATAAAGTCTTAGCCTTTTTATCTTTCTGCTTTTTTGTAATGAGGACTGGAATGGATCAGAATTGTTGGAAAGCCAAGGATTGCTGAAGGATTACTGCATGTTCTTGAAAGCAAGTAAGCTGACACTCATTCTAAGTCTTGTTTACACAGCTGCTGGTTCAAACAGTAACAGAAGAAGGTGCAGACAAGCTGGAGACAAAGATGTGTACAAATGGAGATTCAGCCAGAAAAGTATAGCTGATTGGTCTGTGGACTAATGATCAGTAATCAATGTCAAAGACCTTCTTGCTGCCAACAACTATGTGATTGGTTCCTGGTAACTGACCATCTTTTGGATGTAAACAAAATAGGGAGGAGCCATCAGACCTCCACCAACTGAGGAACTTTTCATCATCAGCTCTGTTCCCTGCAATAAAAGATCATTTAAATCTGTGCAAAACCAGCTTAATTTCTTTTCCTTCAGCAGTTGCTGGAAGCTCTGATCTTTAATTGATAAGCCATACCTTTTATAAGCCACACTGTGTAACCCAGTGACAGCATCTGGAGAAGCAGCTTTCTGATCAGCACAAGAATCATCTCAGCAGATCCTGTGAATAGGGACAACTGAAACTGCTTTCCCTCCACCCAAAGAACAATGTTTAGTTTTTGTCTGTCTGTCTGATTGTGTGTGTGTGTGTGTGTGTGTGTGTGTGTGCGCGCGCGCGCGTTTAATTGGAAGTTAATGAGGATCTTAGAAATTTAACAAGTAGTGTTATATTTTGGTCATTATTTCTCTGGAATTAGAGTCTATTTACTTGTGATAAATAATAATCCTTGTGAAGTACAGAAACCTGGTCTGTGCTTTCTGCCAACCCAGATCTAAAACTCAGCTAAATTAGGGAATTTTGCGAACTTCTTTAAAAACTTTAACTTTTGTGACAACTCCAGGAATAGTGAGGCATGATGCCCAATGTGCTACCTCAGTGAGACGTAACAGTATCCATCAGGGCACATACACCAGGCCTTGTCATCACATGGGCTGCTACCACAAATAACTCATTCTCAACCACTAATGGTCTCCATGAGCAGCAATTCATTCTCCCAGAGTGACCTTTACACTTAGTTCCTGTCTGACTGTGTCTGTGTCTGAGTCCTGAAGAAGGGTCACTGGCCCTGAAATGTTAATTCAGCTTTCTCTCCACAGATGCTGCCATGTTTTCCAGTAGTTTCTGTTTCTGTTTCTGATTTCCAGCATCCGCAGTTCTTTGGGTGTTAACTTGCATCTCAGGACTGATCACTAGCTTTCTTAGCACTTGCTCAGTTAGCACTGACCTGCATCCTCACAGAATCCATCCTTTCCCTTGTGTCACCTTACCAGGCCATGTTGTGTCGTGTCAGGCCACACTTGCTGTGCCAGGCCATGCCTGCTGGTATGTTGCTGCTTCAGCCAGGGATGAAGGCTCTTAGTCCTGCTGTATTAACATGCTGTGCACCACAAATACGCAGGAAGGCTTTTTGTCATTCTCGTCAGTCGGGATCTATTCAGCTTGCGGGGACATCTTACTGTACACCACAACATGAGACTTCAGTCTAACACCTACAGGATATGCCAGCTGCCCACACAGCAAACACACTGCAAATTTCAAAATAAAAAATGAAAGAACTGCGGATGCTGTAAATCAGGAAACAAAACAGAAATTGCTGGAAAAGCTCAGCAGGTCTGGTAGCATCTGTGAAGGAAAAAAACAGAGCTAACATTTCGGGTCCGGTGACCCTTCCTTAGAGCTGCAAGTTTATTCAGTCAGATGGCCAAGTCAGAAACTGGGTGGAGACTAGTCCTTAGTCCAGTCAAATAGATGCATTCTCTGCTCAGGCCAAGCACCGTCAGCAAATCTGCCTGACTACAGTCCACGGAGAGGGCAACAGTCAGTGCTGTAGGGCCAGGAGCAGCAATCAGGAGAATCTTGTGTTGACAGTCTGGGAGAGGTCAGGGGTCCAGTCAGTCATGTTCTGGGGGCAGTTTGTCAAAGTGGCTCAGAGGTCTGGGGTGAATATGGTCCAAGCGACTGATCCATTGATTATTCTAGAGACACCGTGAGGGAATCACTAACGAAAAGGGTGGGGGAGTTGAGGCCTGGGTGGGGAAGAGTAGATGCACTTGTGGCTATGGTAACAAGAACGATGTTTGGTGAGGGCATCTCAAGGTGGATAGGGGGAGGAAGGTGAATGTGGAACAGCACTGGAGGGCATGGCAGGCTATGGTAATTGATGTTGACAGTGACCACCATCATGGCCTCCACAGGGAGCACAGAGGGGCAGAGTGGACATCATTGAGGTGTAACATCGGGCTCAGGGGGCAGGGTGCGGTGGGTGACAGTTGTTGGCGAAGTTCTTTGTGGTGGGTCTTCATGTGGGAGAATGGGTAGACGGGGCTGTTGGGGTAGTGCAAACTAAAAAGGGAATGTGGAGGCTTGAGACCGTGCACCTGGTGATCTGGCAGAACCCAATGCTGACGGTGTCCACTGTGAGCTGCATTCCCTGCCAGCACTTACTGTTCCTTAGATGTGAAATGGAACTGGAAAATGGCTGGGCCTGTGGTGCAGGATGGATGGAGTCAAGGTCACTTTGATGGTAAAAGCCTGGAACTCACCAGTGCTGGATGCCAGGACATTGAAGGGTCAAGTACATGAAGCAGGTATTTACATTACATTTAATTTGTAATGATTTTATCGTCCATTTGCAAAGCATGCAGAGTGAACATGGAAAGCAGTCAACTGCTGGTCACAGTCATTTGCACCTTGCCATCGGTGCTGCCAATTGAACACTGGCATTTCAATGATGCAGAAGCTTATTGTCAAGGACTTGAAAAAAGGCAAATGTTGGCCAAAGGTGAACCATTATTTGTGTAACATCTGATAGTGGTGTCATCATCTGTCGTGCAAGTCTAACAATAGTCTATCCTGAATGCATTGAGGAGATAGTGCAGGTACAAGGGATCTCAGTCTTTCAGTGATTTTCTGGTGAGTGGCAAGTGGGTTCAGGGATAGCCCAAGGTAAAAGCAGGATAGAATTGGATGTGGGGTATACCACAAGGATGGGGTAGGTAGTTAATGATATGCATTTGGTAAGATACAGTGAGAAATCTCACCACTGCTATAGCAAAGATGTTGTTAAACTTGAAAGGGTTCAGAAAAGATTTACAAGGATGTTGCCAGGGTTGGAGAGTTTGAGCTGTAGGGACAGGTTGAATAGGCTGGGGCTATTTTCCCTGGAGCGTCGGACGCTGAGGGCTGACCTAATGGAAGTTTATAAAATCATGAGGGGCATGGATAGGGTGAATAGTCAATGTCTTTTCCCAGGGTAGGGCAGTATAAAGCCAGAGGGCATCAGTTTAAGGTGAGTGGAGAAAGATTTAAAAGGGACATAAGGGCAACATTTTCATGCAGAGGGTGGTGCGAGTATGGAATATACTGCCACAGGAAGTGGTGGAGGCTGGTACAGTTACAACATTTAAAAGGCATCTGGATAGGTATATGAATTGGAAGGGTTCAGAGGTATATGGGCCAAATGCTGGCAAATGGGACTAGATTCATTTAGAATATCTGGTCAGCATGGACGAGTTGGACCGAAAGGTCTGTTTTTGTACTGTACACGTCTATGACTCTGTGGTCCTCACAGTGAGAATCTCTAAAACTTCCGAGACAACTCATACACAGCCAAAACAATGTAAGATTCAGCTCAAAAAGTTAACCACATTGTGTAGGACTAAATCCAGACACAGGCCAGACCTGGTAAGGACAGCAGATTCCATTCTTTGAAGGACATTCATGAACCTGTTGGCAATAAATGCTGGCCCAACCAGCAACATCCCACATCCCATCAAGACATGAGAAAAGTTTATCAAACACTTTTTAGAAATCCAGGGATACCAAAGTGACCCTGTTCTCTATGTTGATTGTTACTTCCTTAAAGAACAAATAAATGAATCAAACACTATTTCCCTTTCACCAAATCATGTTGACTCTGCCTGATTGCATCATGATTATCTAAATACTGATGTCACTGCCCTAATAATGGATTCTAGCATTTTCCTAATGACAGCATAAGTCCTTAACACTTTCAGCAAATTACTCTTCATACTATTTTTGACAACCCATGAAATCAAATTAACTTAAACAACAGCCCTTTAGAGGCTGTGTAAAAATAAAAATCAAATCTTCAAAGGAAGTAGATTTATTATAATTAAAATGTCATTCCCCTGAATGATGCCCTGCAGCTCCTGCTGTACCGAGTATTCGAATCAGGCTGAACGTATACCTGTGACCATTGCAATGTGTCTTTATACGCTTTGTTTGGAAATAACCAATATAAGTTTAACCAATGAAACCAAACTTAAAGTTAACAGGCCGTTGAAGGAGCTGTAACATAACAAAAAGTTTCAGTGTAATTTTAGAATTGAAAATGTTGTTGTGGGTGGAGTTAATGGATTCTAGCCCTGTAAGTGCCCAACAGTCTGAGGACAACACTTTGACACAGAAATGTTTCTTTTGAGTTGTTGTTCTGAAAAGATCAATAAAACTAAAGAGCCAAGTTAAAAGTTGTCAACCTCTTAAAGGGGATTGTTACAAAATAAAAAAAATCAAATTTAGAATTAAGTTTAAAATGTCATTGTGGGTGGGGATAGTACTCTCCTGCCTCTGTCGTGTCCACCAGTCACATTTAGCATTTAGCACAGACATAGGAAGCTTGTTGTAGTTGTCAGTCATCCTCAGTTGACTCAGGGAGACAGCCTTTCTCAGGCGATTCTGGTACAGTCAGCCGATTGCAGCCTCTGTTATGTCCTGGCCCTTATCGGGGCAGTCAGAGAAAGGATGCTCTCCACACATCAGGCCGATGAGCCGAACGATCAGCAGCACGCCCTCCGATTTGACTCTTTCTGTTCTATTGAGGGCTGTTTCGCTCCTGGACTGAGGGAGAGGCAGGTAAAAATGCTCAAAAAAAAATGGTGCAGCTCAGACTTAGCCAAAAAATAACACAAGATACAGCCCAAAGCATTGGGGCTCTGAGAAGGAAATTGTGGAAACTGCAGAAATGACATGCAAACCACACACTGCAGACTTTATTATTCTGTTAAATCCTGTGTTTGGTTTTAAAGGCAAACCAGACTCACTGAATTTGTATCTTGATGAACTAGCCAGAGATCTGTGACCCTGGGTCAACGCTTATCCCCACGATGTGCATTCAGGACAGAAGGTCCAGGACAGCAGCCTCATCTGTGTCTCTAGTCACTCTCCCTTCAGCAATACAGAGGGATCTGGGCTACCAGAGAGAAGGAGCTAAACTCTTTATCTGATCCTGTGCTGCCCTGGGATTGTTTGATGGGGACAGTTTTGAGGGATCTTTATTTTCCGTTTCCGTTCAGTTTTAAAAGTATAGGGGCAGCCTCAATCTGTATGTTACCTTGTGCTGTACCTGCCCTGGGGGTGTTTGATGGGGACAATGTCAAGGGTGCTTTACTACAGATTAATTTCAGTTTTAAAAAGTAGAAGGAGCTTTACTCTGTATCCAACCTCCTGCTGTCTCTGACGTAGTAGGAACTGCAGATGCTGGAGAATCTGAGATAACAAGGTGTAGAGCTGGATGAACACAGCAGGCCAAGCAGCATTACAGGAGCAGGAAAGCTGACGTTTTGGGCCTAGACCCTTCTTCAGAAATGTCCTGGGTGTGTTTGCTGGAGACAGCATTGAGGGAGCTTTACTCTGTCTCTAAAACTGTCCTGCCCCAGGTCTCGGTGTGTTTGATGTTGACACTGATGATTTTGAGAATTGTATTTGAAGCTGATGTAACATCTCCTTTTCTCGACAGTTGCTGTGGTTGGTGCCTCAGTTTTACAACAGCTTTGTCACTCTCTCAGCTGCTACTGACCGTACACACACTTCCCATTTGTTGTTCATATGATGTAAAATTGACCAACATTACTTTGGCAAGATATCAAGTAACTTCCGTATTTTTATGTAAAGGACAAGCGTAAGTGAGTGAGAAGGGTGAAATGGTGAAGTATTGACAATGAGGTCTCTCTATGTTTGTCTCTCTGCAGTCTTCCTGTCAGTCTCGATGCAGGGTCACAGTAAGTACTTTCTAATACTGACCTTTCAAATCCATTTTGTTGATCATGTAATTGCGTCCTCCTTGATGACCTGTCTGCTGCCTGGCATTTAATTCCTAAACCTGTTGCTGTTTAGCGCGATGTGCCTTTTCCTTCATTGTGGTTTCTTCATCAAGGAGAAATTATTTGCTTTACAAAAAATGAAGGCAGTGACAACTAACTATTTCTAGTATGAAGATTCATTCCTTCAAGTTTTCATTGTAGATTCATGGAATCTAAGACATTTACAGCATAGAAAGATGCGATTTTGGGTCATCATGTCTGTATCAGTCAACAACCATCAGACTCTACTTGTCCCATTTTACAGCTGTTGATCTAAAAGCCTTCATAACCAACGTATTGATGGCTTTAAACTAATTAGTTAGGTAGGGATGGAGGTGGGGATGGGCAGAAAAACCAGCGATAGGCCAGAGGATTGAGAATTTTCTAGAAATTGTGAAATTAAAGAACAACAAGCCCAGGATGTCTGGGAAACCTCAAGACTGGATCAAGACTGGATGGGTGTGGGATTCAGTTGGAGGGAAGTTTGAAAACTCAAAAAGATGTGAGAGAGCAGAGGTGGAGGCTACTGACGAGGCAAATAGAAACACAAATGAACATCTAAATGCAAATGTTACTAGCATTTCTAACTCAACCGCGTTTTCTGGCAGTGAGCACCAGACTCTTATCACCCTTTAAGGGTGAAAAAAAATCTTTTCAACTCCCCTGTCACCCTCTATCTCTTATCTAAATCAATATAGATAGTTACTGATCCCTGTACGAGTGAAAAAAAAACACCATCTTATCAATCCTGCCTGTGCACTCATAATCGTACATATTCTATCAGGTTCCCTCTCAACCAATTAAAAAGAAATGAGAGAGTAGAGAGTGCAGACTATTGAAGAGGTGAATGATAATCAAAGTGTGATGGGAAGGTGTAGAAAATATATACAGAAGGGTGTAGTGGAAATTAGCACCAAGGTAAGAAACTATGTTAAAAAATTAGTACTTTGGACCCTTCATCTGTCTGGAAAAATTGACAAAAGGTGAAAGGAGGTGGGACCGCATTGTGTGGTGGTGAGGAATAATATAAATGCAAATGATCATGATGTGGAATTGGTTTAGGTGGAAGTAAGGAATATCAAGGCAAAGGAATCACTGGTGGGAGTTATTTATAGGCCAAAAATTGCCTCACTGCAGGATAAATTATAAACCAAGAAATAGTGGAGGTGTGAAAGAAAGGCACTACAATTGTCATGGGTCATGTTAATCTGCATATTGACTCAACAAATCAGATAGGCAAGGACAATAAGAGAAATTAATGTCTTGAATTCAGAAGGGATTGTGTCTTAGAGAAGTGCATCGCAGAATCTGTCCAGTAACAGGTTATTTAGATCTAGTGATGTGTAATAAGGGAAAATTATTAAGAGTTCCTGTATTTGAGGATCCTGCAGGGCATAGCAATCACAACATTATAGAATTTCAAATCAGTTTGAGGGAGAGCAACCTCAGCCTAAGAGTAGTGTCCTCAAATAAAGACAATTACAGAGGAATGAAGAAAAGGCATTGTATAAAGTGAGCTAGGAAACTAGGTGATGGGGAAAATGGAAAGTAGGATGAACAATGGCAGACATTTACGTAGATATTTCCTAATGCTGAGCTAGAATTTATTCTCGTCAAAAGAAAGACTTGATGAGAAGGATAAACCACTGAAGTTAACAAAGATGGTCAAGGGGAGTATTCAAACAAAAATTAATGCACACACAGCAGGAAAACCAGCGATAGGCCAGAGGATCGAGAATTTTCTAGAAATTGTGAAATGTAAGAGCAACAAGCCCAGAGAACTGTGGATGTCTGGGAATACTCAAGACTGGATCAAAAGGAAAAGAGAGTCATATAACAGGTACGAAATGGGCAAAATAACTTGGCCCCTAGAGGAATACAGGAAATGCAGGGGGAACTCAAGAAGCAATTAAGAGAGCAAAGAGAGATATGAGAAGACATTGGCAGGAAAGATTAGGGAGAATCCTGAAATATTCCACAAGTATATCAAGGGGAAGAGAATAACCGGGTAGAGAGTAGGGCCTATCAGGAGGAAGGAGGTAATCTGTGTGTGAGGCTGGAGAACATTGGTAGAGTGTTAATTGAATATTTCACATCAATCTTTACTCTGGAGTGAAGAATTCAAGGAGATGGACTGTGAAGTTCTTGAGCAAATTGATATAAAAAGTGAGGAGATATTGGAGGTTTTCGAAGATGTAAAAGTGAACAAATTCCCAGGGGCAGGTGACTTGTATTCCAGACTATTGTGGGAGACGAGGGAAGAAATTATTATGGCCCTGATTCAAAATGTTAAATTTCTTTTGGCCACTGAGATAGAACAGGGAACTAAAGACTAGTGATTCTAACATCAGTGTGAGGGAGACTATTGAAGAAAATAGAGAAGGAGAAAATTAGTCTCCATTTAGAGAAGCAAGGTTTGATCAGGGATAGTCAATATGGTTTTGGATGAGCACTTGTAGAGTCATAACAATCAAGGCTACGGGCCGAGTGCAAGAAAGTGGGATTCGTGTTGATAGCAGTATATTTTTGGCATTCCAGAATGCCAATGGACTGAAGGGCCTCTGCTATACTGCATGATTCTATGATTCTAAATCAATGACAGATAGCAATAAAGCTAGTAAAGATGGAGAAAATTGGGATGAAAGTAAATTGGCAAGAAATAAAAGAAACTAACAGCACCCACTTCTATGGGTAAATACAGAGAAAAAAGGTAGCAAAAGTAATTGTGAAACAGTGTTATGGGACAAGGGGGAAATTAATAACATGGAACCGGGAAATGGCAGATAATTTTGAGTCACAGAGTCACAGGCTTATGGAGATAGAAGGCTTTTTGGCCCACTGAGTCTGCTCTGGTCAAATGCAACCTCCAGCCAATTCTAATTCCATTGTCCAGGACGTTGCGGGAAATTAGGGAAGAAATTGTGGGGCCCTGAGCAGAGATATTTGTATCATCAAAAGCCACGGGTGAGGTGCCAGAAGACTGCAGGGTGGCTAATGTTGTGCTTTTATTTAAGAAAGGCTGTAAGGAGATGCCTGGGAACAATAGACCGGTAAGTATGACATCAGTGGTGGGTAAGTTGCTCGAGGGAATTCTGAGAGATAGGACTTACATGAATTTGGAGAGGCAAAGACTGATGAGGGTTAGATAACATGGCTTTGTGCATGGGAAATCGTGTCCCAGAAAATTGATTAAGTTTTTCGAGGACGTGACCAAAACGACCAAAGAGGGAAGAACGATAGACGTCGTCTGTGTGGATTTTAGTACAACCTTTGTCAAGGTTCCACATGGTAAACTAATTAATAAAGTTAAATTACATGGGATTCAGGGAGAGCATGCCAATTGGATAAAAATTGGCTTGATGGTAGGAGAGAGAATATGGTGGTGGACAGTTTTGTTTCTTTTTTCTACCCATGTGGACACATTTGAGGACCATCCCATGACATCATCCCTTTTATTCTGGCAATTGACTCATTGATCAATGGTGCAACACGACCTCCTCTTTTACATTGGCCGTTGCCCCCACATATCTCATCTGAAGGTTGTGTACCCTGGAACATTGTTCTGCCAATCCTTCCCCACCCTCAAACATGTCTCTGTGATAACAACAATATCACATCCCCACACATTAATCAACACCCTCAGCTCATCTGCCTTACTCAC
Organism: Rhincodon typus; assembly: GCF_021869965.1. Lineage (NCBI taxonomy): Eukaryota > Metazoa > Chordata > Chondrichthyes > Orectolobiformes > Rhincodontidae > Rhincodon > Rhincodon typus. Next base: position 123,900,948 of record NC_063334.1, read on the forward strand.
AAGTAAATGCCATCCAGCCATGCTATGCTCCCTTGTGCCCTCACTTGACTATATTCACACTGCCTTCTGGACTGACTTGGTTTGTTGTCTCAGGGTAAGTTAGCTCAGATCGTTGGACATTTGGTTTGCAATGTAGAGTGATGTCAACAATACAGGTTTAATTCCCATACTGTCTGAGGCTACAATGAAGGTCCCACCTTCCCAACCTTCCCCTTGTCTGAGGCGTGGTGACCCTCAGGTTAAATCACCACCAGTCATCTCTTTCTAATAAGTCAGCTGTTCTCTCAGACTTGGACAAATGTACTTTTTTACTTCTGTTCTTCTTCTTTATTTCTCTGTGTATTCCCCCCCACCGTTGTACCTCCACTGCATATCCCATCCCTTTGTTACAACTGATGAGTGAGCCAGTTTGCTGAAGGCTGGCTTGGGAATGGAGTAGAAAGTGATGGGAAATGGAAAAAATTCTGAAGGGAAGGCCCTGAGTTCTGCTCTTCAGATAACTCTGTGTCTCCTGGAACAACGGAGAGTTCAGAAAGCTCTCAGGCACCAGACTCTCTCTCTAACCAACAACAACAAATGCCCACAGTCTACCTTCAGGATGTTTACAAACCACCTGAAGCTCTCTGTTGTGCTCCAGTCTGCAGCCCATTCCACACTGTCTCAGGTCAGTTTAAAAGCCACTATTGTATGATGTTATATCTTTTCTCACTACGTGAGAGATTCAGCATTTCACCTCAGTGTTTGTTGCCAATGTTATATTCGTATCCCCTCTCTCTATCTCTCTCTCCCCTCACAGCGAATTCTGCTCCTGATTGGTCAATGACAGTCGCGAATGATGTGAGGGTTGAGGAATGAGGTTCCACTTTCTTACCTTGCAGCTCCACCCAGGCACTAATTTCACACTCATCGGTTCCATGATATGGATTCAATCTGACACAGGTGTTAACTTTGACTGTACCTATCCTGGTCCAGACCATTCCCAGGGTGAGCTGTGTAAGGATGTGATACAGTGGATGATTCAGATTCATGGATAATATCGGCAACAAAGATGTCTCAATAATGATGGAGGGACAGAGCCAGGAGGATGCTGGTATCTATTGCTGTCATCTGGAGCTCAGTATCGGCAGTTTTAAAACACAGTTTGGAAGAGATCTAGAAGTGAATGGTGAGGAACAATGTTTGGATGGTGTCGCTGCCCTGATAGTTCAATGGGAACAGGCTGCACCTGATCTGGGAGCTCTTGGGTTGGCTGCTTCTCTTGGGCTCTTTCAGTTGGTCTCAGGCTGGAGAAAGTAAGCAGGAGAGAGAAATGAGGCTGGGGTTTAAAAAACATTCCATCACTGTCTCTGAAACCTCCCACAGTCTCTCACACGTTCATTTGTTCACCATGTTTAAACTGGCTTCAGCATTCTGGAATAGGGAACTGAGTAAACATTACAGAGGATCCAAGCTCCAACACTCCAACCAATGAGAGCCCTGCTTTTTCTGCATTGGTTGAGGAAAAGAGAGACCTGGTATCTCCTGAGCCCTTATTGAATGAGCATGTGTCAGGGTGAAGGAATCTTCAGCTCACATTGGCTGAGAAGCATCTTCCATCTCTATTGCTGAAGAGAACACTGGGACATTGCCTTCTCCAGAGGCTTATGTCATGGGGAATGGATTCCAATCTATGGCCATTTGTGAAATTTGAATTTGAAAATATCTAGAACTAAAACCTTGTCTAATAATCACCGTGTAACCATCACTGTAAAAAAAAATCTGTTTCACTCATGTCCTTCCTTACCTGGTCTGACCTTTATGTGATTCCAGACCTACAGCAATGTGGTTGACTCTTAAATGCCCTCTGAATGCCTCACTCAGTTGTGGACAAGGAGTAAATCCAGGAGTGCAAATGAAACTGTGGCTACAAAAACAGGTCACAGGTAGGAATCCTGTAAATTAACACACTTCATGACTCCAAAGTATATTGAACTGTCAGGACTGCAATGGAATACTCCCCACTTGCCTGGAAGAGAGCAGGGAAATATATCGCCGCTCTGTCACCATTGCTGGGTCAACATCCTGGAACTCCCACCCTAACACCGTTGTGGGAATAAGAATAATGACAATATATGCTTCAGTAATGTGCCAACACTTCCTCCACCAGCACCTTCCAAACTAGTGACCTCCATGACCACAGTGAAAAACAGCAGCAGATACCCACCATCCTGACTTGGAATTATATTCATCTTTTAATTATTCAAGGGGATGTGAATGTCACATGCTTGGTCAGCCTTTATTGGACATCCCCAATTGCCCTGGAGAAGGGAATAGTGAGCTGCCTTCTTGAACTGCTGCATTCCCTCGGGTGCAGGGACACTCATGATGCAGTTGGCAAAGGAGTTCCAGATCTCTGTCCTACTGACACTGAAGGAATGGTGAAATATTTCCAAATCAGGATGGTGAGTGTCTTGCAGAGGAGCCTGTAGGTGGTGCACCTCATGTTCATCAGCAAACATCCATCCCCACTTCTGACCTTATGGTGGAGGGAGAGTCATTGATGAAACAGCTGAAGATAATTGGGCCTAGGACAATCCCCTGATGGACTCCTGCAGAGATGTCCTGGAGCTGAGATGACTGACATTCATCAACCACAGCCATCTTCCTTTGTGCCAGGTATGACTCCATTCAATGGGAGATTCTTCCCCGATTCTCATTGGATTCGGTTTTGTCAGGCTCCTTGATGCCACACCCATTCAAGTGCAGCCTTGAAGTTAAGGGCAGTCACTCACACATTCCATTACTTCACAGTGGACCGATGGGGCGGTAATTGGCCAGGTCAGACTCACATTGCTTTCTGCATACAGGACATTCCTGGGCAATTTTCCACATTGTTGGGGCAATGTCGTTGTTATAGCTGTGCTGGAACAGCTTGGTGTACTAATTGTCCACCACCCTTCTGGACTGCAGATCCATTTGATCCATTGGTTATAGGATGGCTCTATTGTGTGCTGTTCCTGCTGTTAGACAAGCAAGTAGTCCTGGAGGTTGTAGTTTCAGCGTGTTGGCATCACATTTTTGGGTATGCCTGGCGTTGCTCACAACATACCCACATGTACACTTCACTAATCTCCCAGCCTGATGGGAATGGTGGGTTGGGGGTTAACCTGGATCGTGAGGTTACAGATTGTGGTTAAATGGGCTTATAAATATTATGTTTAAGTTCGGGCAACTCTTTTCTTACTGCGTACTGCTGTGCCTCCACCTCTGCTGGGTCAGTCCTGTTGGTGGGACAAAGGACAAGATAATATACAGGGATGGTGACAGTGGTGTCTAGGATATTGTAAGTTATGATTCTGTGATTTTGACTATGTGAGACTGTTAGTCTGTGAGACAGCTCTTCCACCTTTTGCACTAGTTGCCAGATGTTAATAAGGCAGGGTTGACAGGGTTGTGTCTGCTCTCATTGTTTTTGGTGCCACAGTCAATGTGGAGTAGTCTGGTTCCATTCTTACAATACTGCTATTCCTTCAGTGTTGCTGTGTCAAAACCGTGGAACTCCAGCCCTGAAATTACTGTGGGAAAACCCAACACCTCAGAACTGCTGCAGATCAAGAAGACAGCTTCAACTGGGCAATCAGGATGGACAATAAATGCACATAATCCAAGCCAGCAATATACATGACCGAATTTTAAAAATTAGAGGAGAAATTGATGAAACAAAGAAGATTCTGAGGACACTAAATAAAAACCGAAAGAACTGCGGATGCTGTAAATCAGGAACAAAAACAAATTTGCTGGAAAACCTCAGCAGGTCTGGCAGCATCTGTGAAGGAAAAAACAGAGTTAACGTTTTGGGTCCGGTGACCCTTCCTTCCGAAACATTAACTCTGTTTTACCTTCACAGATGCTGCCAGACCTGCTGAGCTTTTCCAGCAGCTTTGCCTTTGTTCAAGGTTCTGAGGAGGCTTGACAAGGCAGATTCTGAGAGGATATTTGCTCTTATGAACAGAAGTCAAACAGAGGAATAGTTTCAAAATAAGGGGTTTCCCAGTTAAAGTGGGGATGAGGAAATATTCCATCTCTCAGCTTCTCTTTAAAGTTTGTGCAGCAAGGAGCCACATAATGATCTACCCCTCCACCTCCAAGCAAAATATCAGAATTGGTGCAGAAAAAATGATCTGGAATACGAGTTCACATTAACCTGCACTCATTTCAAAGCTCACAGGTTGGAACTAGTGAAAATCACATTGGGAATGACACTCAGAGTGAGGTCAATACTTGGAATGTAATTGTTGGGCAGAGTGTTGGGGGAAAGCTGTAAAATCCTTGAACTTATTTAAAGAATATTAAATTTGAACAATGGACAGAGGGTTCTGCATGAATGAATTCCAGGGGATTTAATACATTTCCTGATCTGTGAATATCTTGTGATCGAGGTTCTTGAAACAAGTGATGGGAGACATATTGATCAGGGTGACTCCTCGAGCGCAATGTCTGGACAGATCCATGAGAAATATGAGGGGATTTGTTAATTCTTCATTTTATCGTGAAGTTGAAAGGAATGTAATAAATTGAATCGAGAACTTCACCAGACTGACTTCATACATTCTGATGTTTGTCCTTTCCTCAACTGCTCAGGGAGAGGTTTTAGTGGTGAATGGGACAGCGGGAGATACTGTTACTTTACCCTGTATTTTCAGGACCGAGAGCTACCCCACCCTGACCACTGTTACCTGGATGAGGAAGAAGCCCTACCAACACATTGTTACATTTACAGCACAATCACAAGGAAATTGGACAGCTGTAAATGGTGGAAATCGATACGAGCTCATCGGGAACCCAGAGGAGGGAAACACCTCGACCAGGATAAACCAGCTGAGTGTGAGGGACAATCACACTTGTGTCAGGTGGAATACAGATCAAGATGCGATTACCAGTATCTGATCCAGAAAGAGACACAGCTGCAGGTAGATGGTAAGAAGCCATTCACACGTCCTTCAGTCTGAGAGTGTGATATATTATGTGGACATTTTGTGATTTGATTTTCTGATGAGAGACCATTGAACTAAAACTTTAACCAAGTTTCTTTCCACAGGTGTTGTCTGGCCTGCTAAGTATTTGTAGCATTGTGATATTTATTTCAAATTTGCAGCATCTGCAGTATTTTGCTTTTGTATTTTAAATTTGATATTTAAAATATTTAATATAATTTGATGTGCTGATCCTTTTAGGTGCATTCTGTTGTCAGTATTGAAAGACATTGACACACTCAGAACATTCAGTTCATTCTCCAAACAACACAAAATTGTACTGACATTGAGATCATCTCCTTGATCAGCAAAGTGCAACAGTCTAATGTGTCCCTCTTGGTTACAATGGAAGCTTTCACACCTTCATCAGGAATAGTTCCGTCAGAGCAAGTACATTCCTCCCGTGTCCATCTGAATGTGTGAGGCATCACAGCCACGTGGTACCCATCCTAGCCCTGCAGTTACACATGGGTTATAAATGGAGGTGGTGGTATTCTGCTGCTGTCACTGGGCCATGGGTTTGAAGCCCGCAACAGCAGAAGGTGAAACTTGAATGTAATTTTTAAAAGTCTGGAATTTAAATGAAAAACTAATCTAATGGCCACATGTAGCCATTGGTGATAACTGGAAATGCCCATCTGATTCAGTCAAGCCCCTTTAGGGAATCTGGGGGTTGGTTTAGCTCAGTTGGCTAGACAGTTGGCTTCTGAAGTAGTATGTATGCCTACAGTGTGGGTTCAATTCCCACACAGGATGTTACTATGAAAAACTGTCCTTCTTAACCTCTTTCCCTACCTGAGGTATGGTGACCCACAGGTTAAATAGCCACCAATCATTTCTCTCTAATAAGAAAGCAGCCCCATGCTCAGGTGAGAATATGGTGACTTGGCATAGTAATGAAATATGCCATGCATTGCTTTATGTACAATTGTGAGCCTTCTCTCTGTATCAGCACAACCTCACACTGGCATCAGCGATGCCTCACCAACACTCCATATTTCACTTCTAGCTCTACATTGGGTGACCACTTTGCAGAACACATGTTCTGTCCACAGAAATGACCCTGAGCTTTCAGTTGCCTGCCATTTCAACACACCACTGTGCAGGAACCCTGTGGCCCTCTGGACTCATTATTGTGTTCAATAATTTTAGCACCTGAGCACCTTCTTATTTCTCCTTCCCCCAACACCCACACACCAGGCCTTGTTCATCACATGGGCTGCTACTATAAACAATACATTGTCAGCGACTAATTGTCCCCTTCAGTAGCTATTCATTCTCCCAAGCTGACCTTTTCCCATTCCTTTGTCTGTACAATTGTCTTTCTCTCTCTCTCTGGTCTCCATCTTCACCGAGCGTGTACTCCAGTCCTCACTCTCTACCCCATCTTCAGCAGTTATACTAAACTTTTCTCAGCTACAACTAGTTATAGCGTCTTAGAGTCATACAGCATGGAAACAGATCCTTTGGTTCAACCTGTACATGCTGATCGTAAGCCCAAACTAAACTAGTCCCACCTGCCTCCACTTGGCCCATATTCCTCCAAACATTTCTTACTTATGTACTTATCATTTAAACATTGAAACTGTACCCACATCCACCACTTTCTCTGGAAGTTCATTCCACACATGAACCACTCTCTGTGTAAAAACAAAATTGTCCCTCTTGTCTTTTTAAAATCTTTCTGCTCTCACCTTAAAAATATGCCCCCAGTCTTGAAATCCCCCACCCTAGGGAAAAGACACCTGCCATTCACTTAATCTATACCCCTCATGAATTTATCAACCTTCTATGCTCCACTGAGAAAAGTTCCAGTCTATCCAGCCTTGCCTCATAACTCAAGCTCTCCTTTCCCAACAACTTCCTGGTAAATCTCTTTTGAACACTCTCCAGCTTAATGAAATCCTTCCTATAATAGGGCCACCAGAACTGCACACAGTACTCCAGTAGAGGTCTCACTAACATCCTGTGCAACTTCAACATAACGTCTCAACTCTTACACTCAAGGTCTGAGCGATGAAGGCAAGTGTGCTAATCACCTTCTTAACCGCCCGATCTATAAGTGATGCAAACTTCAATGAATTACGAACCTAAAAACCTAGGTCTCTCTCTGTTCTACAACTCTACCTAAGGCCCTACTTCTAATTTTGTAAGTCTTGCCTTTGTTTGTTTTCCAAATGTGCAATGCCTCGCATTGGTCTAAATTAAGCTCCATCTGTCACTTTTCAGCACATTGACCCACTTGATCAAGATCTCTTTGCAATCTTAGATAACCTTCTTCACTGTCCACTATACCACCAATCTTGGTATCATCCACAAACTTACAAATCATGCTTTCTATATTCTCATCTAAATCATTTATATAAAGGACAAGCAAAAGTGGCCCCTCCCTGTGGAACACTGCTGGTCGTGGGCCTCCAGTCCAAAAAACACAGCCCCCCACCATCACTCCCTGTTCCTGCCATTAAGCCAAATTTGCATCCACTTGGCGACACAGAATTCCATGTCATCTAACTTGACTAATTAGTCGACCATACAGAATCTTTTCAAAGGATTTAACAAAGTCTAAGTTAACAATGTCTACCATTCAGCCCTCATCAACCTTCTTGGTCACATCTATAAAAAATGCAATCAAGTTTGTGAGACACAATTTCCCTTGCACAAATCCATACTGGCTATCCCTCATCATTCCTTGCCTATCTAAATGCATAGAACTCCTAAATTCCAACAACTTACCCATCACCAAAGTCAGGATCACAAGTCTATAGTTACCAGGCTTCTCCTTACATCCCTTCTTAACCAAAGGCACAACATTAGTCACACTCCAGACAATCAGCATCTCACTTGTATTTGTAGATGATACAAATATTTCTGCAAGTGGCCATGCAATTTCCTCCCTAAATTCCCACAAAGTCCTGGTATATGCTGGATCAGATTCCAGACATTTATATTTTTTCAAGACCTCCAGCATCTCCTCTTCGGCAATGCAAACTATTTTCACAACATCAATATTTATTTCCCAGAGTTCTCTAGCCTTGATTTCTTTCTCCATAGTAAAACCTGATGCAAAATATTCATTTTACATCCCTCCCATCTCCTGAAGTTGAACACAAAGCTGACCTCTTTTATCTTTAAGGAGCCCTATTCTTCTCACTTGTTGCGCTCTTGCTCTTAATGTACTTGTAGAATACCTTTGGATTAACCTTAACCTTATTTCCAAAACTACCTCATATCCTTTCTTTGAATTCCTGATCTCCCTCTTAAATCTTCTCCATAACCACTGATATTCAGTCTGTAAAGCCTTAATCTTTTCCCTAACTATGTCTTTCTTACCAATGTGTACAACATCTGGTTTCTGACTCTTCTTTCACTATATATTTCAAACAGTTTGCACCAGGAAAGCAACATACTATCCGAGATTCACACTCACTGCCACAGAACCCCTGATATGTGCCCTTGACAGGAGAGTCACCTATAACAATTATTAATTTAAATTTTGTCAAACCCCACCTAACATAAGATTCATTCTTAGATCCAAGATCTGACTGTCTCTTCTATTCTCATCTGAGCGACTATTCTTTCAACAGTACCCAAAACTGGGGATCTGTTTCAGAGAAAAACAGCCATGGGAGATTTCTGAAATATCTTCTTAACTTTCCTGACAGTTATCCATCTATTTGATTGATTCTGCTGTGTAATCACTTCTCTAAACCTACTCGCTAGCTACCTCTTGTCTGTTGTATGCCTTCAATGTCATTAAGCCTAAAAAGAAGCAGCTTACAATACCATCTTATCTCTAAAATAAACTACACTACCCTTCCTTACTCAAAGAGTTAATATTAAGCATGCAAGAAATAAGAAATAAAAAAAAGTATAAATCTTCAATAAAATCAATCACTTTGCTGAACAATCAAATTTTAAAAAAACTCAAAAATGACTTCTGCTCAAGTGGTCCAGCAGTTTGCTTTCAACCTTCTGATTAAAAGCAAATCCCACTCTGGAGCCACCCCAGCGTAGCCTCTCCAAAAGCTCTGTAAACACAATTCCGTTTAAGACAAAACTCTCCAACGCAATTTTATAAAAATTGCTTTAGTGATGTTAAAAAAAACTCTTATAATTTCATCGAGAAAAAACACCGAGCAGTCCACATGTAGGCAGATCCAAAAGGTCTATTGACACAACTCCGTTTGTTAAAAAATTGTGTCTGTCTTTTTTTTTGTGTTTTTGGTTATAAGTGAACTAACAATGAATTAAATAAAAACCGTATATTACAGAAATTTAATAAATGTAAGAAATCTAGAAGTAAATCTAGAAATAAGCCTGAATCTCCAGAGCAGTTGCAAGATCCACGCTACTCTCAGTCCACCATTTTCAATCGTTTTATTTCTGAAGCGGTATCACTGGACCCAAAACATCAACTCTACTTTCTGTCCACAGATGCTGCCAGACCTGCTGAGTTTTTCCAGCAATTTCTGTTTTTGCCTCTGCCATCCTTACTTGGGCTGGTCTATATGAAGGGCACAGGACAGAGCTGGCTGCTCCATCTGCATTCAATAATGGGGTTCACTGTGTCAGGTCAGTGGAAGCGAGTGTGAGCTGGTGAGGACAGGTCAGGGACTGTGTGAGGAATAACACTAGGCCCCATGATTTCTGTCCCTTGCCTGACCTACATGTGACCGCAAACCCCCCAGATTATGTTTGCCTTCTGGGTAAAGAATCATCTATGATGCTGGGGACCTCTGGAGAAGACTGAGATCGATGATCACTCAGCACTTCTGAGTCAAGTTATTTGTGAATGCTTCAGCCCTGTCTTTTGCACTGATGAGCTGAGCTCCCCCTCATTGTGGATGGGGGTATTTTTGGAGACTCATTCTCCTGTTGGTTGATTAATTGTCCTCAATTATTCACAACTGCAAGTGGCAGGTCTGCTGAACTTATGTCTGATGCACTGACGTCAAATCACTTATCCCAGGCTGTTTATGCTGTTTGACATGGAAGTAGCCCTGTTTTGTAGCTGACATCTCATTTTCAGGTTTGTTGATGATGTTCCTGACATCCCTCCCGCATTGTTCATTGAACCAGTATTGGTGGCTTGACTTGATACTAATGGTTGAGTTGGGGAAAGTTACCAGGGCATGAGTTTACAGATTGTATTGAAGCCCAATTCTTTTTCTTAATTCATTCACGGGACGAGGGCATTGCTAGCTAAGCAGCATTTATTGTCCATTCCTAATAGCCCAGAGGACAGTTAAGAGTCTACCATATTGTTGTGGGTCCGGAGTCACATGTAGGCCAGACCAGGTAAAACTGGCACTTTCCTTCCTTGAATGATATTAGGGAAACAGATGGTTTTTTCCAACCATTGACAACAGATTCACAGTCATCATTAGACTCTTAACTCCATATATTTATTGAATTTAAATTCCACCATCTGCTGTGGCAGGATTTGAACCCAAGTCCCCAGAATATTATCCACGTCTCTGGATTAACAGTCCATCCGTACAGCAGAATCATTGAGGAGCAATTGCTTCCCCAATAATTCTGCTTTACTGATGGTCCATAGTGTCTCATGGATCCCAGTCTTGAGTTGCTAGATTTGTTCGAAATCTGTCTCATTTAACACAGGGCCAGTGCCGTAAATGACGGGAATGTACCTCAATGTGAAGTTGGGAGTTTGCCTCCACAAGGACTGTATGGTGGTCAGTCCTCACAATCCTATCACGGACAGACAGATTGCTGAGGAGAAGGTCAGGCTTTTCTCTCTTATTTGTTCCCTGACTACCTGCACACAGACCCAGTCCAGCAGCTATGTCATTCAAGACTCCATCAGTTCGGTCAGTAGTGAATTAATGAGTGTGTCTTGATGTGGGGCATTAAATTTCCCACCAAGTGAACATTCTATACACTTGTTGACATCAGTGCTTCCTTCAAGTGGTGATTGACACGATCATGAGACTGGGAGTGGGAGGATTGTGGCAGTAAGTAGTAATCAGGAGATTTCCTTGGTCATGTTTGACCTAATGCTAAGACTTCATGATAATTTTTTGAGTTAAGAAAATTCTGCCTGGCAACTGCCGTCTGATTTGTAGAACTGCAACTGTTACAAAACTGTAAGTGCCAGGAGCCCCTGAAAGTGGAAAGTAGCTAGAGCCTACAGAAAGAAAACAGCCATCTCTCCCATCACCATAGAGAAATGCACAGAAAACCCGAGCAAGCTGAAAGAATATAATTCACATGATCAAAGATATATGTTCACCTGATTGACCATTGAATTTGAAGGGTGACCATCACTGTACAGGGAGCAGCATCTCACCACTGCAAAAAAATCACAAGGACTGTGAAAGAGAAAGATCTTTCCATCTTCTTTTCTGGACTTTGAATTTCAGAGTTTTGTTTACCCTGTGTATATTCTCTATTCACTCATGGGAGAAATATAAACTGTTTATCTTTTCTCTGTCTTAATTGTGTGCTTGTGTGTGTGCGTGTTTGCGCGCATGTGTGTGTGTGTGTATGGGTGAGTGTGTATGTGGTTTTGAAGGGGTGCAGTTAAGGTGCATTAATCAGGAATACTTTTTTTTCACCACTTTCATTACTGGGAATATTGATTTATGGAATTATTTTCACTGTTACTGAAGATTCCTGGTGTGTGGTTTGCTTCTGTCCTGAGTAGCAGTCAGTCAGGGGTGATCTCATTGGGTTTGTTGTATGTTTGTACAGTTCCTGATGATGTGTGGAGAAATAGGACATGGTTATTGGCACACTATTCGCTGTTCAGACATAACATGACTCATTAATTTGGAGTTTTTTGAAGAAGTGACAAAGATGATTGAAGAATGGAGAGCAGTGGATGTGGCATTAATGGACTTCAGTAAGGCATTTGAAAATTTCCACATGATAGACTGGTTAGCAAGATTAGATCACATGGAATACAGGGGGAACCAGCCATTTGGATACATTACTGGCTTGATGGTATTAGACAGAGGGTGGTGAACCAGGATTGCTTTTCGCATTCGAGGCCTGTTTCCGGCGGTGTGCGCAACGATTGGTGCTTGATCCATTGCTTATTGTCATTTATCTAAATGATGTGGATGTGAATAAAGTCGGTATGGACACCAATATTGGTGGTGTAGTGGACAATGAAGAAGATTACCTCAGAGTACAATGGGACATTGATCAGACAGGCCAATGTGCTCAGAAATGGCAGATGGAGTTTAATTTAGATCAATGTGAGGCACTGCATTTTGGAAATGCAAATCATTGCAGCACTTATATACTTAATGATAAGGTCCTGTGGACTGTTACCAAACAAAAAGACCTTGGAGTGCAGTGTCATAGTTCTTTGAAAGTGGAATCACAGATATACAGAGTAGTGAAGAAGGCATCTGGTACGCTCATCTTTATTGGTTAGAGCACTGAGTAAAGGAATTGGTTGATCATGTTGCGGATGTATAGGACACTGGCTAGGCCACTTTTGGAATACTGCATTCACTTCTGGTCTCCCTGCTACAGGAAAGATGTTGCGAAACTGAAAAGGGCTCAGAAAAAAATTACAAGCATGTTGCCAGGGTTAGAGGGATTGAACTATAGGGAGAGGCTGAGTAGGTTTTCCCTGCAGCGTCAGAGTCTGAGGAGTGACCTTATAGAAGTTTATAAAATCATGAGGGGCTTGGATAGGGTGAATACTCAAGGTCTTTTGCCCAGGGTAGAGAAGTCCACAACTAGAGGGCATAGGTTTAGGGTGGGAAGGGAAAGATTTATAAGGGACCTAAGGGACAACATTTTCATGCAGAGGGTGGTGTGTGTATAGAATGAACTGCCAGAGGAAATGATGGGATCTGGTACAATTGCAACACTTAAAAGGCATTGGGATGGTATATGAACAGGAAGGCTTTTGAGGGATATAGGCCAAATGCTGGCAAATGGAATGAGAATAATTTAGGCTTTCTGATCTGCCTGGACAAGTTAGACTGAAGGGCCTGTTTCCATGCTCTACATCTCTATGACTCTGTGACTCTATAACCTTCCTTTTACATTTTGTAATGGTTTTGTGCAACTCAGTGTCTCCCTTGGCCATTTCTGAAGGTATTTCAGAGTCAAATCTGTTGCTGTGGGACTGGAGTCACATGTAGGCTAGACAGGATAAGGATGGCATTTCCCTTCCCTAAAGAACATCAGCAAACCAAATGGATTTTTTCCAACAATTGATGATGGTTTCATGGATACCATTAGACTAGTGTTTAATGTTTTAGCGAAGATCTGTAGCTCAGCTTGTGGCTGGAGTTTTAGGCTGGTTCACCGAGCTGACTGGTATTCATGCAAACATTTTGTCCCCCTTCTAGATGACACCTTCAGTGCTGTCCAGCCTCCACTGAAGCGCTGTTGTTCTGTTCCGTTCTGAATTTATATGGTCCGGTCTGTCATAGTATGTAGTTCTGTTTCCAGAAGAACTGTTGATGCTGTAAATCAGGAACAAAAACACAAGTTGCTGGTAAAGCTCAGCAGGTCTAGCAGCATCTGTGACGAAACAATCAGAGTTAACGTTTTTGGTCAGGAGTTCTGAGGGTCACCAGACCCAAAACGTTAACTCCGATTTTTTCTTCACAGGTGCTGCAAGACCTGATGAGCTTTTCCAGCAACTTCTGTTTTAGTTTTGTTTCTGGTTTTGCTATGTAGTGGTACGTAGATGAGGTCTATTTCAACATGTTTTTTTATGGCACCAGTAGCTGAAAACCAGGCTTCCAGGAATTCTTGTGCTCGTCTTTGTTTCGCTTGTCCTAGTACTGTTACATTGTTCCAGTTAAACTGATGTCCTTCTTTGTTGGAGTGAATAGACATGAGGGAGAGTTGGTCGTGTCATTTTGCTGCGAGTTGTTGTGCATGTAACCTGGTGGTGAGTTTCCTGCCTGTCTGTCCTGTGTATTGCTTCTTGCAGTTGCTGCATGGTTTTTTTTTTGAAAGTCACATCTGTCCTGCTCATTGTGGGTATGGGGTCTTTTGTCTTTGAGAGTAGCTGGCGAAGTGCGGCTGTTGGTTTGTGTGCTATCATTATTCCAAGAGGTCGTAGGATTCTTGTAGTCAGTTCTGAAATGTTTCTGATATAGAGTAGGGTGGCCAGTGTGTTGGGGTGTACAGTGTCTTCTTGGTGTTGTTTATTTGCCAGGCATCGGCAGATGAAGCTGTTAGGATACCCATTGTTTGCGAAGATTTTGTATAGATGTTCCTCTTCATTTTCGTGCAGCTCCGGGGTGTTGCAGTGTGTTATCGCTTGTTTAAACAGAGTCTTGACACAGCTCTGTTTGTGGACACTGGGTTGGTTACTGTTGTAATTCAGGATTTGGTCTGTATGTGTAGTCTCTCTGCATACACTGGTAAGGATTTCATCGTTGTTCATTCGTTCCACCATAAAATCTAGAAACGGGAGTTGATTGTTGTTCTCCTCTTCCCTGGTGAACTTGATCCTGGTGAATATGCTGCTAATGAGGTCAGAGATAGTAAGAACTGTTGATGCTGGAGTCAGAGATAGCACAGTGTGGAGCTGGAGTAACACAGCAGGCCAGGCAGCATCAGAGGAGCAGGAAAACTGACGAAAGCTGATGTTAATGAGGTGGTGTGTTTCTTCTACTTTTGTTCATTTAATGATCACAGAAGTATTGTCCACGTACCTGACCTGTAGTTTAAGCTGGATCTGGGGGAGGGCTATGCGTTCAAGTCTTTGCATAACTGCTTCCGCTATGAGACCCGAGATGAGTGAATCCATCAGTGTCCCATTAATTTGTCCATGTAACTGGGCGTCGAAGACAAAGTGCATGGTAAGGGATAGGTCTAATTCAACATATTGTCCTTGCTGCTGGTTTCATTGGAGGTCTGTGTTTGCGGATTGTCTAATAATGCAGCCAGTGTGTCCATTGCTAGTGTCATGTCAATAGAGATGAATAGTGCTGTAACGTTGAAGGAGACCATCATTTCATTCTTGTCGATTTTTATGTTTCTGACATTATTCAGGAATTCCTGTGCGGAGTGAATGGACTGACTCTATCCATTGGGGATGTGTTTCAGTCTATATTGCAGCTCCTTGGCTAGACTGTGCATCAGTGTGCCTGGCAAGGAAACTATGGGCATGAGGGTTTGTGCACCTTGGGTCGTCTGTAGAATCACGGGATGTTTGAACCACAGGGTTTCATTTATAGGAAGTCTGTTCTTGTTATTTGGCCTGTCGACTGGAATTTCTTTAGTGTGTAGGTCATCCTGTTCTCTAATTGTGAGATTAGAAATACAACAGAACTGACTACAAGACTCCTACGACCTCTTGGATTAATGATAACTGCGAGAAGCAACACAGCAGGAAACTCACCACCAGGATACATGAACACCAACTTGCAGCAAAATGGCACGACCAACTCTCCCTCATTTCTATTCACTCTGACAGAGAAGGTCATCAGTTTAACTGGAACAATGTAACAGTACTAGTACAAGCAAAACAAAGAAAAGGACGAGAATTCCTGGAAGCCTGGTTTTCAACCACAGATGCCAAGAACAAACATTTTGAAATAGACCTCATCTATGTACCACTACATAGCAAAACCGGAACCAGAAGTAGCCACCATGACAGACTGGGCCATATCAATTCAGAATGGAGCAGAGCAACCGCGCTTCAATGAAAGCTAGACAACACTGAAGGTGTCACCTCGAAGAGGGAATGAAACATTTAAATGAAAGCCAGTCAGCTCGGCAAACAAACCAACAACCCCACTAGTGTTTAATTCCAGATGAATTGATATTCCAGCAGCTACCACTGTTGGAAGTGTCAAGAACAAAAACAAAGTGGCTGGAAAAGCTCAGCAGGTCTGGCAGCATCTGTGAAGGAAAAAACAGAGTTAACGTTTTGGGTCCGGTGACCCTTCCTCAGAACCCTTCCTCTGTCTCCAGTGTACTGGATGACTCATGAATTGGCATTACCATTAGTTCACTGCCTCTCATTATAACTGCTAACACTGTTCTCACTAAATAACAGACTCAGGATTGAGTCTCAAAGTTTCAGTTCCTAACACTGATGTCAGTTCCCTTGCAGTGTTCATATCTTCTCTCTCTCTCTTTCCCCTCACAAAGTTCTCTGAAAATGGATGGTCAATGACAGTCGCGGACAGTGTGAGGGCTGAGAAAGGAGGATCCGCTGTTTTACCCTGCAGCTTCACCCACCCAGACACTGATCTCACACTCACCGGCTCCGTGATATGGAAAAAATATTTCACAGATGTTATCTTTAACTGTACATATCCGGGTCCAGGCCATTCCCAGAGTGAGCTGTGTGAGAATGTGATACAGCAGGACGGTGGGAATTGATTCAGATTCATGGGGAACCTCAGCAACAAAGATGTCTCAATAATGATGGATGGACTGAGCCAGGAGGATGCTGGTTCCTATGAGTGTCATGTAGAGCTCAATGTCGGCAGTTTTAAAACACGGTCTCCAACAATGCTGAAAGTGAAAGGTGAGGAACATGTCCGCATGGTGTCACTGCCCTGATAGCTCAATAGGGACAGGTTCCACCTGGTCAGGGAGCTCTCAGGTTTGCTCCTTCTCTTGGACTTTTTCAGTGGGTCTCAGCCAGGAGACAGTGAGAAGGAGAGAGAGAGATGAGGCTGGGATTTAAAGACCATTCCATCACACTCTCTGAAACCTCCTGTTTTCTTCACAGTCACAGTAATTTGCCAAGTTTAAACTGCCTTCAGTGTTCTGGGACAGGGGCAGAGAAAACATCACCAAGGATCCATGCTCCAAGATCCCCACGGGTTTCATGCTCCCTATGGGCCATATGGAGTCAATGACACAGTTTTAAAGGATGTGTCTGGATAAAGGAAGTTGGCCATCTGTATGCATCACTTTTTGAAGATGTCAGGACATATTGAGAGAGTGGTTGGAAAAGGAAATGGAATCTGCAGGCTTCAGAAATGGAGATGTTGAGAACTGAGGCAGGTAGACCATTAGATATAGCAATAGAATAAGGCCATTCGGCCCATTGAGTCTGTTCCACATTTCAATGAGATCATGACTGAGATGATAACCCTCAATTCCATTTTCCTGCTGTTTGTTCACACACCTTGATTCCCTTACTGATTATATTTAATATTGATTATATTGTCTGACCATATTTAATGTCCCAACCTTAACTGCTCTCTACAGGAAAGAAGTCGGTATTTGCTACCTTCTGAGAGAAGACATTTCTCTCATCTTAAATGTGCAGCTCCTTATTCTGAGATGATGCCCTCTGGTCCGACACCACCAACAAGGGGAAACACACATTCTGCATCTCCCCTGTAAAGCACCCAAAGAGTCTTTTGTGTCTCAATAAGGTCACCTTTCATTCTTCTATATTCCGACAAGTACAGGCCCAATCTACTGAACAGCTATCCATAAGACAGCCCGTCCATACCTCGCATCAACTTTTTTGAACCTTCTGTGGACTGCTTCCAATGCCAGTTTAACTTTGCTTTGATAAGGGACCAAAACTATTGACTATATTCCAACTGTGAACTAACCTGTGCCTGGCAAAAGGTCTCTAGTTTTATATTGCATTCTCTTTGAAGTAAAGGTCAATATTTCATTTGACTTCCCTACTACCAGCTGAGCTTAAATGTTTCTGTGATTCATGAAACTTCCAAATCCCTCTGTTCTGTAACTTTCTGCAGGCTTTTTCTGTTTGAATCATATTCAGCTCCTCTATTCCTCTGATCAAAATGCATTACCTCACATTTTCTATATTATATTCCAACTGTCAAATATGGCACCAGCACAGATCCCCGTGGCACTCCACTAATTACAGGCTGCCGGCCTGAAATCAATGCCATTATCCCAACTTTCTGCTTCCTCTGAGTTAGTCAATCCTCTATCCAAGTTGACATACTGCCACCAGGACTACAGAATCTAATCTTAATAAGGAACTTAATCTGTGGCACCTTGTGAAATGTCTTCTGAAAACCCAAATATATAACATCTACAGGTTCCCTTTATCTATGCAGCTTGTAACCATTTCAAAGAATTCAAGTAAATTTGTCAGGCATGATGTCCCCATCATGAAGCCATTCTGAGTCTGTTTGATCATATTATATATTTCTAAATGCTCAACAATTACATCATTCATAATACATCATTAATAATAGTTGATAATATATTTTCCCAATAATGGACATTAACTAAACTGTCTATGCTTACTTTTTTGTCTCCTTTCCTTAAAAACAAAGGTGTTACATTGGGAGATTTCCAATTCTCTGGGATCTTTCCCGAATCTAAAGATTCTTATCAGGTTAGTACCTGTGCATTTATTGTCTCTGTAGCTACTTCCTTTAATATCCTAGATGCATCCAATCAGGTCCAGGGAACTAGTTGGTCTTTAACTGCATTAGTTTCCTTTGCAGTTTTTCTCCAGTGATAGTCATTTGAATCATATACATGTACAGCACAGAAACAGACCCTTTAGATCAACTGGCCCATAAAGACCAGATATCCTAAATGAATCTAGTCCCATTTGCCAATGTTTGACCTGCATCCCTCTAAACCCTTCTATTCATATAGGCATCTAGATGCCTTTTAAATATTGTAATTGTACCAGCCTCTACCACATCATCTGGCAGTCCATTCCACACACACACACCACCCTCTAAATCTTTTAAATCTTTCCCCTCCCACCTTAAACCTATGTCCTCCAGTTTTGACTCCCCTGCCCTGGGGAAAAGACCTTGACTATTCATCCTATTCATGCCTATCATGATTTTATAAACTTCTATAATGTCACCCCCCTGCCTCTGTGCTCCAGGGAAAATAGCCCCAGCTTATTCAGCTTCACCCCATACTCAAACCTTCAAACCCTGGTAACATCCTTGTCTGTCTTTTCTGAACCCTCTTGAGCTTCACAACTTCTTTCCGATAGCAGGGAAACCGAAGTGAATGCAGTATTCCGAAAGTGGCCTAGCCAGTCACAACATGACCACCCAACTCCGATACTCAATGCACTGACCAAGAAAGGCAAGCATACCAAATGTTTTCTTCACTACCCTGTCTACCTGTGACTCCACTTTCAACGAACTATGAACCTGCAAACCAAAGTTTCTTTGTTCGGCTCCACTCTCCAGGTCCTTACCATTAGGTGTATAAGTCCTACCCTGATCTGCCCTACCAAAATGAAGCATCTCACATTTATCTTGATTAAACTCCACATGTCATTCCTCAGCCCATTGGCCCATCTGTTCAAGGTCCTGTTGTACTCTCAGATAACTTTCATCGCTGTCCATTACGCCACCAATTTTGGTATCATCTGCAAACTTAGTAACCATACTGCTTATATGCACATCCAAATCATTTATATAAACGACAAAAAGCAGTAGTCCCAGCACCAATCCTTGCAGCATACCGCTGGTCACAGGCCTCCAGTCTGTAAAGCAAGCCTCCACCATCACCCTTTGTCTCCTACCTTCGAGCCAGTAACATATCCAAATGGCTAGTTGCTCCTGTATTCCATGTGATCTAACCTTATAAACCAGTCGTCCATGTGGAACCTTGTCGAATGCCTTATTGAAGTCCATTCACACAACGCCCACCACTCTGCCTTCATCAACGCTTTTCATCACTTCTTCAAAAAACTCGATCAATTCAGTAAGACATGATTTCCAATGCACAATGCCATGTTGTCTATCCCTCATCAGTTATTGTCTTTCAAATAATTGTAAATCCTGTCCCACAAAATCCCCTCCAACAACCTGTCCACCAGTGATGTCGGGCTCACTGGTCTTTAGTTCCCTAGCTTTTCCTTACAACTTTTTTTTAAAAATGGCACCACGTTAGCCAACCCCAGTGTTCTGGCACCTCACCATGGCTATGATACAGTAATGATACAAATATCTCAGCAAGGGGCCCAGCAATCACTTCCTGAGCTTCCAACAAATTTCTCAGATCCCTCTGATCTGGTCCTGGGGCTTTCTCCACCTTTAAACATTTTATGACTCCCAGCCTCTCATCCTGTATAATATGGATACATTTCAAGATATCGCTACTTATTTCCCCAAGTTTTCTAGCTTTCATATCCTTCTCTACAGTAAACACTTTTGCAAAATACTCATTTAGTATCTCCCCCATCTCCTGCAGTTCCACACGTAGCCAGCCTTGCTGATCTTTAAGGGGCTCCATTCTCTCCGTAGATACTCTTTTCTTCTTAATGTATTTGTAGAAACCCTTTGGATTCTCCTTAACCCTATTTGCCAAACCTATCTCATGGCCCCTTTTTACCCTCCTGAGTTCCCTCTTAAGTATACTCCTCCACCAGAGTTCAGGATGTCTCAGAGCGGCTGCAGAATGTTCTCAAGGGGGAGGGTGAGCAGCCAGAAGTCATTGTGTACATTGGCACAAATGACATAGGTAGAAATAGGGATGAGGTCCTGTGGAGCGATTATCGAGAGCTCGGATAAGTTACAAACTAGGGCCTTGACTGTGGTAATCTCTAGATTACTTCCAGTATGATATGATATTGAGGGTAAGAACAGGACTTTATGGCTGAAGAATTGGTGTGGGAGGCACTGATTTACTTTCCTGGGTCATTGGGATCGTCTTCTGGTCACCTACTCAAGAGGGATGGGTTGCACCTAAACTGGAGAAGGACAAATACCCTGGCAGGCAGATTTGCTAGTGATGATAATAAAATGAAGGGAATGCAGGTTAGTTTTGATCTTAGGTCGGATAATAGGTCAGCACAACATCGTGGGCCAAAGGACCCGTACTGTGCTGTACTGTTCTATGTTCTATGTTCTAGTGCTACAAAAGAGGGTTTAAACTAGATTGGCAGGGGTATGGGATCCTCAACAGCAGTGAGGCAAGTGTGAGGCTGGAAGGAGATACAATAATCCAAAATAAGAAGTTGAAGAGTCAGATCAGGCTGGAACACACAGGGAGCGAGGAATGGCTGTTGGATTAAATTGCATCTATTTCAATGCAAGAGGGCTGAGAGGTAAGGTCGATGAACTCGGGATATGGATAAGTACGTGGGACTGGGATATTATACCCATTACAGAAACATGGCTAAGGGAGGGACAGGACTGGTAGCTTAATGTGCCTGGGTACATATGCTTTAGGTGAGACAGAGGTGGAGGAAAGAGGAGAGAGGGAGTTGTATTTTTGATTAAGGGGATTATCGCAGTATTAGTCAGACATGAGATAACTGAAGGATCATCCAGTAAGGCTTTGTAAGTGGAGCTAAGAAATAAGAAGTGGATGGTGACATTACTGCGGTTATACTATAGGCCCCCAAATAGTCAAAGGGAATTACAGGAACAAATATGCAGCAAGACTGGGGACATTTGCAGGGGCAATAAGTAGGGGATTTTAATTTTCCAAACATAGACCGGGACTGCCAGAGTGTTAAGGGCTTATATAGGATGGAATTTATTTAAATGTGTTCAGGAAAGTTTCCTCAAGCAGTGTACAGAGTGTCCTACTCAGGAAGGGGCAAAACCCGATCTACTTTGGGGAAATAGGGCAGGACAGGTGACTGAAGTGACAGTGGGGCGGCACTATGGGACCAGTGACCACAGTTCCATTAATTTTAAAATAGTTATGGACAGGGCCAAAAGTGGTCCACAGGCTCAAGTTCTAAACTGGGGCAAGGCACATTTTGATGCAATTAGACAGGAGCTTGCAGGAGTTGATTGGAGCAGTTTGTTTGCAAGCAAAGGGAACTTCAACAAGTGGGGGGCCTTTAAAAATATGGTAGCTAGAGTTCAAGGTCTGTATGTTTCTGTGAGGGTGAAGGGCAAGGTTGGCGGGAGTAGGGAATCCTGGATGGTAAAATATATTGATGCTTCAGCCAGAAAAAAAGAGGAGACATGGCTCAGGTACAGGCATTTGGGATCAATGGAATCCCTGGAGGTATTTCGGGGATACAGGGTTTTACTGAAGAAAGAAATCAGGAGGGCAAAAAGGGGACACGAGATAGCTTTGGTTGAGAAGCTAAGGGTGAATCCAAATAGATTCTTTAAATATATTAAAAGATAGAGAATAACTAGAGAGAGAATAGGACCCCTCAAGGACCAAAGTGGATATGTATATGTGAAACTGTAGGAGGTGCGCCAGGTTCTCATTGAATATTTTACCTTTGTGTTTGCCGTAGAGAAAGACATGAAGTCTTGAGAACTTGGGGAAGTTAGTGCCAATGTCTCAGGGACAGTCAATATCACAGTTGAGGAGGTTCTGGACATATTAGAATGTATGAAGCTGGATAAATCTCCTGGTTCTGACCAGATATATCCAACCATGCAAGAGGCTAGAGAAGAATTTGCGGGGGCCCTGGTTGATATCTTTGCGTCATCGTTAACCACAAGTGAGGTCCTGGAAGGCTGGAGGGTAGCGAATGTTGTGCCCTTATTCAAGAATGGCTACAAAGAAAAACCTGGGAATTATAGATCAGTAAGCCTAACATCTGTGGTAGATAAGTTACCTTAGAAGATCCTGAGGTATAAGATACACATGCATTGAAAAGACAGGGTTTGATTAGGAGTCATCAGCATGGCTTTGTGCATAGGAGATCGTGCCAAACAAATTTGTTTGAGTTTTTTGATTAAGTGATGAGGAAGGCTGATGAGGGCAGAGCAGTAGACATAGTCTATATGGATTTCAGTAAGGCCTTTGATAAGGTTCCACATGCTAGGCTGCTCTGAAAGGTTAGATCACATTGAATCCAAGGAGAGCTGGCAAATTGGATACACAATTGTCGTGTTGGTAGGAAGCAGAGGGTAAAAGTTGAAGGATGTTTGTCGGACGAGAGGCCTGTAACTAGTGGTGTGCTTCAGTGGTCGGTGCTGGGCCCATTGCTGTTTATTATCTAGATTGATGATTTGGATGAGAATGTACAAGGCATGACTGGTAGGTTGACAGATGACACTAAAATAGGTGATATCGTGGATAGTGAGGAAGGTTATCAGAAATTGCAGCAGGATCTTCATCAGCTGGGGAAGTGAGCCGAGGAATGGCAAATGGACTTTAATATGGATAAATGTAAGGTGTTGCGATTTGGAGGTCAAATCAAGGTAGGAGTAAATGGTAGATGCTTTAGGAATGTAGTGGAACAGAAGGACCTTGGAGTTCAGGTGCACAGTCTCTGAAAGTGGAGTTACAGGTAGACAGGCCAGTGAAGAAACCTTTTGGCACACTGGCCTTCATCAGTCAGGGCAATGGGTAGACAAGTTGAGAAGTTATGTTGTAGTTGTACGGGACCTTGGTGAGGGCGCACTTGGAGTATTGTGTTCAGTACTAAAGGAAGGATGTTATTAAACTGGAAAACGTGCAGAAGAAATTTACAAGGATGTTGCTGGGACTCAAAGGACTGAGATATAGGGAGGGATTGGACAAACAAGAACGCTTTTCTTTAGGGTGAAGGAGACTGCCGGGGGATCTTATAGAAGTGTATAAGATCATGAGAGGCATGGATAGGGTGAATGCACTCAGTCTTTTTCCCAGAATTAGGGAATTGAGGAATAGAGGGCATGAGTTTAAGGTAGGAGGGGAAAGAATAAAAGAGAACTTGAGGGGCAACTTTTTACACAGCAGGTGGTACACATATGGAATGAGCTGTCAGCAGAAGTACATTAACAACATTTAAAAGATGTTTAGATGAATACATGAATAGGAAAGGTTTAGGAGGATATGGGCCAAGTGCAGGGAAATGGCTTTCGTGTCGATGGACATTCTGGTCAGCATGGACCAGTTTGAGTTGAAGGACCTGTCTCCATGCTGTAGGACTCTATGACTCAATGACTCTACTGCCCTTATACTCCTATCAGGTTTCACTCGATTTCTGCTATGTATAAGTGTCTTTTGCTTCCTTCTTTTTCTTGATCAGAACCTCAATTTCTCTAGTCATCCAGCATTCTCTACAGCTACCAGACTTGCCCTTCACTCTAACAGGAACATACCATCTCTGGACTCTCGTTATCTCTTTTTGAAGGCTTCCCACTTTTGAGCCATCCCTTTACCTGTGAATATCTGCCCCCATTAACTTTTGGAAATTCTTGCTGTATACCACCAAAATTGTCCTTTCTCCAATTTAGAAGTTTAACTTTTTGGTCAGGTCTATCCTTTTCCATCGCTATATTAAAACAAACACAATTATGATCCTTGGCCCCAGAGTGTTCCCCCACTGACTTCAGTCACTTTCCCTGCCTTATTTCCTAAGAGTAGGTCAAATTTTGCAACTTCTCTAGTAGGTACATCTACACACTGAATAAGAACATTTTCTTATACACACTTCATACATTCTTCTCCAACCGATCCCTTAACACAATGGCAGTCCCAGTCTATATTTGGAATATTAAAATGCCCTACCATTACCATCCTATTATTCTTACAGGTAACTGAGATGTCTTACAAATTTGCTTCTCAATTTCCCACTGACTATGGGGTCATCTACGGACAATCCCAATAAGGTGATCATCCCTTTCTTATTTCTCAGTTTCAACCAAATAAATTCACTGGACATACTCCTTGGAATATCCTCCCTAAGTCAAGTCATAATGTTATCCCTAATCAAAAACACCATGCCCCCTACTGTCTTGTCACTCCCCATTCCTTTCTATCTTTCCTCTAGTATCTATACCCTAGAACATTAAGCTGTCATTCCTGACCACCCCGAGCCACGTCTTTGTAATAGCTATGATACCCCAATCCCATGATCCCAACTATGCCTTGGGTTCATCTGTCTTACCTGTCAATCCTCTTGCATTGACATAAATGCATTTTCATTTATCAGTTTGACCTTGTTCTCTGATTTCCTCCGGTTGCATTGACTACTTGACTTGCTCCTTTTCCCAACTGCACCAGCCTCAGACTGATCCCTGTTCTCACTATCACTCTACACCCACCGATCCCCCACCTTCCACCTCCCTCCTGGGGGCTGTGGCAAATCTCCCAGCCAGTATATTAGTCCTCATCCAATCCAGGCACAATCTATCTTTCTTTAACAAGTCACATCTACCCCAGAAGAGATTCCAATGATCCAAAAATTTAATTTTCCCATGCACCAGCTCCTCAGCCACTCGTTCATCTGCTTTATCCACCTATCCCTACTCTCACTAGCACGTAGCATCAGGAGTAATCCACATATTACTGCACTCGAGGGCCTACTTTTTAACCTCCTACCTATCTTCTGATATTTTCTCCTCAGAGCCTAGGTCTTTTCTCTTCCTATGTCGTTGGTTCCAATGTGTACAGCAACCTCCTGCTGATCTCCCCCTCCTTTAAGAACCTTCTGCACCCTCACTGAGGCATTCTTGGCCCTGGCACCAGGGAGGCAATACACCACTCTAGTGTCTCATTGCCAGCCACAGAAACATTTATCTGTATCTCTGAACAGAGACACCCCTATCACAATCGATTGCTTGGAACCTGACCTACCCCTCGTTACATTAGAGTCAGTCTCAGTAGCAGAAACTTGGCTGTCAGTGCTGCATTCCTCTGAAAGTCCATCAGCCCCTACAATTTCCAAAACAGCATACCTGTGTTTATAGTATTAATTCTTCTCCTTTTTCCTTTGAATAGTTTTTAATGTTGAGATGCTTTTAGTGTCTTCTACTGTGAAAACTTCTGAAAAATATTTATTCAACTCCTCTGCAAATTTCTTGGTTCCCAATTAGAATTTCCCAGCATTATTCTTGAAGGGGCCTATGTTCACTCTCGTTTTTTTCTTCCTTTTTATATATTTGCTCCCTGTCTTGATATTACTAGCGAGTTTACAATCAAAAGTGTATTTTCTCCTACTTTATATTACTTTTCAGTCGTCTTGTGATTGGTTGGCTGCCTGAGCAGGTTCGTTATTCAGCAGACGTTTCATTACCCTGCTGGGTAATATCATCAGTGCAGCCTTCGATGAAGCACTGTTGTGTTTTTCCACCTGATATTTAAACCCTGGTGTTCGTTGAGCTGGATTATCTCACTTCTGGTTTTCCTTCGCAGTGGAGTATATATAGGGTCTAGCTCTATGTGTTTGTTGATGCTTCTCAGTGGACAACCAGGCCTCCAGGAATTCCCGTGGTTGTCTCTGTTTGGTCTGTGCTAGGATCCTGGTGTTGTCCCAATCGAGCTGGTGGTTTTCTTTATCCATGTGGATGGACATGAGTGATATTTTTTGTGTCTTTTTGTTACTAGTTGGTGGTCATGTTTTCTTGTGGCTAATTTTCTTCCTGTCTGTCCAATGTAATGTTTGTCGCAGTCTTTGCGAGGAATTTTGTCTATAATATTGTTTCTGTCCATAGTGGGTAAGGGGTCTTTGGTTTGGGTTAGCAGTTGGCATAGGGTTCATGTGGGTTTATGAGCTACTCTGATGCCCAGTGGTCATAGGAATCTTGTGGTCAGTTCAGATATGTTCTTGATGTATGGTAACGTGATGAGTGTGTTAGGGGCCACCCAATCCACTCAGCCCAAGAGTTCCTCAATTCCCTCAAGGACATAAGAATAGACGATGATGAGATCATGGTTTCATTTGACGTTACTGCCCTATTCATATCGATAGACATACCACTAGTAAGAGAAACACTAGCAACACTACTAAAACAAGAATGAGACCCAAGTGACACCATCTCCACAGACAACATGCTGGAATTACTGGACCTATGCCTCAAAACCCACTTTACCTTTAATGGCCAAATCTACGAATGGATCAATGGGACACCCATGGTGTCACCTCTCTCCAGACTGATTGCAGAAGCAGTGCAGACTCGAAAGCATGGCCCTTCCGCTAATCCAACCGAAACTATGGATCCGATACGTGCACGACACCTTCATCATTATTAAGCGGACCAAACTAGAGGAGACACACCAACTAATAAACAACACTCTTACCGGGATCAAATTCACCAGGGAAGAGGAAAAGAACAAACAGCTCCCATTCCTGGACATCATGGTGGAATGCAGGACCAACGGGGAATTCCTAGCAAAGGTACACAGGAAAGTCACACACAGTGACAAAGTACTGAATTTCAACAGCAACTGCCCTAACACCCACAAACAAAGTTGCGTGAAAACACTATTTAAATGAGCAAGAGCACACTGCAGCAACACAGAACTACACCAAAAAGAAGAAGAATACCTCCTCCAAGCATTCAAGGACAATGGATACCCGAACAACTGGGTCAGAAGATACCTATGACACGAACAACAACAGGAAGATACTGCATGCCCCGACACACTCATCACGCTATGTTACATCAAGAACACATCTGAACTGACCACAAAACTCCTATGACCACTGGGCATCAGAGTAACACACAAATCCACATCAACCCTATGCCAACTGTTAACCCGAACCAAAGACCCCTTACCCACTATGGACAGGACCAATGCCATAGACAAGATTCCCTGCAAAGATTGTGACAAACATTACATTGGACAGACAGGAAGAAAATTAGCCAGAAGAATACATGGACATCAACTAAAAACAAAAAGACATGACCAATGCTCACTCATCTCCATCCACATGGATAAGGAAAACCACCACTTCGATTGGGACAACACCAGGATTCTGAGACAGGCCAAGCAGAGACAAGCACAGGAATTCCTAGAGGCCTGGTTCACCACAAAGAAGACCATCAACAAACACATAGAGCTAGACCCTATATATACTCCGCCGTGAAGTAACGGAGACAATGAATTACTCCCACCATCGTCTTCTTCCCCTTTTTCTTCATTCCCTTCACCCACATGGTATGCTGAACCACAGAATCAGAGAATCAAACAGGACAGAAGATGCCCTTGAACCCATTGAGTCTACACCAACAAAAAAATTGCTCTAAATCTGCACTAGTCCTACTTTCCAGCATTTGGCCCATAGCCTTGAATCTTATGGTGGTTCAACTGCTCATCCAAGTACTGTTAAATGTTTCAGCTTTTTTCCTCTATTACCCTCCCAGCAGTGTATTTCAAATTCCCACCACCTTCTTGTTGAAAGAAGTTTCCTCAAACCCTCAAGCTTTCACATAAGATTATGTCCCATCATTATTGACCTTTCAGTCAAGGGGCCTAACAATTGTGAACATTGGTAACGCTCCAACTGTGCGTCCAGATCAGTCACCACACATTCGAAAGAATGTGAAAGACCTTGAGAGCGTGCAGATTTACTAGAATTATTCCAGGGAGGTCTTGGAGTATTTAGGGTTGGGAATTGGAGACTGGTTTTAGTTACAAGGTTTGAGAAGCAAAGGTTGGTCTCCTTGGAGCTGAGGAGATTGAGAGGAGATTGGATTGAGGTGAAGATGATAGTGACAAGTGAAGAGAAAGTAGGACAAGCGAAAGGTCCATCCATTAGCTGTTGGGACAAGGATGCAGGCCTTACATTTTGCGCCAGAGATGAAGAGGCAATGTGAATTTTTTACACAGTGTGTGCTGATGGCTGACAGTCGCTAACATCAACAGAGGTGCACGTGGAAATAGTCATTGATTTCAAAAGAAATACTGACAGGCACTTGAGGGAAACAAATTGGAAGGCCTTGTGGGAATCGAGCTGTTGAGTGCACTTCACCTGGATTGTTCCACATGGAGCTAGCCAGGTCCCAGTGGAGAAAATGACCTCCTTCTTGATGTCAATCCAATGATTGGCAGAGGTTGAGGACAAGATTAGGCAAGCACCTTCCAATCCATTGTTGTGTGAGCACATTGTAGAACTTCAGGTCTCATTGGTTGAGAATATGTGAAAAGCCACCTCCCTGACTTCCATTGGCTGAGAATTTCAGAGTGTTGCTGCTGCCTATCCTGATTGGTTAAGAGTCAAGCGAGATTGAAACTTCCAAGATCCTGAGTGGTCTTGACAGAGTAGATGCTGAGAGGATTTGGGTGAATTTGGAACTCATTTCAAAATAGGATGGAGATGACGAGTGATTCCTCTTTCAGAAGATGATTAATTTTTAAAGATGGTGCAGCAAGAGGCTAATTCCTTCCATCCCCCACCCGCCGCAACCCAACATCTAAAGAGATGGTTAGTGCTGCAGGAAATCTTAATCTTTAATAGACCTCAATCAAACTGTGTTCAGGTCACAGTTTGGAATTAGTGAAATATCACACTCAGGTTAATATCAGGAATGTTCCCCTTCGCACCGGCATATGTTCAATCAGGAATGGGATTTGTGGACAGAGTGAAGGGGCACAGTGTGAAGTGTAGGGCTGGGGAACAAATAACAAACACATTTAGTGAAGGTGGGAGGGATGTTAGGCTCAGGATAAATGAATTCAGGTGGGTTCAGTGCATTTTCTGATCCATAATTATCTTGTGAATGAGTACCTGTATCTCAAAATGAAGGGTTGGAGAGGCAGTGATTTTCATCAGGGTGAGTACTTTAGGAGACAATAACAGGCAGGTCCAGACCCGTAATAAATATAAGTGGGGCATTTAATTACTCATTTTATTGTGAAGTTGAAAGAAAGGTAAGAAATTGAATTGAGAACTTCTGCATACTGACCTCATCCATTCTGATGTTTGTCCTTTCCTCAGCTGCTCAGGGAAGTGTCTCAATGGTGAGTGGAACAGACAGAGATTCAGTTACTTTACCCTGTATCTTCATGACAAGAGACTCGAACACCCTGTCCACTGTTACCTGGATGAGGAAGGAGACCTACCAACACATTGTTACATTTACAGCCCAATCACAGGGAAATTGGACAATTGTAAAAGGTGGAAATCGGTACCAGCTCGTCAGGAACCCAGAGGATAAACCAGCTGAGTGTGAGCGACAATCACACTTACCTGTGTCAGGTGGAATACAGGTCAAGACTCGATTACCAGTATCTGATCCAGAAAGAGATACGGCTGTAGGTACATGGTAAAAAATCTTTTCGTGGGGAGGCAATGGCTGGTGGTATTATCGCTGGACTGTTATTCCAGAGACACAAGTAATATTTTGGGAATGAGATTCAAATCATACCATGTCAGATGGTGGAATTTGAAATCAATAAAATTCTCAAAGCAGCTGCCTCCTTCAAAGATTGTTCGGATCTGTAATTCACTGCCTGAAAGGGTGGTGGAACCAGACTCAATTGGGGGATCTTTCAGAATACAAGTGGGTAAGTATTTGGAAAGGAGCATGTTACTTGGTTATAGGAACGGCAAGGGAGAGGGACTCATGGGTTTGGTCCACCAAAGAATGTCCAGTTTATTCATTTAATCTCATGCTCTGGAACCCTGCTGCAAATTTCACTCCAGTAAGACTTAGATATTACTGACCAATGTTGTTCTTGCTGTTTTTCAGCAAAGAGGACTGAGTCCACCACTGTATATCTGCTGACCATTCCATTGCTCATCCAGCTGATCATCATTTTCATCATCGTCATCATCTTCATTATTTTCAGGAAGAAAGGAGGTGGGTTCTGTAGGGAGTAAAGTTTAATAAAACAATATGTTTCTGTGTTTGAAACAGCAACAAACAATGACCCTGGGTTAAATTTCCCTTACCGACACTCTCCTCTTCAGTAGATTCTGTGAAAACACTGGCTTTGTCTTTAGTGGCTGGGTGAAAGTGGCCTGTTTGATAGCATCAGCCACTATCTGACGTCTGTCTCCTGTTTGAGCTTTCTTGTGAATGATTTAACATTGAGGCTGTTTCACTAGCAAGGCCATTCATAACCATTCTATTGAACTCTGATGGATGAATCCCCATTCCTCTCCCCATTACTGTCAAATCTGAATACACCAAAATTTCTTTTCAGTTGCCTGAATCCCAAACAGACTGCACCTTTTCCATTCATTCCCACTCAGTACAGAATCTCAATAGAAGAGAGAGGAAGCTGCAACTCAAAACAATTACCTTATTTGTTTTTATTGGTAAAATTGCTTTGGAGAGTTTGCTGCATAAAGGCAACATGGTAGCTCGGAATGAATGGGTAACAGAGTGATATCTGGGGTTGAATGGTAATATGGACACTGCTTGTGCAGTGGGTGCAATGTGCAGGCACTGATCTGTTTTGGGGCTGCCCTCATGACCTATCTTTGCCCTGGCTGAGTAAATTGAAAATGCAAACTCTTTTTGAATACAGGAGTTACATTTGCTATTTTTGAACGAAGTAGGACCTCCCTGAAACTAGGGAATTTTGGGAAATTTAAGCAAATTGTTCAACTTTCCCAGCAGCTAATCTTTAAAGCCCCTGAGATGAAGTCCATCATGGACCCAGGAGGCCGTCAGCCCACAGCTTCAATGATTTAGTCAGGACCACTTCTCGGGTGATTGTAATTTTCTTGAGCTCCTCCTTATTTTCATTGACTGTTTTACAGTGCTTCTGGAATGTTATTTGTATCCCCTATCCTGAAGACTGAGGTAAAATATCTGTTTAATTCATCTGCCATTTCCGTGATTAATTCTGCAGACTCACTTTCCACATAAACCACACTCATGTTGTTTTTAAAATATCTCAGTGTAAAGTTGCCATTGTCCGAGAGGACCATAGAGTTGTTCTATGATCAGAGTGAGAGGTGGCTGGTGGTGTGTCTAACCTGATGGTCACCTTATGTTAAATAAGGGGCCAGCTTAAAGGAGGGACTTTTACGGTAAGTTCGGCTGATGTAGGAATTGAACCCATAGTGTTGGACTGAGCTATGGAGGTCACTCTTGAGTAAAGGCTTTGGTATCAGATAAGATTCTAGAGGTCTCTATCTAATTATGCGAAATATATAGATTATTAATAAGGGATGGTTTCACTTGAGACACTGCCAACTGTGGAGACAATGTGGCAAATCTGTTCATAATTTAATAAAATATTCACTCGTCTTCTTTGTTTCTTTAGGAGGTTCTCAGCAAATCGAACAGACCTCACCTTCGAAGAGGTATGGTAATTAGTGATTGGTACAAGCATCGTGGTAAAAATGCTGTGGTTCAGAGTTGAATTGAACACCTCTTGTTCGCAGACAGAATGCAGCCCCCTGCTGATGAGCTGCTAATGTAGTGCCTACAACCCAATGGTCTCAATATGGACTTTACCAGTTTCAAAATCTCCCCACCCCCGGACTCATCCCATGACCAACACTCCATCTCATCCCCGCTTCCTTGACCTGACACAACCTGTCCATCTTCTCTCCCACCTATTTGCTCCTCCCACCTCACTGACCAATCCTCACCACTGCTTACCTGCGCTCACCTATCACCATCCCTGTTCTGAGGAAGGGTCACCGGACTCGAAACATTAACTCTGTTTTTTTCCTTCACAGATGCTGCCAGACCTGCTGGGCTTTTCCAGCAACTTTGTTTTTGTTCCATCCCACCTACCTTTCCCAGGCCTGCCTCTCCTCTTTCTATTTATTTCGGAGCTCCCTTTCCCCCTTCCCCATTTCTGAAGAAAGGTACCGACCCGAAAAGTCAAATTTCCTGCTCCTCTAATCCTGCCTGGTCTGCTGTGTTCCTTCAGCTCCACACTGTGTTATCTCTGACTCCAGCTTTGGCAGTTCTTACTATCTCTGCTAATGTGGTTTGTGCTTTTAAGAAAGTACTTGATCACTCAGTGTGGGAAAGTGAACTCGATAGACAGAGAGGTAAATGACAGGTTTATCATTTCTGAGCAGAATTTGTCAATTTCCATCTGTTTGTGAATCTCCAGCTCCAGATTCACCTGCAATCCCACTTCCCCAAATTAACCTGCAATTTACCCTCGTGTAAAACCAAACTGTTGCTAATTTTTAGCCCAGTGGACACTTTGAGTTATAATGAATGTTCTATGGAGGGAAAGATTGAAATGTTATCACTTGCATCGACTGCTGATTATAACATGGAGGTTTTTGTGAATCCTTCTATTTTCTCCCTTGCTGTTGAAACAGCTTAATTTCCATTGGGTGAGGGTGTGGTTTCCTGATCTTTGTCCACTTTCCAAGCTTTCCAAGCCCTGTAACCTCCTCCAAAGTTGCAACAGATGAGAATACCTGCAGGAATTTTCCTGTCATCTCCAATACCCTCCCTCCCTGTCCTGTAACTCGTTGCTCAAAGCTGACCCAGAACTTCCTGGAATCATCAGTCACTGTGATTCCTGAGAGTTTCTGCAGCCCTCCCTGTGTTACAGCTGCTGACTACACCTTGGGTTCCATGGGTGCCAGCCACATTCTGGTGCCAAGGTAAGATTGTTTCTGGTGACGACTTATTCAAGGGTGACATTTCTGATTGTGTCTAAATCTGAACATCTGTGATTTCTATGTATATCATCCTTAGGAACCTGCTCTGTCTATAAGCAGAGCAGGTGATTGATCTATAGGCAGAATGCTCCTGATAGTGACCTGGAAGAATGCAATTAGTTTGCAGTCCCAGCAGCTGCCTGCTCCAGGTACTGACTGTGCTCTAACTGACCGATCAATGTCCATTTCCCACACTGTAACAGAGAGAGTGTGAAGCATCAAGTCAGTGAGATTCTTGGATAGATATTCAGGGGCAGACTTTTATATTGAGTTCAATAGCACAGAATAAGGCCCTTTCGCCACATTGAGACTGCATTGTTCGAAAACTATCCTTAACCCGAACCCTAATCCTTCACACTGATTGCACAGATTGTGCCCTTGATAGTTGAAATTTTTAATTCTTATACCATTCAATGTAATGGAGTGAAAAGCAGTGTGTTTGTATTAAGGGAGCCTATCAGGCTGTTTAGATTATAGCCCGAGCAATGGAGCTGAAAATCCTCTCCTCAATCACTGACTGTGAATGGATTCTTGGATAATAACCATTTCCGATTTCCGGAATTGTCTGGCTGAAAGGCTGGCGACGCCCGGTCATAGTCATAGAGCCAGAGAGCCATATAGCACGGAAACAGACCCTTCGGTCCAACCAGTCCATGCTGACATTAATCCCAAGACAAAACTAATCGCACCTGCCTGTGCTTGGCCCATATCCCTCCAAACATTTGTTATTCATGCACTTACCCAAATGCTTTTTAAACATTGTAACTGTACCAGCATGTGTTCCATATATGAAACACTCTCTGTGTAAAAAAATTGCTCGTCATGTCTCTTTTGAATTTTTCCCCTCTTACCTGAAAAAAATATGCCCCTTCGCCTTGAAATCCCCCACCTTAGGGATAAGACGCCTGCCACCATATCCCTCATGATTTTATAAACCTTTAAAAGGTTATCCCTCAATCACCTTAGCTCCAGTGAAAAAAGGTCCCAGTCTCTACCATAATGAAATGTTTGTTCCTTGCTGTCTCGAGTTGTTCATGGCCAGTCTGTGTGCTGCTTCTGTAAGGGTCAGGGAAAAGAGTGCAGTTGAGTGTCATGCATCCCAAATGACTCCCAGTAGCTGGGCTGTTGAAGAGAACCTGAGGATTAGGTTCATGTTCTAGGGAGAAGGGTTCAATTCTCACCATGGTAACTTGTGCAATTTGCATTTGATTAATAAATTTGCAATTGAAACCTTGTCTCCATGACCATCTGAACAATTATCAATTATTTTTTAAAAATTCCAGTTCACTAATGAATCTGGCCTATAGCTGACTTCAGATCCCCATTTCAAACTTAGTTGTGTCCTTTTAGGACAGATTGAATGCAATGTGTGTGACTCTGAACTGCCCTCTGAAATGGCCAACCAAGACTCTCAGTTCAAGGGCAATAAGGGATGGGCAACAAATGCTGGCCTTGCCAGAGAGATCCACTACCCTAGGAAATGACCTTGGCTATTCACCCTATCCATGCCCCTCATGATTTTATAAACTACTATAATGTCACCCCTCAGCATCAGATGCTCCAGGGATAGTAGCCACAGCCTGATCAGTCTCTCCCTGTAGCTCAAACCCTCCAATCCTGGCAACATTCTTGTAATAAAACCCCTCACGTAAGCAAGTTAAGCCTCACAACTCAGCTTAGCTATTGCCAATTAATTTAGCTACGTTTTGAACCAATAGTGTCTGTCTCTGGATGTCTAAGGTTTGATTCTTGTTCTGCCCAGCTTGCCCACCTGCTCCTCATGAGATAACCCGCTTATCAATCCAGTCAAACTCCTCTGAATCAGCACCAATATGACAATATTGTGCAGCACCATTTGACAATAAAGAATATTCGATATTTAATATCCTTCATTAATAAAGTATTCAAGATGTGGTCTGAGAAAATGCCCTGCAAACTGAAGCAAAACCCTTTTTGCACTTGTATCCAATTCCTCCTTTATTCGGAATAGCATTTTGTTAACCTTCCTGATTACATGGTGTACCACTGTTCTAAATTTTTGTGACGTCACTCCCACTGCACCTCAGAATTCTGCATCCATTCTCCACTTAAATAATACTCTGCTTTTTTGGCGTGTTTTAGTATTACTGCCCTGCTCAAGTCAATACTGCATCGTTTATACAGGCTAATCCAACTCTCCTGTTCACTGCTTTAAACAGATTAGAACATTGTTATCACATTGTTGTTTGTGGCAGTTTGCAGTGTACGAATTAGTGACTACAAGTATAAAAATATATTGCCTCATCTGTTCTCAAGGGTTATGCAGTGCCCTGATGTCATGAAAGGTGTGATATAAATGCAATTATTTTCATTCTTGTAAATGTAGAAATGCAACAATGAATTTGTGAACAGCAATGAACCACAGACAACAAAGTATTCAATCAGTGAGACTGTATTTTTGTGATCTGGACTGGGGAATGTGTGTTGATGAGGACACAATGATCTGGGTTGAGGGTTGAGTGACAAGGACACAATAGAGAGCTCCTCTGTTTCTTGTTTTGAAGTTACGGGGATGGAATTTTCCACATCCACCTGAAAAGGCAGGCGAGAGCTACCTTTAACATTTCATCCGGAATACAGCACTTCTGACCTTGGAACCCTTTATTAATATTGCTCTGAAGTGTCAGCCTAAGTTTTATGTTGTAGCCTCTAGAGTAGGAACATGGGACCTTCTAACTCAGTGAAGTATGAGGTGTCCACTGAGCCATTGCTGACATCTAAGGACAGACCTGCTGATGAGTATTCCCTTATCAGTCCTATTTGTGTTCCAGATGACAGTTTCAGCTTCTATGGCAAGAGTGACAGCAACAGAACAGGTAAATGGCTGCACCTTAATGGTTTTGAGCTATTGTCTAATTGATATTCAGATTCTATCATCAAACTAAGAGAATTATTTTGTCTTTGTTAAAGGTTGCAAGAGATTCACAGTCAGTGCTTCAGAAGATCATGAGTCATTGTCTGATTTTACACTGGGAAAATACAATATTTGAGATCACCCCCACTCCTCATTATCTTTAGAGGTTGATTTTATTGTGGGTCTGCTAACTTGAGTGGCAAGTGTTTGATGCTGCACCAGGAAACTGTTCAGCTCCTAGGAGTCATGCCTGCCCCACCGTCAGAGATTCACCCCAAATGAGAACTTCCAGTTCAGTTTTAAGTGACCATGAATTCTCCCCTCAAGTATGCTTCATAATGTGAGTCCCAAACAGTACCATTCCCTCAACATGTATTTGTTAAAGGACGGTTGTGTCTGATGAATTTAATTGAATTTTTTAAGGAGTAATGAAGAATGGTTGATTGGGTATTGCACGTTGTCTGTCAGCATTGATGTCAGCAAGGTCTTTGGCAAGGCAGACTTGTCACAAAGTCAAAAGCTCATAGCAACCAACAGCAAGTGGCAAGTTTGATCCAAAACTGGCTCAGTGGCAGGAAGCTGAGGGTTATGGTTAGAGGGTAGTTTTGTGTCTGGTATGCTGTTCCTGCTGAGGTCCCATATTGGTCAGTACTAGTTCCCTCCCAGTTCAGGTTTTATCAATGTTTTGGCCATGACTGAGAAAGAAGCAGACAATGCTGTAGAAAATCAGCAGATCTGGAGAAAAAAGCTGAAGAAAGCTGCAACACGAAAGGACTTGGGGGTAACTTGTGCACACAACAAGGGTGCAGAAGAGATTTACCAGGATGTTACTGGATTTGGCTGCATTAACTACAAAGGGAGGTTGGACAATTTTGGATTGTGTTTTTGTGAGACCGTTGGACTATGAGGGGAGACCTGACAGAAGTCAATAAAATTATGAAAGGCATGGATAGTGTGGATAGTCAGACTTTTTTAACAGAGAGAAAATGTCAAATTCTAGAAGGCATAGTGAGAGGAAAAATTTAAGGGAGATTGATGAAGAAACACAGAGGTTGGAAGGTATCTGGAATGTGCTGCCAGGAGAGGTGGTAGAAGCAGATATATCTGCAACAATTAAGATTCATTTAGACAGATACATGTACAGCAGGAAGAGAGAGGTATGGACCATGTGTAGGCAGATGGGATTAGTGTAGAATGGCATCATAGTCAGTACAGATATTATACACTGAAGGGCTTGTTCCTGGACTGTACTGTTCTATATTTTACGTTCAGAGATCTCAATAAGCAGGCAACAAAAGTCTGCGGTAATTGGTGAAAGGATTAGAATGAAGTTGAGGAGTAAAGCTTTTTGTCAGAGGATTCTGGGTTTTTGGACCTCGCTGCCTGAAAGAGTGTTAGAGGCAGAAACCCTCATCACATTTAAAACCTAGTTGGATAAACACTTGGAAAACATGAACCACCAGGGATATGGCCCAGGAGAAGGAAAGTGGGTTAATCTGCTGAGTTCTTTGTCAATCAGCACATACACAATGGGCTGAATGGCTTCCCATTATTCTGGAATACTTTCAATATAAATCAATCGAAATTGCTGGAGAAATTCAGCAGGTCTGGCAGCACCTGTGGAGAGAAAACAGAATGAATGTTTCAAATCTGTTGTCTCTTCTTCAGAACTGTTTGTAGCTGGAGAAAAGTGGAATATATGCTGAATACAGTGAGTGGGGGAGAGTGAAAGGAGTGAGTGGATAGGCAGAGATGGAGCCCACAGAGAGAGAGAGAGAGAGAAAGAGAGAGATGGTCAAATGGGATGCAAAGGAGACAGGAAAGCTTATAATGCAAACAATAAGTAGGTGAAAATGGTTTGGCCATGCTGAAAACAGCCCAAATCATGACAGGGCCGGGTATGTGGGGATGGATAAAGGACATGGGATGGGGTGGCCAGGCTCTAAAATTGTTGAGAACTCAACAATGAAGCCTGAAGGCTGCAGGATCCCCGAGTGGAAAATGAGATGCTGTTCTTCCAGCTTGTGCTGAGCCTCACTGGAGCACTGCAGCAAGCCCAAGACAGAGATGTTGGCCGGGGAACAAGGTTGTATGTTGAAGTGGCAGGCAATTCAATCTTGGGGCCATTTTTATGAAGAGAATGTTCTGCAAAGTGTTCACGCAGTTTGTGCCTTCTTTCCCCAATGTTGAGGAGACCACATGGTGAGATGCAAATGCTGTGGACTAGATTGAGTGAAGTGCAGGCAAATCGCTGTTACACCTGGGAGATTTGCCTGGGGCCTTGGATAGTGAGAAGGGGATAGTGAACAGGCAAGTGTTGCATCTTCTACGATTGCATGGGAAGGTGCTGTAGAGTTGTGAGGAGTGTTGGGAGTGGAGGAGGAATAGACCATGGTGTTCCAGAGGGAACAGTCCCTGAGGAAAGCTACCAAGGGAGGGAAGGGGAGGGGAATGTATATCTGGTGGTGGCCTCCTGCTGGAGGTGTCAAAAATGGTTGTTATTGATCCTATGGGTGTGGGTGTTCGTGAAAGGGCTGGTGAGGACAAGGGGACCCTATTCCTGTTGTTGGAGGGAAGAAAAAGAATGACGGCAGAAGTGTGGGAGATGGGTCAAACACAGATGAGGGTCCTGTCAACTGCAATGGTGGAGAATCCTCAGTTGAGGGAAAGGGTGGACATTTCTGAGGCCCCACACATGGAAGGTGGTATCATCAGAACAGATGTGATGGAGAAACTGGGAGAATGGAATTACAAAGGGAAAGGAAGAGTCGCAGATGGATCAGTTGAAAGTGAGAGCAAAGTGGGAGTTGGAAGTAAAATTGACAAATTGTTCCAATTCTATATGAAAGACAGAAGTGGCACTGATGATGTCATCCATGTACCAGAGAAAGAGCTGTGGGAGGCACCTGAGAAGGACTGGAACAAGGAATGTTCCACTCACCCCATAAAGAGACCGGCATAACTAGGGCCCCAAGTGGTTATCCATGGCTACACCAGTGAAGAGGATGTGGCTGGAGTCCACTAAATGGTAATTCTGAAACTGCCATAAAGTGCCAATGATTTGTGGAGGTCGTTGGGAAGGGATGGACAAGGTGAGAAAAAAAGATCAAGTCAAGGTCAGAAGAGAGAAGTTCCATCTGGCAGGAAGAAGCAGGAACAATGGATCTGCCTTGTCAGTTCTGTTTGTAGATTTTGGTAAGGAGGTGGAAGCAGGCTGTACAGGATTGGGGAATGTGACATTGGAGGCTGTGGGTGGTGTGGGGAGATCCATATAAAATGAGATTAGTGATTTTTTTTTCTTTATTCATTCATTGGATGAGGGTGTCACTGGCTAGGCAGCATTTACTGCTCTTCCCTCATTGCCCAGAGGGCAGTTAAGAATCAATCACATTGCCGTGGGTCTGTAGTCACATGTAGACCAAACCAGGTAAGGAAGACACTTTCCTTCCCTAAAGGACATTAGTGAACTAGATGGATTTAATTGTCATGGACACAACAGCCTGAGAGCAGTCAGTTCAGAACAAGTTAGTGCTGAATAGATGTGGCGGGGGGCAGAGAGTCAGAAAAATTAAAGCGACCAATGTCATGTCAGCAGTTCTTGATGACAAGGAGGAGTGCAGGTAAAAGGCCAGAGCGAGGGATCCAGGTGGAGGGAAAGTGTTGGAGGTGGGTGAAAGGGTCTATGGGACAGGGAGAGGGTTCTTGTTCAAAGAAATGGGCACAGAGGCGAAGGTGATGGAAGAAGAGTTCAGCGTCACGGGATGTCCGAAATTCCTTGAGGTGGGGCTGCACAGTAATTAAAACTTTGAGTACAAAATGTCCAGCATCAGGGAGTGGAAGGTGAGAAGGGATAGTAAATGCCCGGCAAGAGATGAAGTTAGGAAAATGGGTGGAGACAAGTGCGACGGGGAGGGGAGGAAGGTTCCAGAGGGGAGTGTGTTCCTCTGAGTTTTTACAGCTTGTGTTCCTTAATGCCTGAAGGGAAGAGAAAATGTTAATGAGCCGGAGAATG
This sequence comes from Rhincodon typus, assembly GCF_021869965.1. NCBI lineage: Eukaryota > Metazoa > Chordata > Chondrichthyes > Orectolobiformes > Rhincodontidae > Rhincodon > Rhincodon typus. Next base: position 123,941,030 of record NC_063334.1, read on the forward strand.
AAGCGGAGCTGGGGTTGGGTTAGGACAGCTCTGAGCCAGCATGAGGCAGTGCTGATGGAGAGAGATGACACAGATGTGCATTTGACGGCACATGGCACTGAGTGTGGATCTCAGGATGTGGTGAGAGCAGCTGTCTTGAGGGGTGTAGTACATCACGGAGAAACCTATGATCCTGGGTGGATTCAAAACACAAAGTATGAAACACTTACAGCTGCTTGTGTGAACTAATGACTATTCCCCTCCCACCAATCCTTTACATGCTGTCCAACCACAACCATTTTCCCTTATTGAGGGTTGTGGGTAAAAGGTGGGAACTGAGCTAAAATGAGATCCGTCAAGATCTTAAAGAATTGTTGAGAAAACTTGATGAGCCTTGTGACTTGCTCCTGCTGCTGAGTAAGCTGTATGTATCTTCTTTAAGTTGAACCTGATGAGATTCAAAGTTAGTGGTTATGTGGTTTTGAAATTGGTTTCGAGCCAGAAAGCAAAGAGCTGTGGTGCGCGGTTGTATTACAGACTGAAGGAAGTGTGCAGTACTGTTGATATAATGCTATTCGTGATCTATGTGAACGATCTGCACTTGTGGAATTAGGACAAAATTCAATGTTTGCAAATGACACAAAATTCAAAAACATAATGAAGAGTGAGGAAGAAAAGCAAGGATGGACATTTCTAAAACATCAGTTCGAGCCCAGGTGGAGAATCATGACCAATTTTGTGTATTATACTTTTGGGAAGATGTTTTTGTGCAAAACAGATTAATCGAATGGTTCCAGAGAAGAAAGACTTCAGTTCTTTGGAGGAACTGGTGTTGCTTTTAGAGCAGTGAAGATTCAGGGGAGATTTGATTGAGCTGTGCCAATTCAAGAAGACTGTTTCTAAAGAAAGTCATGAGAAACTATTTCCAGTGGCAGGACAGTCAGTGAGTAAATGTACAGATAAAGATGATTGAGAAAAGAACCAGAGGTCACATGACAGAGGCAATGCGCAGAATTAGGAAAGAACACAGGGAGTGTGACTAATTTCAAACGGCTGGCACAGGCACAGTGGGATGAGGGGCCTCCTCTTGTCATGTATGATGCTACCAAACAGGAAGCAGATATTACCTATTTTGCTGCCACATTGGAATGACATTCCACAGGAGACATGTGTGACACAAGAGAGTTAACTGTGACCTGTACCTGTCAGAGACTGTAACATATTATTGGTGCGCTCTGAGCCTCAGAATCATTTGTACTTAACAAGGTGATTGCAAATTGTAACATTTTAAATTATCCTGCAAGATGTCCAAAGGCTCACAAGCTGCAACATGTTGTCTTTTGAGTTGAAGAAGTCCCAAACACACAGAAGCAATGAAATGTTTCAAAAATAAAAAAAATAAAAGCTTCTGAAGTTTGTCTTTTTGAAAGAACAGGGAAAGTGTCCAAATGCCGTTCAGTGTCCGAACTGTGGCAATACAGTCAACTCCATTCTTGTTCATGATTACAGATACTTGGGATCACCTGCAAGTTCCCCTTCATTCCATTCACCATCCTAACTCAGAAATATATCCTTGTTCCTTCACTGTCACTTGGTCACAATCCTGTAATTCCATCACAAACAGCATTGTGCGTCCACCAACATTTACATGGGCTGGTGATGAAGACAAGGACTTTTTGCTGACTTATGGAGAGCCAATGTTGTCATACAATCACTGCCATAGTTTCTAGAAGATTGAGCTGTCTCTGCTGATCCAGTGTTGGATCTCTCTTCCCCAGTGGACATTGAAAACCAGAGTCCCTTCATGGTCAGCTATGGACTGTTCTCAGACTTGCAGTGATGGACAGAGCCAGTGATCTCAGCCTTGGGCACCCTTTTGAGGAGGTGCCTCCCAAGATATCGAATGTGCTAATTGTATTCCAGAGTTTTAACATATACAGGAGGCAGAATATTTAACTGATGGGTGATTTGAGTTTTGTTTTGGCAACACTCAAGCAGTGGCCAAGTCTCTTTTTGCAAGATTGAAGAGATCAAGGGTGGTTTGCTAGTCTGGTGCAGAATGCAAAACCAACAGTGAAGTTATCAGTGCATACTGTATCTTATGTCTGTTTGTTGTGGTCATGTTATTTTGGCACGGATGAGTCTGAGGTTGAAGAGATTTCTATCTTGGTAATACTTAATCCTGACACCAGAGGACACAGTCACTGTTTGGTAGACTATGGATAATGTGGAGCTGTCACACAGTGTTGCTTGACTCTGATCCTGATCTGTGAAGACATCCGTTTCGGAAGCAGTCATGTCATCACAAAGCAGTTGCAGGATTGTTCCATCAAGTGATTTACTAAGTTATCTGCTTTGGTCAGGTTGAGAAATGTAATAAAGAGTTCCTTGTGTTGTGCTTGACATTTTACTTGGATTTGTCTGACAACAAAGACCATGTAAGCTGTTCCACTGGAAGATTTAAAGCCGAAGTGTGTCTTTGGAGGATTTCCACAGCCACAAGAAGTAAGAGAGTCAGGAGAGTGTGTATCAGGACTTTCCCCACTAGAGACAAGATGCTCCACCAATCTATAGGATCACGTCTGGTCTTGTAGTTCAACACCACTTTCCTGCACTATCCCCATACCTCTCAATGTTTTTAATGTCTGGAAATTTACCATTTCATTCGTGAACATACTCAATGGCTAAGCTTCCACAGCTCTCTGGCTAGAGATTTCTCAAGATTCACCTCCTTCGCGACAATAAATTCCCTCTCATCTCAGTCCTAAACAGCCTCCCCCTTAAGGGTCTATCCTTCATTCTGAGGCTGTGTTCCCTGGTTAAAGACAATGTATCAACACTGTCAATCCCTGTAAGGATGTGATCTGATTGAAAGATCACCTCTTGTTCTTCTGATTTCTGTAGAATAAAGGCTCAGTCTACTTAATCTTGCTTCAAAGGGCAATCATTCCATCCCTGGAATTAGTTTAGTTAATCTTTGTTACACTCCTTCTTTAACAAAAACAAAGTTGCTGGAAAAGCTCAGCAGGTCTGGCAGCATCTGTAAAAGAAAAAGCAGTTAACTTTTTGGGTCCGGTGACCCTTCCTCAGACCCTTCCTCTTTAACAAGTAGACATTGTCGTAGATGTAGAAATCAGATCTGTTCACCAGATTCCAGATGGGGTCTCACCAAGGCTCTATATAATTGCAGAGAGATGTCAGGAATTAAGGGAGGTCCACACCAAGAGTGAAGGAAGGCCTGAACCAAGAGTGAGGGGAGGCTGAACCAATTGTGAGGGGAGGAAGCTACCCCAGGAGTGAGGGGAGTCTGCAAGGGAAGTGAAGGGAAGTCTGCACCAGGAATGAAGGGGTGGGGCGCCAAGCCAGGAACAAAGAACAGTGCAGCGCAGGAAAAGGCCTTTTGACCCATCAAGTCTGTGATGACACACGATGCCTTTCTGAACTGTCGAATCCCTCTATTCCCTGCCTATTCGTGTATCTGTCAAAATGCTTCTTAAATGTTGCCATTGTTTCCGCCTCCAAAACCACCTCTGGCAGCGCATTCTAAGCACTTAGCAGCCTCCATGTAAAAATATTTTCATCCCACATTTCCTCCAAACTTTCCCCTTTTTACTATACATATATATATATATATATATATATACACATCCCCTAGTAATCGACATCTCTATCCTGAGTAAAAGACTCTGATCATTCGTTCTAACCATACCTCCCATAATTTTGTAAACTTCTGTCAGGTCACCCCTCAGCCTCTTCAAGTGAAAACAGACTGAGTTTGTCCAATCTCTCCACATAGATAATATCCTCCAAACCAGGCAAACACCTGGTAAACCTTTTCTGTCTCCTCTCCAAAGCCTCCACGTCCTTCTGATAGTTTGGCGACCAGTCCTGTACACAGTATTCCAAATGTGGCCAAACTAACCTTCCATACAGCTGCAGCATGACTTGTCAACTTTGAACAAAAACCGAAAGAACTGCGGATGCCGTAAATCAGGAACCTAAACAAAGTTGCTGGAAAAGCTCAGCAAGCCTGGCAGCATCTGTGAAAGAAAAAATAGAGTTCTGAGGCAGGGTCACCGGACCCGAAATGTTAACTCTGTTTTTTCCTTCACAGATGCTGCCAGACCTGCTGAGCTTTTCCAGCAACTTTGTTTTTGTTGCTAATTTTGAAACTCTGTGTCCCAAAGGCAAGCAAGTCGTATGCCTCCTTGACCACTTTATCCACTGGTGTTGGCACTTTCAGATCTCTTTATCTTAATGCTTCTAAGGATTCTGCCATTTACTGTACACTTCCCTCTTGCATTAGACCTTCCAAAATGCATTACCTCATATTAGTCCAGATTAAATTTTATCTGCCATTTCTCCGGCCAAGTCTCCAGCCTATCTATATCCTGCTGTATCCTCTGGCTATCTTCCTCACTATCCACAACTCCCCCAATCTTTGTGTCATTTGCAATCTTATTAATCACACCATCTACATTATCCTTCAAAATATTTACATAAATACTAAACAACAGAGTCCCAGTACTGATTCCTGCAGGACACCACTGCTCACAGATCTCCAGTCAGAGAAACACCCTTCTACCACTACTCTCTGTCTTCTATGACTAAGCCAATTCTGTATCCATCTTACCATCCCTCATGGATTGACGTGACTTCACCTTCTGTGTCAGCCTGCCGTGAAGCACCTTGTCAAAGGCCTTATGAAAGTCCATGTTGACAACATCTACTCCCCTGCCCCCATCAATCATCAAACTTTCCCAAAACCTGAATCAAGTTTGTGAGACATGAGCTCCCCACACAACGCCATGCTGGCTATCATAAATAAGTCCATATTTTTCTAAATGTGAGTAAATCCTGTCCCTAATAATCTTCTCCAATAATTTCCCTACCACTGATGTAAGGATCACCAGCCTGTAAGTTCCTGGATTACCTCTGTTGCCGTTAAACAAAAGAACAATTTTGGCTATTCTCCAGTGCTCTGGGACCTCTCCTGTGACTAAACAGAATAAAAAGATTTGTACAAGGCCCCAACAATTTCCTTCCTCGCCTCCAGGAGTGAGGGGAGGCAAACCTCCGTTTCTTTATATTGAAATACCTGTTTCTGTACTCTCCGTTTACTAAAATAAAATTAAAATCATCCTTTACAATGTTTCTGAATGCAGACTTCCGGCAGTGTAATCTTTGACAGTGTCTGCAGTTCTTTTGGTTTTAATTAGTGTAATCTTTGAGACTGGCTGTTGCTTTCCATCACTTACTGATGACATTGGCTTCCTCTTTGAGCATGTGGCACCTTGCAGCCCTGTATAAACCTGCTCGCTGACACCCCCTCTCATTCTTTAATAACTACTGTACCTTAAACCAGTGTCCTTTTGCAGGACTGGACTCACATGTAGTCCAGAACAGGTATACTTTGGGATGTAGTGAAGAAGGAAATAGTCAAAAATCACCAGGTTATAGTCCAAAAGGTTTATTTGAAATTACAGCTTTCGGATAGCTGCTCCTTTGTCATTTGCAGTGGGATGTTCTGAATGCTTGTGATTTCAAATAAACTTGTTGGACTAGGACCTGGTGTTGTCTGATTTTTGGCTTTGTCCATCCCAGTGTGGTACTGGCACCTCCACATCAAAGAAGGAAACAAGGAGAGTGGAGGGCTAAAGGGTGGGACCAACAAATCCAGTGAATCTTGAATATCGCGTAATACATAGCATTGGATTAAGAGGAAAAGGGAGGCTTATGGCAGATGCTGAGAGGTCGGAACAGTGGCAGTTTCTGGAGAATGATAGAATGTGAAAGTGGGAATTTAATAGTGAGATTAGGAGAGCTAAAAGGCGATATGAAAGTATACTGGCAGGTAACATAAAGAAAAATTCAAAGTTATTTTAAAGGTGCACTAAGGGTAAAAGGTCCATGGTCATAATTTGTGCTTTCGACCCAGAGGATGTCGGTCAGGTTCTAAATGAATCCTTTATGTTGGTGTTCACTGGTAAGAGGGATGATTTTGGTGTACGTATCAAGGAGATAGTCTGTGATATAATTAAATTTGCATAGTCAGAGAGGAGCTTAAACATAGGCCAGTTTAAACATAGAAACATAGAAGGTAGGAGCATGAGGAGGCCATTTGGCCCTTCGAGAATGCTTCACCATTCTTCACAATCCTGGCTAATTGTCCTACTCAATAGCCTAACCCGGCTTTCTCCCCGTAACATTTGATCCCATTTGCCCCAGGTGCTATATTAAGTCACCTCTTGAATATATTCAATGTTTTGGCGTCAACCACTTCCTGTGGTAATGAATTCCACAGGCTCAGTACTCTTTGGCAGGCAGTCACTAGTGGGGTGCCACAGGGATCAGTGCTGGGACCCCAGCTATTCACAACATATACTAATGATTTGAATGAAGGAACAAAATGTAACATCTTCAAGTTTGCAGATAATAACAAATTGGGTTGGAAGGTGAACTGTGACAAGGATGCAGAGGTCCTTCAGCATGATCTTGACACATTGGGTGAGCGGGCAAATCAACAGCATATACAGTATAATTTGGATAAATGTGAGGTTATTCACTTCGGAAGCAAAAATGAGAAGGCAGATTACTACCTGGATGGCTGTAAATTAGGAGAGGGAAGTGTGCAGTGGGACCTGGGTGTCCTTGTGCACCAGTCGCTGAAGGTAAGCATGCAGGTGCAGCAGGCGGTAAAGAAGGCAAATGGTGTGTTGGCCTTCATTGCGAGAGGTTTTGAGTACAGGAGCAGGGATGTGTTGTTGCAGTTATACAGGGCCTTGGTGAGACCAAACCTGGAATATTGTGTGCAGTTTTGGTCTCCTTTTCTGAGAAAAGATGATGTTGCTCTTGAGGGAGCGGAGTGAAGGTTTACCAGGCAGATTCCAGGGATGGCGGGTCTGGCATGTGAGGAGAGATTGACTAGGTTAAGATTGTTTTTGCTAGAGTTCAGACATAGATAAATCTCCAGGGCAGGATGAGATGTACCTCAGCTTGTTGAGTGAGGCAAGGGAGGAACCCTAGACCCTAGGCCCGAAACGTCAGCCTCTCTGCTCCTATGATGCTGCTTGGCCTGCTGTGTTCATCCAGCCTGCACCTTGTTGTCTCTTATGTCTTAACAACTTCACTGAATTTTTTGAAGAGGTGATCAGATGTGTAGATGAGGGCAATGCATTTGATGTCATCTTTTTAAGGCAAAGGTAGATAGATTTTTGAACAGTAAAGGAATTAAAGGTTATGGTGAGTGGGTAAGTAGAGCTGAGTCCATGAAGAGATCAGCCATGATCTTATTGAATGGCAGAGCAGGCTCGAGTGGCCAGTTGGTCTACTCCTGGACCTGTTTCTTACATTCTTATACCTTCTTGGACTTCAGCAAGGCTTTTGATCAGGTCCCAAATGGGAGATTGTTAGCAAAGGTGAGAGCCTATGGGATCCAAGGGAATTTTGCAATTTAAATCCACAATTGGCTGACTGGCAGGAAATAGAGTGAGATGGTCAAGGGGCATTTTTGTGACTGGAAATCTGTGTCCAGTGGGATCCCACAGGGGTCACTGTTGATGCCCTTGCTATTTGTACTTTATATAATTGAGTTAGACTTAAATGACGGAGCGTTGATCAGTGGGTTCCCAGATGATAAACAAATAGTTGGGGTGGTAAATATTGAGGAGGACAGCCCAAGACTACAGGAGGCTGTCAGATGGCCTGATCAGTGGCAAATAAAATTCAATCTGCATCAGCACTTGGGCAGGACAAAAAAGGGAAAGGAAGATGTAACAAACAGTTGGACCCTCAGAAATACCAAGGATCAGAGGGACCTTGGTGTGCATGTACACCATTCCCCTTCAGGTATCAGGGCATAGAACATAGAACATTACAGCGCAGTACAGGCCCTTCGGCCCTCGATGTTGCGCCGACCTGTGAAACCAATCTGAAGCCCATCTAACCTAAACTATTCCATTATCATCCATATGTTTATCCAATGACCATTTAAATGCCCTTAAAGTTGGTGAGTCTTGGATAACATGGTTAAAAAGCCATATGGGATACTTCCATTTTTTTAGTTGAAGCAAAGGGTTTAAGTAGGAGCAGGAAGGTTATGCTGGAACTGCATGAAAAATTGGTTAGACCACAGCTGGAGAATTGTGTGCAGTTCAGGAATCCACATCATAGGAGAGATCTGGAGAGGGTGCAGAAGAGATTTGCCAGGATGTCGCCTGGGTTGGAGAGTTTCAATTATGAAGAGAGATTGGATAGACTGTTTTCCTTAGGGAAGAGGAGGTTGCGAGGGGACATGATTGAGATGCATAAAATTATGAGGGGCATAGATAAGTTCAACATGAAGATGTTTTCCTCCTGATGGAGTGTGGGGCATTAATCTAAGGTAAGGGGCAGGAAGTTTATTTTTATTAATTCATGAGAAATTTGTGTCACTGGCTGGGCAGCATACATTGCCCATCTCTTGTTGACCTCTTGAGAAATTGTTGGTGAGCTGCCTTCTTGAACTGCTGCAGGAGATGTGTTGTAGGTAGACCCGCAATGCCTTTAGGGACAGAATACCAGGATTTTGACCCAACGACGGTGAAGGAGCGAGAATATATTTCCAAGTCAGGATGGTAAGAGCCTTGGAGGTAAACTCATAGGCGGCGGTATTCCCATTTATCTGCTGGCATTGCATTTTTAGATGGATGTGGTTGTGGGTTTGCAAGGTGCTGTCTGAGGATTGTTGATAAATTTAAAGGTTTATAGGAGATGTGAGGGAAACCTTTACACCCTGCGAATGGTGGGAATCTGGAACACATTGCTTGTAAGGGTGGCACAGGCAGAAACTCTCAAGAAGCGTTTAGATGTGCACTTGTGATGTTGAGGCATATAAGGCTATGGGGCTAGTGCTGCACAATCGAATTAGAATAGTTAGGTGGATGTTTCTTGACCAGCAGAGATTTGATGGGCCAAAGGGCCTTTTTCTGTACTCTAGATCGCTATGACTCTATGATTAAGACTATTAGAGGCTCTTGTGGTACAGTGGTAATGTCCCTATGTCTAAGCAGGGAGAACTGGGTCAAGTCCCACCTGATCCAGAGGTGTGTAATAATATCTCTAATCATGTTGATTGGAAAATATCTCCAAGAAAGCATTACTTTCTTGAAATACCTGACAATGGGCATGAAATTGCCACATCTTAGCTTGGCAAGGCAGTTGGCAAGAGGGTTCAGGGAGGGTGGCATAAAAGGCATACCTTATTACAGGGCACACTGTGAATTCAGTTTTCAATAAGTTCCCTCATGTAGACCATGGTTTGCAACATCTCTGAGATGCTGTGAACCTTGACTCTTTAAAATCCTGGACCAACTGGATGAAAATTGTGGATGAGCAGGACGTGTTTCCTCTGCAATGGAGTACTGGGTGCAGGGTTTGTGACCTGAACCATGGGACTGTGAGAGAATTGGAAACCCTGCATTAGCATTGGTAATCATGGAATCAGGAATCCCCATGAAAAGGCATCTGACTCATCCCAACTTGGCAAATGTGCAAAGATCGTTTATGCTTTTCTTACCTTAAGAAATTGAATCAAATCACTCCCAAATATTCTAGTGCAAAGGGATACAAACCTAATTTGTGACAGAACAACTTGTAATTGAACTGTGTGAGACCAGTTATCATCGTTCTGCACCACAATCTTTCTCAGGTCAAAATATCCTTCCGAAGGTGTGATGCCCAGAACTGCTTGCAAGTTGAAAAATGCATAAAATTAAAGATTATCCCTCCTCATGTTCAAATTCCTCCACAGCATTGAGTCTATCTTTGTACCATCCTTGTACACTTACAATCCATTGAGATGACTTCCTACCTCCAATTCTTTCTCCGCCATACCCCTTACGGTAAATATAAACTCACTGTTATCCCAGAGATAATGTGTTGTTCTCTCATTACAGAGAGATGACTGATGTAGGCTTAAGTGGACTGGAATAGTAATGTCTCTGGTGCCTAACTTTTAATCTCCAAGACTCTGAGAATCCCATTTGAACCTCTCCAACTCTCTTTACACCTTTTAAGTCGTTCCTTAAGGCATGCCTATTGGGGGACCACATGTCCAAAAAACTCAGAATACAGTTTGATGTCTGATTTGAATGAAACTCGTCAACCATTTTCCAATGATAAAGCTATGATGTTTGCACAGAATTGTGTCTTATTGTAAGATCCTTTGATTCTGGAGAAAGAAAGATGATGAAGTAAGGCAGTTTCAGAGTGGATACTGTTTGTATTACAGCTCAGCCTGATTCCTGTACTTAAGAAACATCATGTTTGTTAGCAAGAAAAAAGGTAAGTAGCTACAAATGTTTTTTCCATATTGTGATGTTTCTCAACATTTAAAATACATCCTCCTCACCAACAGGCTATTCTCTTTCAGTTCAAGATGGCAAGACTGTCTCAGTTGCTGATTCAGAAGAGAGTGAATCAGTTTTTTTCCTTTCAAAATCCTAATCCTAATCCTTTCTCCTTTCCCAGCCCTTGGAGGCCATTCTCCCATATGTAGAACAGTGCCATTTGGGGCTGGGTGGAGCATGGAGGTTTGATCACATTACCTTCAAGCCCCATCCCCTCACTGCAATGCTGCTGTCATTGGCAGTAGAACTGTTCATCTTCACTGGGGTGTTGCCTTACTACACCAATCAGAAAGCAAACAGACTCTTCACTATTCCATTGGATGATACTTGACTGTCAGTCAAGCAGCTTGTCTTGCTCTTTCTATGTATCATGGTCAGAAGAGAATGAGGGGAAAAATGTACAACTGTTGGAGTAAATATTTCCCTTTCTTGTCATTGCCCTGACACCGAAGGGACTGGTGTTTGGGGAAAACGTGCCCCTTTCCTGTAATTACCCTCAAACTGAAATTATAACTATAATCAGCTCTGATTTCTGTCTCTTTCTAGCAGATGTAACCTATGCAGCTGTTGTAAGCACACTTAAGCAGTGAGCATTCATAGAAAGTACTGAATCTGTGCAACCGAGCTGTACTATTTCCCAGAACAAATTCAAGGAACATCATGGGATTCACCAATGCCTAAACTTGACGTTATTCTTCTTCACATGTATTTTTTATTGTGGACTGAAATGTATCAGAATTGTTGGAAAGCCAAGGATTGCTGAAGGATTACTGGATGTTTTTGAAAGCAAATAACTTGACTCTCATTTTAAGTCCTACTTACACAGCTGCTGGGTCAAATAGTAGCAGAAGAATGTGCAGATGAGTTGGAGACAATGGCGTGTACGAATAGAGATGAGGCCAGCAAGAAGTAGCTGATTGATCTGTGGATTAATGACCAGTATTCAGTGACAAAGATGTTCTTGTTGCCAACAACAATGTGATTGGTTCCCAGATAACTGAACAGCTTGGTGATGTCATCCGACCTCCATCAGCTCTGTTCCCTGCAGTAAAATCTACTTTCAGTCTGAGGAAAACCATCTTATTCTCTTTCCGTTCAGCAGTTGCAGGAAGCTCTGAACTCTGATTAGTGTCACAACTTTTATAAGCCACCCAGTGTTTCTTCTGTGGACGTGCCGGTTTTGGGCTGGGGTGGACAAAGTCAGAATTCACAATTCACCTGATGAAGGAGCAGCGCTCTGAAAGCTTGTGATTTCAAATAAACCTGTTGGACTATAACCTGGCGTCATGTGACTTATGACTCTTGTAACCCAGTGACAGCATCCAGAGAAGCAGCTTTCTGATCCGCACAAGAATCATCTCAGCAGTTCGTGTGAACAGGGACCACTGAAACTGTTTTCTGTGTTTTCCCCGCATCCGAAGACAAATGTTTGCTTCCTGTCTAAATAAACACCGAAAGAACTGCGGATGCTGTAAATCAGGATCAAAAACAAAGTTGCTGGCAAAGCTCAGCATGTCTGGCAGCATCTGTGAAGAAAAAAATAGAGTTAACGTTTCGGGTCTGGTGACCTTTCCTCAGAACACTCAGAATGTCTGTGGGCATGTGTGACTATGTGTGTGCACGTTTAAGTCGGAGTTTATGAGGATCTTAAGAGTTTTAACGAGTGGTGTCACATGTTAATAGTTCATCATTATTTGTCTGGGTTTATAGTCTTGTATAAAATAGTAATCCTTGTGAAGTACAGAAAGCTGGTCTGTGCTTTCTGTCAACCTGGGTGTAAAACTCAGGGAAATTGGGGAATTTTGTGAACTTCTATAAAAACTTTAATTTTTGTGCTAACTCCGGGAATACTGAGGCTTGTTTTCTAACATGCTACCTCAGTGAGGTGTAACAATGCCCATCTATATGTCATGTGATATTGAATACTTGGGTGGTGTGTCAATATATTTTCTGTGTCTCTATTGATTTTTTTTCCCTTTGATGTGGGACAGCTTTCATTGCACATTCTATTTCCCCCCAGACAGATGGTGTTGGGCAGCCTGCTATGTTGAGGATGTTTGTATAATAGTTTTCTGGATCACTCTGTGAACAAGATGGAATCAAAAGATGTGTATTTATATCATAGAGATAGTAAGAACTGCTGATCATGCTAATAATGTTGATCACTCGATTTCTCTGACCCAGAAAGGGAACAAATATAATGACAGAATCTTATTTTTCAGATTGTGAATTGTTCTGGACAAGTTGTAAACTTCAGATTTAAGTTTGAAAATACATTTATTCCTTTCAGTCTCCTCCTTCTTTTCTCATTTCCTGACAAACAGCTTTATGCTAACAACCACATATTCCTTTCAGTGATGTTGGGGTTTTTTTTAATTCATTCGCGGGATGTGAGCATTGCTGGCTAGGCATTAATTGCCAATGGGCAGTTCAGAGTCAACCAGATTGCCGCAGGTCTAGAGACCCATGTAGACCAGACCAGGTAAGGATGGCAGATTCCTTTCCGAAAGGACATTGGTGAACCAGATGGTTTTTTCCTTCAATCGGCAATGGATTCACGGTCATCATGATATTCTTAATTCCAGATACTTATTGAATTCAAATTCCACCATCTGATGTGGTGGGATTTGAAATCAGGTTCCCAGAAGTTTTCTGGGTCTTTGGATTAACAGTCCAGTGATAGGCCGTTGCCTCCCCCTAATGCCCTGGTTCAGGGATAAAAATTGACCATGACATCAGGGAGTAGTTTGAATCATGGTCACTGGTTCATTTGGATCTAGCCCATTGTCACAACTAACACTGCTAACACTATTGGTGTCATCTTAGAGGGGCCTGACTGATGAGTCAAGATCAAATTTGTGGTAGAACCCAACGAGAAGTTTGCTGAGGTCTATCTCGATATTGGGAGCATCTCGTTGCATCCTTTATGGATTTGCTGAGCAGTGAGGCATGTCTCTCACTAGGCAGCAAGAACTTGTGAATTAAGGGGGCATTATAACTTTTTAAATGCCTTATTACTGCCTGAACCTGCTGATGAACATTCCACTTCCTGAACTTGAAAACGTGCTGAGCAAGCTAGACATCGCAAATTCTCAACATGGAGGTCAGAGCAGGTGCCTGGAGACTTCAGCTCACCACTGGCTGTGAGGAGTCTCCATGTTGCTCAGCACCAAATAGCGTCTCACGGCACGATCCACGGGCATCATCCTCACACATCCATCATCCACAGACATTCCAGTGGTGCTGTCATCTTCTGTCATGTTAAGTCAAACAATAGTCTGTACTGAATGAGGAGATGGTGCACGCGCTAGGGATATTCATCTATTAGTGGTTTTCCAGTGAGTGGCGACTGGCTTCAGGAATAGCCCTTAGTAAAATTGGGATAGAATTGGATGTGGGGAATGCCACCAGGACTGGGTGCGTAGTTAATAATGTGCATTTTGTAAGATACAGGGGGAAATCTCACTGGTCCTCACAGCAAGTATCTCTCCAAAAATCCTGAGGCAATGCATACACAGCCAAAACAATGTCAGATTCAGCTTAAAAAGTTAACCGAATTGTGTAGAATCAAAACCATACACAGGCCAGACTGGTAAGGACAGCATATTCCTTTTGTTAGAGGTCATCCTTAAACCTTTTGCCAATAAATGCAGGCCAAGCAACAACATCCCATATCCCATCAATGCATCATAAAGGTTTATTGAACACTTTTTTAAGAAATCCTGGCATACCACAGTGACCCCTTTCTCCACCTTAAACAGAATTTGCTGGAAAATCTGAGCAGGTCTGTCAGCATCTGTGGAGAGAAATCACAGTTAATGTTTCAGGTCCAGTGACTCTTCCTTGGAACTCTTTCAGGACCCCTTTCTCCATATTGATTGTTATTTTGTCAAAGAACTCTGATAAATTAATCAAACATTACTTTTCTTTCAGAAAACCATGTTGACTGTGCCTGATTGCATCATGATTATCTAAATCCTGATCCCACTTCCTTAATAATGGATTCTAGCATTTTCCCAATGACTGCATAAATTCTTAACACTTGCAGCAAATTACTCTTCATACTCTTTCTTTTTGACAACCCATGAAATCAAATTAACTTAAGCAACAGCCCATAGAGGCTGTGTAAAAATTAAAATCGCATCTCTAAAGGGAGTGCACTAATTGCATTTAAAATACCATCCCCCGAATGATGCACTGCAGCTCCAAAGCGGGGTGAATGTATACTTGTGGACATTGCAATGTCTCTTTATACTCTTTGATTCAAAATAACCAATATAAGTTTAACCAATGAAACCAAACTTAAAATTAACAGCTCCTTAAAGGAGCTGTAATAAAATCAAAAGTTTCAATATAACCTCAGAATTGGAATGAAAATGTTGTGGGTGGAGTTAATACAGTCTAGCTCTGATGGTGCCCAACAGTCTGGTGACAACAATTTGACACTGAAATATTTCTTTGGAGTTGTTGTTCTGAAATGACCAATAGAACTAAAGAACCAAGTTAAAATTTGGCAATCCTTTAAATCCACATCAGGCCGATGAGCCAAATGATCAGCAGCACATCCTCTGTCTTGACTCTTTCTGTTCTATTGAGGGCTGTTTCCCTCCTGGACTGAGAGAGAGGCAGGAAAAAATGCTCAAAAAAACAAAATTGGTGCAGCTCAGACTTAGGCAAAAAGCATGAGATACAACCCAAAGCATTGGGGCTCTGAGAAGGAAATTGTGGGAACTGCAGAAATAACATTCAAACCCCACAGTGGCTTCAGCAGCCACTACTGACTTTATTATTCTGTTAAATCCCGTGTTTGGTTATAAATGCACGACAAATGTGTGTGTGTGTGTGTGTCTGTCTGTCTGCAATGTCAAAACAAACTGAATTTCCATCTTTCTACATGTATATTTGTGATTATTTTGCCAGAGATCTGTGACCCTGGGTCAGCCCTTACACCAACACTGTGTGTTCGGGACAGAAGGTCCAGGACAGCAGCCTCCATCTATGTCTTGAGTCACTCTCCCTTCAGCAATACAGAAAGATCTGGACGACCAGAGAGAAGGAGCCAAACTCTTTATCTGATCCTGTGCTGTATCTGCCCTGGGAGAGTTTGATGGGGACAGTGTCAACTGTGCTTTTCTGTGGGTTACTTTCAGTTTAAAGCAGCAGAAGGTGCTTTAATCTCTAACTAAACCCTATGCTCTCCCTGTCCTGAGCATGTTTGCTGAGGACAGTGTAGAGTCAGCTTTACTCTATGGACCACGGGTTGTCCCTTTAGGGGAGTGTTTGATGGGGACAGTGTAGAGGGAGCTTTGATGTGTCAGTAACCCTGTCCAGCCCTCAGAGTGTTTGATGTTGACACTGAAGGTCGTATTGGAAGCTGATGCAACATTCTTTTTGGTTAGAGGAAGAAGGAGGAATGAAAACACAACAATAATATAATGTTTGGGAATAACCGTTCCTTAACAGCAGGTTCTTCCACGATACCCTTCACACCCATACTGACCACAAAGTCCAATCCCAGAATGCAAATAAGTGACGACTCAGCACCCTCTGGTTGAATGTCAATATGTAAACAGTGCAACCAGGGAAGGGGTTTGGGAAATGGTTTTGGGAAATGAGCCCGGCCAAGTGAGTGAAGTTTCAGTGGGGGAGCATTTAGGGAGTAGTGACCATAATACTGTGAGTTTTAAGATACTCATGGATCGGGATAACAGCAGTCCTCGGGTGAAGATGTTAAATTGGGAGGCGGGAACTACAACAATATTACGCAGGAAGTGGATAATTTTGAATTGAGGCAGCTGTTTGAGGATAAATCGACATCGGACATGTGGGAGTATTTCAAACAGCAGCTGATAAGAGTTCAGGAGTGACGCGTTCCTATGAGAATGAATGGTTAGTATGGCAAGTTACATGAACCTTGGGTGACCAGACATGTTATGACCTTGATCAGAAAGAGAAAGGAAGCATACATAAGGTCTAAGAAGCTGGGAACTGATGAACCCCTTGAGGTATGCAAGGAAATTAGGAAAGAACTTAATCCAGAAATTAGAAGGACTTTCAAGGTCATGAAAGGTCATTAAAAAACAGGATTAAGGAGAATCCCAAGGCTTTCCATACCTTTATAAAAAGCAAGAGAGTAGACAAGGAAAGGGTTGGCCTACTGAAGGACAAAGGAGGGAATCTATGTGTGGAGCCAGAAGAGGCAGGTGAGGTCCTAATTGAATAAGTTGTGTCGGTATTCACCAAAGACAAGTAATTGATGGAGGATGATCTTAAGGAAGGGAGTTTTGAGTTTCTAAGCCAAGTTGTTATTAAAAAGGAAGAGGTGTTGTCCATCTTAAAAAGTGTTAAAATAGATAAGTCCCTGGGTCATGATGGGATCTTTCCCAGCATATTGAAGGAGGCAAGAGAACAAATTGCTGGAGCATTGACAGACATCTTTGTATCCTCTTTGGCCACAGGTGAGGTCCCAGGGGCCTGGAGAATAGCCAATGTTGTCCCATTGTTTAAGAAGGGTAGCAGGGATAATTCAGGAAATTACAGGCCTGTGAGTCTCATGTCGGTGGTGGAGAAATTATTGAAAAAGATTCCCAGTTACAGGATCTATACGCATTTAGAAGCCAATGGACCTATTATTGATAGACAGCGTGGTTTTGTGCAAGGGAGGTCATGCCTCACTAACTTGATTGAATCTTTTGAGGAGATGATGAAGATGATTGATTAGGGAAAAGCGATTGATGTTGTCTACTTGAACTTTAGTAAAGCCTTTGACAAGGTCCCTCATGGCAGACAGGTACATAAGGTCAAATCACATGGTATCAGGGTGAGTTGGCAAGATGGATACAGAACTGACTTAGTCATAGGAGACAGAGGGTAGTGGTGGAAGGATGCTTTTTGAAACAGAGGGTTTTGACTTGTGGTGTTCTACAGGAATCAGTGGTACGACCTCTGCTATTCCTGGTCTGCAAAGATGATTTGGAGGAAAACGTAGCTGATCTAATTAGTAAGTTTGCAGATGATACAATGATTAGTAGAATTGCAGATAGTGAGGAGGATTGTCAGAGGATGCAGCTGGATGTGGAGCAGTTGGAAGCATAGGCAGAAAAGTGGCAGATGAAGTTTAATCCGGACAAATGTGAGGTGATGCATTTTGGGAGGTCAGGTGCAGTTGGAAGTTATACAGTGAATGGCCGAATCCTTAGGAATATTGATTTGCAGAGGTACCTGGATGTGCAGATCCAGAGATCACTGAGGTGGCAGCTCAGGATGATAGGGTAGTAAAAAAGTTTTATGGCATTCTTGCCTTCATTGGAAGGGGCATTGAGTATAAGAATAGACAAGTTATGCTGCAGCTTTATAAAACTTTAGTCAAGCCACGCGTGGAATATTGCACACAGTTCTGGTCACCATACTACCGGAAGGATGTGGATGCTTTGGAGAGGGTACAGAACAGGTTTACCAGGATGTTGCCTGGTACGGGGGATTTTAGCATGAAGAAAGGTTGGATAGATTAGGTTTGTATTCACTGGAATGCTGGAGTTTGAGGGGGTGACCTAATAGAAGTTTATAAGATTGTGAATGGCATGGATAAAGTGGAAAGCATGAGACATTTTTCCAGGGTGGAGGGGGCAATTACTAGGGGACACAGATTGAAAACATGATGGTGGGGAAGTTTAAAAGAGATATGCAAGGCACACTTTTCACACAAAGGGTGGTGAGTGCCTGGAACGTGCTGCCAGAGGAGGTGGTGGAAGCATACACAATATCAGCATTGAAAAAGCACTTGGACAAATACATGAGTAGGAAGGGAATAGAGGGATGCAGATCCTGTAAGTGAAGACAGTTTTAGTACGGAAGGGCAAAATGTGGTGGTGCAGGCTTGGAGGGCTAAAGGATCTGTTCATATCCTGTATTGTTCTTTGTTCTTTTCTCAACAGTTGCTGTGGTTGGTGCCTCAGCTTTACAGTAGATTTGCCATTCTCTCAGCTGCTACTA
Organism: Rhincodon typus; assembly: GCF_021869965.1. Taxonomy (NCBI): domain Eukaryota; kingdom Metazoa; phylum Chordata; class Chondrichthyes; order Orectolobiformes; family Rhincodontidae; genus Rhincodon; species Rhincodon typus. Next base: position 123,959,389 of record NC_063334.1, read on the forward strand.
AAAATACACAGACTTCCCTTCTGTTGTTCGTATCTTGTAAGATGGACCAAAATTTCTTCAGCAGTGCACAGGAAGTCAACTAACTTCTGTATTTTTTATGTAAAAGGATAAGAATAAGCGAGTGAGAAGGGTGAAATGGTGAAGTATTGACAATGAGGTCTCTCTATGTTTGTCTCTCTGCATTCCTCCTGTCAGTCTCGGTGCAGGGTCACAGTAAGTACTTTCTAATACTGACCGTTCAAATCCATTTTGTTGATCATGCAATTATCTCCTCCTTGATGACCTGCCTGCTGCCTGGCATTTAATTCCTAAACCTGTTGCTGTTTAGCACGATGTGCCTTTTCCTTAACTGTGGCTTCTTCATCAGGGAGAAATTATTTGCTTTGTTAAAAATGAAGGCTGGATATGAATGCTTACCTGAAGCTGCCAAAGCATTCCCATCAGAGCTCCATGTGGGGCAGAGCCCACAGAAACTCATGTAAACTTACAGAGATACAGGGGAGATACAGAATACTGCACACACAACCAGATTTCAGAGAGATGTTGGGGCATAACTGACTGAGAAGTAACAATGATGAGACAAAAGGCATTTGTTGTTATTTCTTATAAATAATACTGTAAATTCAGAACACAGAAAACCAAAATTTTCTACTTGATGCAACCAAACCCTGCTGTTGTCTGACCATTGAGATTTACTGAATGATATGAAGTTACTACACTCTTTGATACAAACTGACTTCAGCATAGAAAGTTACATTTTGTCTATTTCAGCCTCAACGCCGTTTTATCAATATGACGAGTCTGAATTACTGCCAGTCAACCAGTGACAATTAACTGTTCAGGAATAAAAACAGAAGTTGCTGGAAAAGCTCAGCAGGTCTGGCAGCAAAAATCAGAGGTAAATCAGTCCGTTGACCCGAGGTTCTGAGGAAGGGGCACCAGACCCGAAACATTAACTCTGAGTTTTTCTTTACAGATGCTGACAGACCTGGGGAGCTTTTCCAGCACTTTCTGTTTTTTGATCCTGATTTATAGCATCCACAGTTCTTTCGGTTTTACAATTAACTATTACAAGTGTGAAGATTCATTCCTTGAAGTCTTTGTTGTAGATTCATAAACTCTTCGACATTTACAACATAGAAAGAGGTCATATGGCCCATCATGTTTGTGTCAGTGAACAAAGATCTGACTATACTTCTCTCATTTTGCAGCACATGGTCCATCTGCCTTTTTAGCACCTTATTGAGGGCTTTAAACTAATAAGTGGGATAAGGGTGGGTGTGGGAGGACGGATTCAATTGGAGGGAAGTTTTAAAAATTAAAAAGAAATGAGACAGTAGAGGTGCAGGCTGCTGAAGAGCAAATAGACATGCAGATGAATACCTGAATACTGGTCAAATGTTACCAGCGTTTCGAACTCAACCGGCCCTTCAGGCAGCAAGTGCCAGACTCTTGTCACCCTCTGCAAAAAAGTATCTCCTCAACCCTCCTTTTATTTCATAGAATCCCTAGAGTGTGAAAACAGGCCCAACAAGTCCACACTGACCCTTGGAGCATCCCACCCAGACCCATAACCCACCTAATCTACAGCCCTGAGCAATTTAGCATAGCCAATCCACCTAACCTGCACATCTTTGGACTGTGGGAGGAAACCAGAGTACCCAGAGGAAACCCACACAGACACAGGGAGAATGTGCAAACTCCACACAGACAGTCACCCAAGGGTGGAATTGAACCCATGTCCCTGGCGCTGTGAGGCTGCAGTGCTAACCACTGAGCCACCATGCTGCCCTATCTTCTTTTATCTTCTATCTCTTTCCTTAAATCTATATTCCCTAGTCATTGACCCCTCTACTGATGAAAAACACATTCTTATTTATCCTACCCTGTCATAATCTTATGCACTTTATCAGGTTCCCTCTCAACCAATCAAAAAGAGACAAAAGAGTAGAGAGTGCAGGGTAGTGAAGAGGTGAAAAACAATCAAAGTGTGATGGGAAGGAGAAGAAAAGGAGAAGAAAGGTGCAGTAGATATTAGCAGCAGGGTAAGAAATGATGTTAAAAATTAAGAACTTTGGGCTCTTCAATCTGGAAAATTTGGCAAAAAATGAAAGGAGGTGGGGTTGCATTGTTAATAAAGGAAGGCATCAGTGTGGTGGTGAAAAGTAATATAAATACAGTAGATCACGAGGTGGGACAACAAGGTGCAGGGCTGGATGAACACAGCAGGCCAAGCAGCATCATAGGAGCAGAGAGGCTTACGATGTGGAATTGGTTTGCGTGGAAATGAGGAATATTGAGGGAAAAAAATCACTGGTGGGAGTTATTTAAAGGCCGTGGAAAAATTGACTTGCTGCAGGATACATTATGAGCCAGGAATAGTGGAGGTGTGTAAGAGAGTGATTTTAATTTGCATTTTGACTCAACAAATCAGATAGGCAAGGATAACAAGGAAAATAAACGCGCAAAATGCAGAAAGGATTGTTTCTTAGAGAAGCACATTGCAGTCTCTGCCCGGGAACATGTTATTTTAGATCTAGTAATGTGTATTGAGTTAACAATAATAAGAGATCCTGCTGTTAAGGATCCTTTTTGAATCATGGTACTACATTGGTTTTTCTCTCGTCCTCTGCCACCTCTCCAGCTGCAGATCTAAGCTCCATCTGCACAACCTTGGAGTCTTTATTTTAATTTGTTTTCTCCATAATTAAGTGGAACATGATCAGTGAAAACCACAGTCTCATTGTTTCCATGTCAAAATAAACTTCAAAGTGTTGAAGAGCTGATAACAATGCTTCCTTTTCTATTGTTAAACAGTTTTTCTGACCTTTTTTTAAAAATAAGCCATAAGGCTCTACATTCCAGCCTTGTCATCCTGTAAAATTCTCCAATCCCCAAATCATAAACATCTCCCGTTAATTGAAATGGTTTATTGTTTCAAGTATGTTCCTTCAGGAGGAGGCAGCAGCAGGAGCCGGAGGGAAGAGTCTATACAGGGGAAGATTTAAAATTGAGTGTGGGGGTTCTCAGGCCTAGTTTCAGTTCGGGCACATTTCCTTCAGGAGGAGCCAGCAGCCACCCATTCCAGGGAAGTATCCTGCTGACATCACAGTGGGAATAGGGAGAATGGTTTCTGATTGGTCAGTGCCAGTTTATGTTAACCCATTCATTCCCTTGGTGCTACTGGTGAAGGAATCTCACTGCAGTACAGGGTAAGTGTGTCTCAGTTTTTCTAAATGGTTAGCACAGTTATTTCATCTTCTGGTTAGTACAGGGAGTTCAGATAGTGAGTAAATTAGGGAGCGCTATTTATGAGGAAGTAATAGCTGAATGGGAGGCAAACAGAGGGATAGAAACTGTGGATGGGCAATAAATAGCAGATCTAAATCAGGACAATGAATCAGCACAGGCTTGGTGGACCGAAGGGTCTGTTCCAGTGCTGTATTATATTGTATCTTGTATATTGTATTAAAGCGTGGCGTAGTTAATATGGATTCAATTGTTAAAATTACTTTCAGCTTTTCAAAGGTTGCCTGGCATTAGTCCACCTTCTTTTATTTTTGTAGCAAACTAGTCAAGGGTGTGGCTGCTTTCCTAAAATTAGGTACAAATGCTCAAGAACCTCATTCTTTCTCATTTTAATAGCTGACAGTCGAAGGTTAGTCAGGGAGCTTTCAATCCCTCATGATATTGTATCTACAGCAAGACTAAATCCATCCTTTCTGTTGGCTTTTGGCACTAATCATGTTCTGCACAAGTTCCTCCCCACCCTTCTTTAATTCACTTTGTTAGCATTTCTTTCTGTTGCTTCCTCCCTCAAGATTTGATCAAGCTTCCCCTTAAATACAACAATGGTCACTGTGTCAACCACTTGGTGCATTAGCAGGTTCCACATTCTAACCACTCCCTGCAGAGAGAAGCATGTGTTGAATCCCTTGCTGATTTGGTGGTGACTATTATATTTATGGTTCCCAGTTTCAGCTCCCTTCACATTTGTTGTTTGTCTATCCTACCCAACACCTCATGACTTTCAACATCTCCATTCGTTAGCCTTCCTGATTCTGGAGCAAAAAGCTGGAGTCTGTTCATCCTTTCTTCTCCTTGAATCCTTTCCAAGAATGTTGTGTTTTTTAAAGACTTTCATTTTGCTTTTATTATCGTTTTCTTTTGTTGTTGCTGCACTACTTGGCCTTGAGACTCGTGATTGTAAGCTGGGCTGTCCTCTTCAAAATCCTCCTGAACATTTTCACACTTGGAGCAGTCAATCTCATTGCTCATTGTCAGAAATGCCTGAATCCTAAGGGCAATATAGGTTTGTTCTTGTCAACTGCTGTGGACTTGTTTTTATCATTCATTCATGGGATGCAGTTGTCACTGCCTGGGTCAGTATTCATTGTCCATCCCTAATTGCCCAGAGGGCAGTTCACAGTCACCCACATTATTGTGGGTCTGAAGTCACAAATAGACCAAAATGGTAAGAAAGGCAGATTTCCTTCCCAAGTAGTCACGGTCATCATGAGACTCTAAATTCCAGATTTTTTGAGAAAGAAAGGAACGCTGCTGTGTTGGGATTTGAACCCCAGCCCACACAACATCAGAGATAGTAGGAACTGCAGATGCTGGAGAATCCGAGACAACAAGGTGCAGGGCTGGATGAACACAGCAGGCCAAACAGCATCATAGGAGCAGAGAGGCTGACGTTTCGGGCCTAGACCCTTCATCAG
>NC_063334.1:123979112-124001828 GCF_021869965.1 Rhincodon typus
TGGCGAGTCCAGTTGGGTTGCTGGTCGATGCTAACTCATATGATATTGATAATAGGGTATTCAGTGACGGTAATACTGTTGATTGTCAGGGGGTTTTGGTTAGATTGTCTCATATTCATGATGGTTATAGCCTGGAATGTTACTTACCACCTGGTTCACTAATGTCCTTTAGGAAGGGAAACTGCCATCCTTACCAGGTCTGGCCTATATGTGACTCCAGACACACAGCAATGTGTTTGACTCTTAACTGTCCTCTGGGCAATTAGGGATGGGCAATAAATGCTGGCCTAACCAATGATGTCAACTTGTCACGAATGAAGTAAAAAAAATTGTCAACTGTTGCCTGGACATTGTCCAGATCTTGTTGCATTTGAACATGGACTGCTTCGGTATTTGAGGAGTTGCGAATGGTGCTGAACATTGCGCAATATTTGGTGAACATCCTCACTTCTGATCTTATGATGGATGGAAGGTCATTGACGAAATAGCTGAAGATGGTTGGGCCTAGTACACTGCCCTGAGGAATTCCTGCAGAGATGTCCTGGAGTTGAGATAACTGATGTCGAATTACCACAACCGTCTTTCTATGTGCCAGGTATAGCTCCAACCAGCGAAGAGTTTGACCCCTGATTCCCAATGATTTCATTTTTGCTAGGGCTCCTTCATGCCACGCTCATTCACATGCAGCCTTGATGGGGTTTGTTTAAAATAAAGGTGGAGGGTGTACCTGGTGGGAGTGCTGCCCCTTTAAGAGAGCTGATTCAGTGACTCACAGGTCAAGGAGCCGGGGGCTCAGTCTGGAGCTGTTTGTGAAGGTCTGAGAATCATGAAGAAAGTGTTCCTGTTCAGAATTCTACCTGTGCCTCCGTTATGTGTACTTGCTAGTTTGCAGTGAATTACAAACCTAACAATAACAAAATGGCACCACTTTAACATGAAAGGTAGGAGGTTTGGAGGTAGTTTCAGGCAAAATGTTTTCACTCAGGGGGTGGTGGGATTCTGGAACGCAGTGCCTGGGACTTTAATAGATGCAGAAAGCCTCACAGGCTTTAAAAAGCATTTGATTGAGCACTTGAAATGTCGTAACATCACTGGCTCTGTGCCTAGTGCAGGTAAGTGAAAAGGGTCTGATGAAGGGTCTAGGCCCGAAACGTCAGCCTCTCTGCTCCTATGATGCTGCTTGGCCTGCTGTGTTCATCCAGCCCTGCACCTTGTTGTCTCGGATTCTCCAGCATCTGCAGTTCCTACTATCTCTGATGTTCTGGGAACCTGGGTTCGAATCCTGCTGCTCAGATGGTGAAATTTGAATTCACCGATAACATCTCGCCGGGTGTGAACGCAGATTTTCCAATTGCAGATGTAATCAGCAAAATTGATTACCTTGTTACCAAAAACAAAGAGCCGATGGAGCTGTGAATGGGTAAAATCATCTGACCGATACGTATTGGTGGTTTGGAAGTGACTAGAGTGCAGGATGTCTGAAAGGTCTCTGTAGGGACCCATATAAAAGACTCCTTTGCTGTATAGAGGGAGGCACGTTGTGTATGGAATCTGATGTAGCTGCAAAGTTGATCTCTTGACTTTGAACAATGATGCTGACAATGTACTGAAGGATGGACTTGCATTAATTTATTGTGTGTGCGAGGGGGCGTTTTCAGTTTGATTGGTATGTTTTTTTTTAAAGTGGGGGCAGGTTAATCGTGGTACTGCCTGGTTATCATGTTCAGCGGTGGGTGGATTTCTGCTGCCCTAAGTGATTGCTACTTGGCGAGTTGATCCCTCTGTGTTTCCACGAAATTGCAACTAACAGATCCGAGAAGTGATTTATTTGTAAACTCGGCCCGGCTTGGCTCCGCAACTCGCTCCCTCCTTGGCTGTGCGGAGCCAAAAGAAACTGCTCGCTTGTCTCTCTCTCTCTCTCGGTGCGAGTGGATAGGGTGCCATTTGATTTATTCCTGGCTGGAAAGTTAATTGCTCCGCCCCCGGGATACCGTGTGACATGTCATTCCTCCTTTTGATGTTTGTGTGTGTTATGTGTCTGTGTGTGTGTGTGTTTGTCCGACAGTCTTTCGCCTTCTCTCCGCTTCTCTCCACAAAAAAATAACAATAATAACAACTTCAACAGCCGAGTGGAGGAGCCGAGAGCAACTTTGATCAGTCACAAAACCCACCTTTTCTTTTAAATGAACGTGTGTTGATTCCTGTTCCTGTTCAAGAGGAGAAATACAGTGGGGATTTTTTTTTGTCTTTTTTTCTTTTCCCCCAATTTTTCTATGTTCCAGCAGCCATGGCCGTTCCGGTTGCACTGATCCCACCAGCTCCGGTGAATCAGACTCCAATCTCGACCCCTTCATCCTCCTCATCTTCCTCCTCTTCATCCTCTCCTGCAATCACTTCCTTGGCGGCCGGAGCTGCAGCGGGAGCAGGGCCAGGGACAGCGGGGACAGCACAGAGTTTATTCCGGGCGGACGGCGGCACGAAACCGGTTTATTCCACGCCGTCTCCGGTCGAGAACACGCCGCAGAACGAGTGCAGGATGGTGGAGCTGCGGGGGGCCAAGGTGGCCTCGTTCACCGTGGACGGACACGAGCTGATCTGCCTGCCCCAGGCCTTCTATCTCTTCCTCAAGCACCTGGTCGGCGGGCTGCACACTGTCTACACCAAGTTGAAGAGGCTGGATATAACGCCCGTGGTCTGCAATGTGCAGCAAGTGCGCATCCTGCGGGGCCTGGGCGCCATCCAGCCCGGGGTCAACCGCTGTAAACTCATCTCCAGGAAGGATTTCGAAATCCTCTACAACGACTGCACCAACGCCAGGTAAGAGAGAGAGAGTGTGTGTCCCGGGCTACGCTATCATCTGAGCGGGCAATGGTCAGTGAGGCGGGTAGGAGGGGATGGGGGGTGGGGGGTAGGGGGGTGGGGGGAGGTTGACAGAGAGGCTCCTAGTGACCAGAGACCAACACGGCCATCCAGGGCACAATTCGGGCTCAGGGATTGTGGACAATGAGCCCTCACTCCAACAACTCCCCGCAACCTGGCTTCCCTGGTAACTCTCTCGCCCTCCGCAGCAAACAAAAAAAACCTTTAACTCTTACGTTCCTAGCAGCAGAAATTTAAGTTCGGTTAAAGAGAAAAGCGAGAACATTTTTTTTTGAAACGCTGATAAAAGTAACAGCTCTTTGTGCCCAGTTACAAAGGTTAAAGATGAGTTGTTCCCCCATCTTCCTCCTCATCTCACTTCTCCTCATTCCCCTCCTCATCCCTCCCCATCCTTCCTTCCTTATCTCCCCCTCATCTCCTCCCTCTTCATCTCCACCCTCATCTCTCCCCATTTCCTCCTCCTCCTTATTTCCCCTTCTCATCGCCTCCCTCTTCATCTCCCCTTATCTCCCCCTCTTCTCCTCCTTCTTCATCTCCCCCTTATCTTTCCCCATCTCCTCCTCCTTATTTCCCCTTCTCATCTCCTCCCTCTTCATCTCCCCCATCTCACGGCCCTCACCTCCCCTCTTCCCTGATCACCCTCCCCCCATCTCACCCCCCCATCTCCACTCTTTCCCTGATCATCCTCCCCCTTCCCTAGCCCACTACCTTTACACTCCCATAGCCTTACAACTCCTTTCCCCACCCCCACACCCCTTCACACACGCATGCCCTTACCCCGTTAACTCACTAAAACCTCCAACCGGATGGTTTCAGTTTTAAGTGGCAACTTTCCAAAGGTGAGTTCTCTCAAGTCCCAACCAACTGAACAGCTCTCGGGCAAACTCTTCCAAACTGTACGAAATACCACAAACACCCAACGGTTCAAGCAACTCATTCGTAACGCGCCACCTGTTCGGTATCCCCTTGTTCCTGGTCGCCAATGACCTGTGCTGATGGCTAAAGCACCCTTACTAACATGTGTGTGTGTGTGTGTGTGTGTGTCTATGTGTGTGTGTGCGTACATATGAAAACCTAGTTTCTTTATTCTGATTATATAAATCAACTGGAGCCCGCGCACCTCCCCTTTCTAATCCGACCTGCTGATCCGATCGGAAAGCTTTGCCCTAAAGTGAGGTGATCAGAGCCAATCCCACTAAAACAGCGCCCATGCCTTTGGTCTGATCAGAAAGTGCATTCGGGCCACAGGTTTCGGAGTGGGATCCATCTGAGTGGGTTTTCTGAAAACCTCGAACTGGCACTGAAAGAGATAATCTTCCGATACAAGAGAATGCTTCGGCAAAATAAAACTGTTGTACGTAGGGCATGTTAATTGCACCCTGTTCTGGAGCTTTGCAATGTTCTCCCTTTCTATCAATTTGTATCGAGTTTAAAAGCAAATGACAACGTCTCTCCCCATTTTGTTCTCTAAACAGAGCTTTAAGCTAACGCTTTATAGTATCTCTCACGTATCCCAAAACAAATTTCCGAACAGTTTCTTAGAGAGGGTATATGTGTCTGCAACTTTCTTCCCTTTTAAGAACAGGCAACATTAACTTTTAAGAAAGTACTTGTTAGAGGAAAACTCGCGAATCGCAGTTGTGCATTTTGCAATAATAAGCGTTGAAATGTTTCCTGTAATGTTCTCTACATTTTCTCTTGTCCTCCTAAAGTTTAACCTTACAAAAGAATTGTGTTTACCTAATGCTTGCACAATTACAAGTAACATCAGTTTCAAAGGAGATAAGGTGTAATTGGCAATACCTTTTGTTCACTTTACGCCCATCTCCAACAGTAAGAGGCTTCCATGAATAAATGCTTAAACTAATAAAAAGCCATTGAGTATACCCTCACTTGCATGATGTTATAAAATAACAAGCTGTACCAGATGGCTGCCAACAATTGTGCTTTTACACCACCCATTAATAGTTTTACTTTGATTTTTTTTTGCTTTAGAATATATGGCACATCACCGAGTTCTTATGTACAATGTGCTCTTTAATGATCCATATCAATTTTAAAGAGAGTTCTGGCTATCTCTTTGCCCTCATCAGGTTTCTGTTGATCTAAAGTAATTAAACAGTATCCATGTTTTCTTTTAAACATATAAGCCAACTTTCAGAGTTTAAAGGAAAATTAGCATTAAAAATGATACTTTTCTATCAATTGCCTATTATCACTGAACCTGACGTTTTTTTTTCATCTGAAGAACTTAGTGGTAAATTGGAACATGTTGGTGCCTTTTTCTGACACAATGTAGTCCGGTATTCAGATGTATGATCTCATCCCATGGAATAGTTACTTTAAAATATGTTACCTTGATAACTCCTTGTTGAAAGATATCATAGCTTTGTTATAAGTAAGGTTAAATAGATGATCCTTAGCCTATTTTGTTGAGAAGTTCACAATGATCTGTAGCTGCTTGAATATGTTTCCACAGGTTTTTAGAATGTGAATGTAAATATTCTTTTTGGAAAGAAAATGTTGTGTTATCCTGTTTTAGAATCTTATCAAATCATAGAGCCTATACCCAAAGTTATGCCATTTGATCAGCCATCACTATCACTTAATGCTCATTGGTGCATAAAGAGGTATTGAATCAATTTACCCTTCAGATAATCAAAGCGTTAACACAATGCAATGATGAAAGTGACTTCATAGTACACCATGAAGCAGGGATAGACTGTTTTGAAAATCATAACTTTACCTCCATCTCCTATTGACAAGTGTTTATTTTTGTTAGATGTGTGATTTTAGTTTCTTTCGTCACAGTTTAATCCTGTGATGGAGCATAAAATATTTACTGACTGAATGGAGAATCTTTATACACTGCACAATTGCTGCATGCATTACTGTGTAGTAGGACAAGCTTTTCCTTAATGCAGTATTATGAGATGTGACATATATTGTATTGCACTGGCAAATATATGTGATTTATGCAAATCTGAAACTATTCAACTATTGCTGTAAATTTTCAAGAAAATATTTTATAAAAGCAGAAGTTTTGTCTTGAAGATCTCAGTTCCATTGATGTTGATGGGGGGTGGGGGGAGGTGCGAGTTCTCCTCCTTTCCTTCTGAAGTCAGTGATCAGTTTTTTAGTTTTGCTGACATTGAGAGACAAATTGTTTTCATTGCACCTCGTCACCAAACCTTCTATCTCCCTTCTGTATTTTGAATTGCTGTTGTTTGATATCTATCCCTCTACAGTGGTGTTGTCAGTAAACTTGTGGATGGCGTTCATTTGGAATTTGGCAACGCAGTTGTAAGATACCCAATATCCTTAGACAGGGAGTACAGGAGGGGGTTGAGGACACATCCTTGGAGAGCTTCAGTGTTGAATGTTATTGTGGAGGAGGTGCAGTTACCTATCCTCACTGATTGCGGCCTGTGGGTCAAAGCTGAGGATCCAGTTGCAGGTGATGGAGCTGAGACCAAGATCATGCAATTTTGAGATCAGTCTAGAGGCGATAATGGTGTTGAAGGCGGAGCTGCAGTAAATAAGCAGGAGTCTGATGTCGGAGTCTATGTTGTCCAGATGTTCCAGGATTGAAGGCAGGGCTAAGGATATGGCATCCTCTGTGGACCTGTTATGTTAGTAGGCAAACTGTAGGGGATTAAGGGAGTTCGGAAGACTGGAGTTGATGTGGGCAATGACTGGCGTCTCAAAGCATGTCGTGATTATTGAAGTCAGAGCTATTGGGCGGAAGTCATTAAGGCAGACTGCATGTGTTTTCTTGGGTACGGGGATGATGGTGGTCTTCTTGAAGCAGATGGAGACTTTGGCGAGTAGGGGGGAGAGTTTGAAGATGCTGGGAAATACCTCCACCAGTTGGTCCGCACAGGATCTGAGTGCTTTGCCGGGGACACTAACTGTGCCCGTCTCTTTCCTTGGGTTGACTCCCAGGAAGACTGATCTGACTTCTGAAGCGGTAAAAGAGAGAACAGGTGTGTCCGAGGCTGTTGGGGCAGGAGAAAATGGTGAAACATGCTTAAAGGGCTGAACGGCACTTATTTCCTCCATTATCAAATGCCTTCTGGAAATATAACTCAGTGTATTCATATGATCTCCTTTATCTGCAATACTTTTAATTTCCACAAAGTGACCTGCGATAATGTCTTAAATAATAGCTTCTAACTTTTCACTCTGACAGATAAGTGACCTATCTGGTCATTTCCTGCTTTCTGCCTCCTCTTTTTGAACAAAGGAGTTACATTCGCTATTTTTCGATGGAATGGAATGTTCCCTGAACCTACGGTCAACTTTCCCAGCAGCTACACTTTATAGCCCATAAGATAGAGTCCATCAGGTTTCCAGGAAGCTTTCAGCCCACAGATTCAATGATTTACTCAGTATCACTTCTCTGGTGATTGTAATTTTCTTGCTAATGCAAAATTTTCAAAAATTCATCTGCCGTTTCCATGATTAATTCTGCAGACTCACTCATTTCTTTTTGTTTGTAAAGTTTTTATAGAAACATAAATTTTTGCATGACTTTCTCTCTTACACTAACGTTCTCCCCTTGTTAATTTTTGAATCATTGTTTCCTGTGTATTTTTATATTCTGTTCATTCTTCAGACCTGTTCCTTTTCTTTGTGTAATTGTTTACTTTATCTTTCATTTCAACACTACCATTCTTTTTTGCAGTTCATTACAAATGCTGTCCCTTGCAATTTCTCTTTCTCATTAGAATGTTTATCCCCTTAAATATCTGCCACAGTATCCATTAATCATTCCCTTCACCTAATTTATCAGTTAACTTTACCTTGTTCTGCTTTCATATTCTCATAATATCCTTATTTTAGTTCAATACACTCACCTTGTATCAACTGGTTCCTCCCTAAAACTGTAACATTCAATCATATTATTATCACTGCTACCTAGGGGCATGTTTACTGTGAGATCATTAATTAAACCTATCTTATTGTCAAACACCAGTTCTTGAAGGGTCTGTTTTGTTTTTGACTGCAGTATGTGCTGTTTGAAGAAACTATCCCAAAAATATTCGATGTACTCCTCATCTAGACTAGGTTTTCGCACCTGGGAAATTCCATATCACTGCTTGTGGGTTCTTTTGGTCATTGTGTGGCTGTTGAGCCTATTCCTGGAGCCGCTTCTCCAACCACAGTTTTGGAGTTGGTTCTTGGCCATGGGGTGATCAGTATTCCTTTCTCTAGTCCCTTTTCCATACGTCTTCTTTTCTATGAGTATTTTAAAAGAATTGTATCCCTTCATACAGGAGCTGCCTTCAAGTTGATTGAATATATCTTCTGCTTGAGTCTCTGTGGAGGAATTGTTTTGCATTGCATTTTTGCCTTGTTCCTGTTTTTGCTACTAAAGTGGATAATCTCATACTTAATGACATTATACTTCAACTACAATGAATTTGCGCACTCACCGAATTTTCCAAGTTGCATTGAAGTATCTCCCTATATTCCTCACAGTTTGCCATCCTACTCAGCTTGGTGTATTTAATGTTATTCATTCTAAGTTTGAGTTTTTATTTTCAAGATAGTAACATGTGGATTTTCTGTGTATCTAAGGTTAATAACTGGCTTAGTTAGTATTGCTGGAGCCATGGTGATTTCATCCAATGACACAGTGTTTGAGGCCTAGCTTTAGAATTAATAGATTTTTGTTTATCTTAGATTGTTTTGTGGCCCAGAAAGATAAATAATGGGCCCTCAAGGTTTGTTCGAAATTTCTAGAACTGGGCGGCATGGTGGCTCAGTGGATAGCACTGCGGCCTCACAGCACCAGGGACCTGGGTTCAATTCCAGCCTCAGGCAACTGTCTGTTTGGAGTTTTCACATTCTCCCTGTGTCTGCATGGGTTTCCTCCCATAGTCCAAAGATGTGTAGGGTAAGTGGATTGGCCATGCTAAATTGCCCATAGTATTCAGGGATGTGTAGATTAGGTGGGTTATGTGGGTCTGGGTGGGATGTTCCAAGCATCGGTGTGCACTTGTTGGGCCAAAGGGCCTGTTTCCACGCTGTAAGGATTCTATGATTGTCTTTGTCTAAAAGCTGAAGGGATACACACATAATTTGGAGGAAGAGTTTTTACTTCTTTGTTTTAATCTTGGTTTGAACAGTCCTATGAAATCCTTGGGTGAATTTGGCAGAATACACCTGAGCTCCTGAGAATTATTTTACCTTGAAGTGAAGAGTTAGTGTTAATTGCACTCCAGAAATGTTGGGACAAAACCCTGAAGAGGTTACTTCAAACTCAGAGCATTTAAGCTCAGCTATATTGCAGTTCCAGGAAGAACCGATGTGCATCTTCACTCTATAAGTTAAAATTGCACATGGCTTAAATCTACAAAACAGTGAAAAGTGATTCTGGTGTGAGTATAGCATGAGTAGTGTTTTTGGGTGCTATACAATGTGTGTTTTTGGGGTACTGTACACAATGAAAACTTTTGGGTATGATGAATAAGCTTTTTATTGCTTTTAATTTAAAAAAAGAGTGTTTTGGCATGAATGGGATTATACTTTAGGTGTATGTTTAGAAAATTTGTGTCAGATGTAGATGGTTTGGTTTAGGCTATTTTAACCTTTTGTCTGCATAAACTTCCGTTTTATTGTTAAAGCAATATGTGCAACATTGTGTGCTTATTTTTCACAGAGAGACCATTTCATTATCAGCCAAAAATATGTAAAAATGATCGAGCAAGCCAGGTTTGGTGCCTGGGATCTGGCTTGTCCAGTAATAATATCAGATAGGATTATAACAATCTGAGTATCTTTCTTTCTTACCTTTTCTCTGCTCACTGACCAAATGCAACTTCCTACATTGTTAAAAACTAAAAGAACTGCAGATGCTGTAAATCAGAAACAAAAACAGATGTTACTGAAAAGACTCATCCGGTTTGGCAGCATCTGTGAAGAGAAATCAGTTAATGTTTTGTGACTAATGACCCTTCCTCAGAACTGATCATAACTAGGAAAACGTTGGTTTTTATGCAGAAGATAGTGTGGGGTGGGGGCTAAGGAGTAATGATAGGTGGGCATACAGCCCAAAGAGAGAGAAGAACAGTGGACAAACAAAGGAGTGGGTATCAATCTGGCTAGGAGACTGAATAACTGTTAATGGAGACTGTTAATGACTAACAATAGGTAGTGTGTAATGGCAGACTGTATAATAACAAGGCCTGGTGTCTGGAGTGGGGGTATGGATATGGGATAGTTCAGGCCCTAAATTTATCAAACTTGATATGAATCCAGAGGTCCGCAGAGTTCCCAAGTGGAAAATGAAGTGTTGTTCTTCCAGCTTGCACTGAGCTTCACTGGAACACTGCAGCAAGCCTGAGACAGAGATGTTGTAACAGGGAACAATGTGTTAAAGTGGCTGGCAACTAGAAGCTCAGAGTCTTTTCGGCAGGCAGGCATAGATGTTCTATGAAGCGCTCACCCAGTCTACGCTTTGTTTCACCAAAGTAGATGAGACTACGTTGTAAGCTGCTAATGCAGTAGACTAAATTGTGGGAACTGCAGGTAAAATGCTGCTTCACTTGGTAGGTATATTTCCAGTTGCCTGCCACTTAATCACACCACCCTGTTCCCTGGCCAACATCTCTGCCTCAGGCCTGCTGCAGTGTTCCAGTAAAGCTCTGTGCAAGCTGGAAGAACAACACTTCATTTTCTGCTTGGGGACCCTGCAGCACAATGTCATCTTCAATAATTTTAGGGCCTGAACTCTCCCATGTCCTAGCCCCCAACCCTACACACCAGGCCTTGTTATCACATAGTCTGCCATTATACACTACCTAGTGTTAGCCACGAACAATCTCCATTAACAGCTTTTCACCCTCCAAGCCAGATTGTTGCCCACTCTTTGTCTGTCCAACTGTTCATCTCTCTTTTTGGGCTCTATCCCTATATATCGTTTACTCCTTACCTGCCACATCCCAACCTATCTTCTGCATATAAACTGAAATTTTCCCAGCTACCATCAGTTCTGAGGAAAGGTTACTGGACCCAAACTCTGAAGTTTTCTTCACAGATGCTGCCAGACCTGCTGAGCCTTTCAGCAACTTCTGTTTTGGCTCCCACATTTGATCACTTGTCCCCACTAATTATTCCAAAACATTCCAATCTGACTTGGTCAACTACTGATCTTGGACTTGGGGCTATGTAGGACACTGTCAAGTAAAGGGTTCAGGTATCAGATAAGGTTCGAGAGATCTCTGTGTCTAACTATGCCATATTTACATATTATTGATAAGGAATACCTTCATTTGAGATGCTTCCAATTGTGGAGACAATGTAACAAATTTGTTCATCATTTAACAAAATGTTTACTAATTGTTTTTGTCTCTTTAGGGTGTTCACAGCAAATAGAACACACCACACCTTCAAAAAGGTAGGGTAATTAGTGATTGATACAAGAGTAGTGGTAGAAATGCTCTGGTTCAGAGATTAATCGAATATCTCTTGCTCAAAAACTGAATGCAGCCCCCTGCTAATGAGTTGCTCTTGTGGTTTGTGCTTTTAAGAAGGTGCTTGAACACTCAGAGTGGGAAAGTGATCTCAATAAACTGACAGGTAAATGACAGGTTAATTGTTTCTGAGCAGAACTTGTCAATTTCCAGCTGTATGCAAATTAACCTGCTATTCACCCTCATGTAAAACAGAAATGATGCTCATTTTTATTACCATGTATTATTGGAGGTAAAATTGAAATGTTATCACTTGCAAAAGTACTGAGTATAAAATGGAAATTTTTATGAATCCTATTTTCTCCCTTGCTCTGCAAGCAGCTGAATTTCCATTGGGTGGGGATGTGATTTCCTGATCATTCTCCACTTTCGAAGCTTTCCAAGCCCTGTCACGTCCTCCAAATTTAAAGCAAATGAGAAGACCCTGCTGGAATTTTCCTGTCATCTTCAATACCCTCCATCCCTGCTCTGTAACTAGTTGCTCAAAGCTGACCCGGAGCTTCCTGGAATCATCAGTCACTGTGATTCCTGACAGTTTCTGCAGCCCTCCCTGTGTTATAGCTGCTGACTACACCTTGGGTTCCATGGGTGCCAGCCACATTCTGGTACCAAGGTAAGATTGTTTCTGGTGACAACTTATTCAAGGCTGACATGGATGATTTGTGACTAAATCTGAACATTTCCTTTTATTCATTTGCGTGACATGGACATCTCTGGTTGGGCCATCATTTATCACCTATCCTTAGTTGCCCTTGAGAAGGTGATGATGAGTTGCCTTCATGAGCTGTTGCGACCCACATGCTGTAGGGTGAGCCACAATGCCCTTAAGGAGGGAATTCTAGGATTTTGGTCCAGTGACAGTTCACCATCAGCTTCTGAAAGGTAAGTGGCACCAGCCAGCCAGACCTATGACCTGTGAGGGAATAAGAAAGAAGATAAGACTCTTTTTATTGTGACCTGTGATTATGGCATTGGCTTCATCTGAATATTTATGTTCCTTGTATGTTTTTCAGGAATGATCCACATTCGTGCAGCATTCCTGAGACTAATCAGGCTCAGCAGCCCTCTCCTCCAGGTACTGGCTGTACTCTAATTGATTGATTGATCAATGTCCATTTCAGATACTGTAACATCAACAGTATGAAGCATCAACACATCATCCTGGACAGACATGCAGTGGCAGACAGCCACCTTCACTTCATGTGCTGACCCCCTTGATGGACTAACTTTCTTCCCATTCAATGTAACTGAGTGAAAAGCAGTAGGTTTCCCATTGAGAGCATCACCACTTTTCTTTTGTTTTCCTCACTTTTGGTTTGAAACTGATTTAAAGTTGAGAATTGAACTTTAAACAACAGCTCATTTTACAAAAGATGAGAGAACAAAAGGGAAACATTCGCTGTTGGAATCCGGCCTGGAAAGAAAATGCAGGTTAATTCATTGTCATCATCATCAGCAATGACTGGCTAATGAGTGTGATCATCCACCAAGGAAATTCCACGCGACTGGTCATGGGTTCTGTGGGTCCTGTGTGGCTAATGAGCCTAATCCTAGAGCCACTTCTCTAACCACACATTTGATGGGTGTTTCCCAGGGATGGAGTTGGGCCTTGACCTTGAAATCATTGACATTTCTTTCTCTGGTTCCGTTTCCATACTCCTCTGCTGATGGACACTCTCAGAGAACTGTGCCTCTTCGGACAGGAGTTTCCTCCAAATCAGTTTCATTTGAATGAGAGTCTCCCATGTGTTTACATCAATGTTGTATTATTGAGGGAAGTCTTTTGAGAATCTTTGAAATGCTTCCTTTGACTTGTGATCCTTGATAAGTACCATCAACACTGAGGTGGACTTTCCTCATCATCTGGGAGGACAGTGACTTTGGAATTCAAGGAGATGTACTGTCCTACTGGCCTACAATACAACTCCTCATCTAAGAATTTCTTGAGAGCCTGGCATTTATAGTTAAAATGGTTATCAAGCTAGAAAATTACAGTTTTTATTTTCTTTTTCCAATTATCCCTTAACTGTGTGTGTGTGCGTGTGTGTGTGTGTGCGCGCGCGCGCGCACGTGTCCACACGCATTTGTGAGAGAGATGCCTGATTGGATGTTTCTGATCAAAGAAGACTGGGCTTCGTCATTATATATAAATTAGATTGCCTTACAGTTTACCTGTGCTGTGCTAAGTTCTGTTCTTCATAATGAGCTGTTAATTTTTGTTAAAATTATAAACTTTGTGTCCAAGATCTGTTATTTGTCATGTCTTATGAGAAACAATTCAGCAATTTTGAGGATTGTTGAATGTTTTCTTTTTACGGTGTTGTGAATCCAGTAATAGTGAGGTGGAGATAACAAGGTGCAGAGCTGGATGAACACAGCAGGCCAAGCAGCATCAGAGGAGCAGGATAGCTGACATTTCGGGCGTAGACCCTTCTTCAGAAAATTTCTGAAGAAGGGTCTAGGCTTGAAACAGCAGCCTTCCTGCTCCTCTGATGCTGCTTTGCCTGCTGTGTTCATCCAACTCTGCACCTTGTTGTCTCAGATTCTCCAGCATCTGCAGTTCCTACTATCTCTGATAGTGAGGTGGACTTTGGTTTGGCTTGCTATCCCTGTGTCATAACATTCCATAAAGGGATGTGACTGGGCTCGTCAGATTATTATCCGAGCGGTGGAGATGAAAATGCTCTCCTCATTCATTGACTTTGGATGGATTCTTGGACAATAACCATTTCTGATTCCTGAATCGTCTGGCTGAATGACTGGCAAAGACCGATCCTTGCGGTCTCGAGCTATTTGCAGTTAGTCTGTGTGCTACTTCTGTATGGGTCAAGAAAAAGAGTACAGCCATGCATCCCAAATGACTCCCAGTAGCTGGGCTATTGAGGGGAATCTGCGGTAGTGTTCATGCTCTGGGGAGAGGGGTTCATTTCTTACCATCACAACAGATGGAATTTGCATTTAATGAATAAATCTGAAATTGAAGTCTTGTCTTCATGTTGGTGACCACGTGAATTATCATAAATTGTTATTTTTGATAAAAGCTGGTTCACTAATGTCCTTCAGGGAAGCAAATCTAACATCTTTCTCCCATCTGCCTCACAGGTAATTTCAGATCCCCATTTCAAACTTCAGTGTGTCCTTTTAGGACAGTTTGAAAGCAATGTGTCTGTCTCTAACCTGCCTGCTGAAGTGGCTAAGCAAACCTCCCAGATCAAGAGAAATAAGGGATGGGCAACAAATGCTGGCCTTGCCAGTGAGACCCACAGGCCTTGAAGGAATTTAAAAACAAACTACTTAATCTGTTCGCACTGTCTGTTAGTCCCTGCAGCCTTCGAATATTCGGTCCTGTCTCACCTCTCTCTATCTACCCTAGTTTCCCTTTGACTCTGCTATAGCATCCAATATCCCAACTACTCCAATCTCATCTCTCCTGAATGTTTCTATCAGCCTATATGTTTCTAGCCAGAATGAAACATAAGAACATAAGTAATAGGAGTGGAAGTAAAGCCTCAAGCCTGCTCCAACATTCGGAAGGTCATTGTTGAACTTCATTAATTTATGAAACATAGGTCATCCTTCAGGACATTTTATAATGCTTCAAGTTGTTAAATACAAATGATTCTGAGGCTCAGAGCTCATCAATAACCTGTTCAATTCTCTGATGGATACAGATGACAGTTAACTCTCTTTGTATCTTGTGGAATGTCTCTCCTGTGTGGCAGCAAAATAGACAATATCTGCTTCCTATTTGGTAGCATCATACATGATAGGAGGAGGCTATTCAGCCCACTGCCCTTGTGCTGCCCCTTTAAGAAAGTGATCTAAATTAGTCACACTCCCCATGTTCTTTCCCCAGAGTGTGGTCATCGACTCTGCCATGTGACCGCTGGTTGTTTTGTCAATCGCCTTTATTTACTATTTACTAACTGACCATCCTGCTAGCTCAACTGAATCTCATCTGAATCTGTGCTGCTCTCAGAAAAACAACATTAGTTCCTCCAAAGAACAAACATCTCTTTTCTTAAAGTTAATCATTTTTAGACAGAAACAACTCAACTAAGTATAGCACACAGATTAGTCATGTTTCTGCAGCTTGGCTTGAGTTGTTGTTTGAGAAATTTTCATCCTTGCTTTTCTACTCTATGCCCTAGTCAATAAAGCCAAACATTCCTTTTGCCTTTTTAAAATCCATTTCAACTAACCCTCCAAGCTTCAAAGACTTGTCAATGTGCATTCCCACCATCTTTCTGTTTCTGTAACCATTGTAAAATTGTATCATTTTGGTTATTTCACCTCTGTTCATTCTTAGGACCATAGGACCAGAGTAAGCCATTCAGCCCTTTGGGCTTGTTCTAACATTCAGTGAGTTCTGGGCTGATTTACGGCCTAACCTTTTCCTATCAATATGTGTCACTTCACTGTTGCCAGTGTTAATTTTGATTTGTCTGGTCATTTCACCAGCCTATATGCTCCAGAGCCTGTTGGTACTAATTTACTCTTCACTGCCATGATCATATGTGCCATTAAGGGGGATTTTATTTGTCCTGTTTGTCTTGAAGAGGGGTGTTGTAAACCTGGTGCTGAGGTGTCTGCTTCATGGAAAGCAGAACCGTTTTGTCTTGTTATTTGAATTAGACAAAAGAAGCATGAATGGGTGGAGTCAGGCTCACACAGATCCAGGATTTTCATAAATGAGAACATAAGAACTAGGAGCAGGAGTAGGCCATCCGGCCCCTCGAGCCTGCCCCGCCATTCAATAAGATCATGGCTGATCTTTTTGAAACTCAGCTCCACTTACCCGCCCACACAACATGACCCTTAATTCCTTTACTGATCAAAAATTTATCTAGCCTTGCCTTAAACACATTTAGCGAGGTAGCTTCAACCGCTTCACTGGGCAGGGAATTCCACAGATTCATAACCCTTTGGGTGAAGAAGTTCCTCCTGACCTCAGTCCTACACCTGCTTCCCTTTATTTTGAGGCGATGCCCTCTGGTCCTAGTTTCACCTGCTAGCGGAAACAACCTCACTGCCTCCACCTTATCTATTCCCTTCATAATCTTATACGCTTCTGTAAGATCTCCCCTCATTCTTCTAAATTCCAATGAGTAAAATCCCAGCCTACTCAGTCTCTCCTCATAATCCAACCCTCTCAACTCTGGAATCAACCAAGTGAATCTCCTCTGCACTCCCTCCACTGCTAGTATATCTCTTCTCAAGTAAGGAGACCAAAACTGCACACAGTACTCCAGGTGTGGCCTCACCAGGACCCTATACAGCTGCAGCATAGCCTCCCCGTTTTTAAACTCCATCCCTCTAGCAATGGCAGACAAAATTCCATTTGCCTTTTTAATTACCTGCTGCACCTGCAATCCTACGTTTAGCGATTTATGCACAAGGACACCCAAGTCCCTCTGCACAGCAGAGTGCTTCAATTTTTCACCATTTAAAAGATAGTCCATTTTGCTGTTATTCCTACCAAAATGGATGACCTCACACTTATCAACATTGTACTCCATCTGCCGGATCTGTGCCCACTCACTTAGACTATCTAGATCCCTCTGCAGACTTTCAGTGTCTTCTGCACACTTTGCCCTACCACTCATCTTAGTGTCATCTGCAAATTTTGACACACTACACTTAGTCCCCAACTCCAAATCATCTATGTAAATTGTAAACAATTGCGGTCCCAACACTGACCCCTGAGGCACACCACTAGCCACTGACCGCCAACCAGAAAAGCACCCATTTACCCTTACACTTTGCTTTCTACTGGTCAACGAATCCTCTATCCATGCCAATACATTACCTGTAATACCGTGCAACTTTATCTTATGTAGAAGCCTTTGGTATGGCACCGTGTCAAATGCCTTCTGGAAATCTAGATACACTACATCCACAGGTTCCCCATTGTCCCCCATGCAAGTAATGTCCTCAAAGAATTCCACCAAATTAGTTAAACATGACCTACCCTTCATGAACCCATGCTGGGTGTTCCCAATGGGACAATTTATATCCAGATGTCTTGCTATTTCTTCCTTAATGATAGGTTCAAGCATTTTCCCCAATACTGAAGTTAAGCTAACTGGCCTATAGTTACCTGCTTTTTGTCTACTTCCTTTTTAAACAGTGGCATCACATTGCCTGTTTTCCAATCTGCGGGAACCACCCCAAAGTCCAGTGAATTTTGCTTCATTTTGCTTTCAGTTGTTGAAGTTGCAGCTTCAAGTTGAAGCTGCTAGATACAGCTCTGTCTCTGCTGCTGCAAAACCTTGCATTCTCCTTTGTCTGGATTGGAGGAGACGGCAAGTGTAGGAAATCTGTTTTGCTTACATTGCCTTTGCCAAGACTGTGTTTATGATACACTGCTTTATTGGAGCAATTGATGAGCCATAATTAAACAATATACTATTTTGTTAAATATTATGATAAAGTTAAAATTATGCCAATTAGTTTTTAAGTTGCATTTCAATTGAGCTGTAAGAATAAATTGTGTTTTGCTTAAAGCATAGTAGTTTGACAAATCAAATCACATTTAGAATGCAATGCCTTGAACTTGCATTTAAATAAGATAAAAGTCATGGTCTAAGCTATTTCCTTGATATGTTTTTAGGTAGGTTGGTCTACCATAACACTACACTTTGGATCTTCATGTAATCTACAAGCATTGAAAATATGTCCTGCACACTTGAGTCCAGGTCATACATGTGGTTCAAAAAGAGAATTGTGGACAGCACACTTCCCTGCAGTCTGAAATACAACCACTTACCACAGCTGAACTGCAAAACACAAAAAACTATGGATTCTGGAAATCAGAAACAAAAACACAAATTGCTGGACTGCAGGTCTGGCAGCATCAGTGCAGAGAAAGCAGGGTTAATGTTTTGGGTCCAATGACCCTTCTTCAGAAGCCATAACTGGATTGGACAAGAAACATTAACTCTGCTTTCACTCCACAGATGCTGTAGGGGATTTCTACACCCAGTCAGTGTTAGCCTGTGGAATATTTTACCTGTAAAGAACGCAGGAAGCCAGAGCAGAAAGGAAATTGTGCAGTGACAGCATTTTGAGTTGAATACATATAATCTTTAAAACACACTGTGAATTGATGCATTTGAGAGAAGCCATGTGTAGAGGGAATATATAATTGAATGACACAGATGTAAAGAGTGTGCTGGAACAGAGAGAGCAGGGGGTCAATGTACTCAAATTTTTGAATGTGTGAGGACATAATCAAATAGCAGTTAGCACAATTTATGGGATCTTGGGCTTCATTAATAGAGTTAATGTGAACAATCTTATGGAAAAGATGCTGACCTTTCATAAAGCTCTGATTATGTCACAATTAATCATTGCATTCAATTCTGGTCACCAAAGTGCTGGTCAGGAAGGATGTGAAGGCCCTTGAGAGCGTTAAGCTCAGATTTACCAGAATGGTTCATAGACAAAGAAAATGTCGATAAAGGATTGATTTGGAGAAATGGCTATTTTCCTTGAAGAAAACAAATTGAGATTAATTTTAATAGAGCTGTACAAGATTATAACAGGCTTAGATAAGGCAGCCAAAAAAAAAAGTGTGTCCAATAGGGTTTGGCATAAAACTTAAGATCAGATTTAAGGTTTTGAGAAAATGGTGGATAGGCAAGTGTTCTGTTGACAGCGTTGACTGGAAATATGCAGATCATGCTGCCTATTAGGGTGGTACAATTGGAGATGATCAGTGATTGATGAACAAAATTATATCAGGAACTGATGAAAATAAATTTGCAGGGCTTTGGGGATAGAGTGGTGAAGGAGACACGGGATTGTGTAACAGCTAGCTTGGATTTGATGGGCTGAATGGCCTTTTTTTCTGTGCCAAAATGAATCGCTTTTTTCTGTTTAATCTTTTCCAATTATTTAACCTATGGAGACAAATTATCATTAGGTAAATCTGCTCTGTACTCCTACTCAGCCCAGTACAGGTCATTCCCTCCACAGGAATGAACACATACTCTAGGATGGTTTAATCAGGATTGTGAAATCTTGGAATACATACTGCCACACCAATACCTGAAATCTTTTGCCTCAGGCCAATAAAAACAGCATTTTGCTTCTGCAGTCAAAGGGAAATGATATTCATATCCTGGTAAAAAGAGTAAGTGTTAGATGTCTGTTTGGAGTTTTCTGTCTGCAAATGATTACCATTTCATATGGTCCTGAAAACTCAGTTACAGCAGCACTGCGCCTGTGAGACTTGATGGGATGAATGGCTCACTTCATCTCCCGTATCTATGGTCTTCTTCCTGAACAACTCATTTAACTCCATCATAGGTAGACTTCAGGAGCCATGCTGTGATGAAATAAAATAAAATTCACAGTATTTGTTAAAGAGTTTACCATATGAAAACACTCATTCATGGAAAAAGAACACAATACATGTAAATCACATCAAGCACTTAAGACTTAATAAAGGCAAATATTTGTATGTGTCTGTTTGGAGAGACCAGAGAGATCACACCAGGGAGAGACCTTTTAAATGTTCAGAATGTAGGAAATGCTATAAAAGTTCTGGAGAACTGATGTCCTACCAAGGTCTTCAACTGATGAGAGACAATTGAAGTTCTCTCACTCTGGAACTGGGTTCAGGCGATCATCCCAGTTGACTGTGCATCAGCGAATTCACACTAGGAGAGGCCATTCACCTGCACTGAGTGTGGCAAGGGATAGACTGAATCATCCCAGCTGCTGAGACACCAGTGCGTTCGCTTTGAATAGAGACCTTTTAAAATTTCAGACTATGGGAAATGCTTTAAAAGTTGCCAAGGACTGATATCCATCGACTTGCTTGCTCTGATGGGAGACCTTTTAAATGCTCAGATTGTGGGAAATGAGATAAACACTCTCAACATCTGATGATCCATCAACATATTCACACTGGGAGAGACCACTCCGGTGCTCTCACTGTGGAACTGAATTTGGGAAATCAACTCATCTCACTGCACACCAGTGTGCTCACACTGGGGAGAGACTATTCACTTGCTCGAGTCTGGGAAGGGATTGACTCACTCATCCCATCTGATTACACACCAGTGAGTTCAATCTGATGAGAGACCTTTTAAATGTTCAGACTGTAGGAAATGCATTAAATGTTCTGGAGAATTGATTTCCCACCAACTGGTTCACTTTGACAAGAGATCCTGAAACATCTGTGAGTTCACAAGTGACTACAAAGACTGAATTTTACTGTTAATCATATTTGGGAGTTACTCTTTTTAATGGGAATCAGTTTCTGATGTGGTGCCTCTGCTATATCCCTCACTTCCACTCGCCCATTTGTCCAAACCCTACCTCACATGTCACATCTTGTCTTAATCTTGAATCCTTCTTCAGTTTTCTCTCCTGTTTCTAAACAGTTCTTGTCAGAGACCATGCTGATCAATTCTCACTTAGCGGCAGACCACTCAAATCCCCATATTTAGTGATATTGTGAATGATGTTTTCTCTTTTTGCTAGTTCTCCTTTTTCTTTTCATCCATCATCATCATTCATCCTGGCAGAAAACCACCTTCGATCCTAGCATCATTCAGAATCCTAGCATCATTCAGAATCCTGTGCCACCTCCACCCCCTCTTTCCTCTCCAAAGACCTTGTACTCGGCGTCCCTCAGTTTTCTATCCTTGGTCCTTCTGACGTCTCACCTACATGCTGCCACTAGGTGACACCATCCAAGTATACTGTGTTGGTTTTCACAAGTTCACTAACAACACCCAGCTCTACTTCTGCATTCCTCCACAGTCATTAAATTAACAAACTGCTTATTTCACATCCAGAAGGCCATTTCCTTCAGTCACCATTCCAAATTCTGTTCCCTGAATACCAACTCCATCCCTCTCCCGGGGAACTGTTTGGGGCTGGACTAAACTCTTCACAATCTTGCTCTCATTTCTGACCCAAGGTGAGCTTCTGACCACATATCCATGCAATCACTAATATCAGAAAGTTAAAACTCCAACAGATTCTCTGTTTCCACCTCACACCAGCTCATCTGCTGCTAAAATCTCATCGGTGTCCATATTGCCTTCGACCTTGATTCAATACATTTCTGGTCCTGCACACAACTGGAATCATGTCATCATGCACGAATCTGCTGCCTGTGTCATGTACTATGTCTCCTTCATCCATAACTCTGATCTTCATTGACATACTTCTGGGCAACTAATACCTCAGATTTAAAACTGACATCCTTGTTATTAGTTCCTTTAGTGGTCTTGTCCATTCCTATCTCTGTCCCCTACAAATGCACCAAGTTCTGAATGACCTCAGCTCCTTTTTATTCTGGCCTCTTTAGCCTCCCAGGTTTTAATGACAGCAGCAGTGGTGTCCATTTCTGTGTGTGAAACTCTGAAATTCTTTTCCCAAAACTCTCCACCTCGCATAAGATGCATTTTAAAAATGACCTCACTGATTAAGCATCCTTTCTAAGGTCATCTGTTCTGACTTGGTATTTAATATTTTTTCACGAAACTGCTCCGAATCATCTTGTGACATTTTCTTGCATTAAGCATGTTATGTAAATCCATGCTGTGAATGTCATGACACAGGATAAAGCACAGTAAGATTCCACAAACAATGACCCAAATTGGGACGGATAAATCCAGTTCTTTTGATGGTTTTAGTTTTAGCGTGAATGTTGATCGCTTTGCACCAGGAGAACTTCCCTAAGGGCAATACGTGGAGTTATTGTGGTCACATGAGCTGAGGGTGAAGTATCAAAGTAAGGGTGTTCAGTTCATTGGAGAGACCGGAGAAGCTGGGATTGTTCTCCTCAGGGCAGAGAAGGTGAGAGAATGAACAGAGGGATTGGTCACTTGAGGAAGGGTCACCAGACCCGAAACGTTAACTCTGTTTTTTCCTTCACAGATGCTGCCAGACCTGCTGAGCTTCTCCAGCAACTTTGTTTTTGTTATTGTTGTTGAGGGATTGAACTGTATGGAGGAGTTTTTCTCCAACGAGGAGAATTGGTTTGGATGGTCAGGATGGTTGTTACCCACATAAGCCAGCTTTCAAAGAATGGAGACAAATTCCCTGGTGAGGAGGAGGAAATGACTGGATGCCGTCTGCTTCCAGGATCTACAACACACTGACTTCCAAAGAGGCAGACTCATCGCCGATGAGAAAAGTCACGGCGCAGCCCCGCCCCTCGTTCACAGCCATTGGTTGGATTGATTGATTGATGGCCTTCAATGCTGCACCAACAGCGGCGGTGTGAGGTGGGTTCGAGCATAGAATATAGAACATAGAACATTACAGCACAGTACAGGCCCTTCGGCCCTCGATGTTGCACCGACCTGTGAAACCAATCTGAAGCCCATCT
>NC_063334.1:124011828-124073397 GCF_021869965.1 Rhincodon typus
AGATGGGCTTCAGATTGGTTTCACAGGTCGGTGCAACATCGAGGGCCAAAGGGCCTGTACTGCGCTGTAATGTTCTATGTTCTATGTTCTATGTTCTACCCAGAATTCTAGCAAGGTAGAACGCAGTCTATTTCCAATTGTAGGGAGCCAGCCCGCCCTGATATTTCACCATTCACTGGGTGGGATGTTCTTTGAAGGTTCAGTGTGACTCGATGGGCTGAATGGTCTGCTTCCACACTGTAGGGATTCTATGAACTGTGATCGAATTGAAAACATTCAATGTTCAGGCCTTTCCTGTTTTCTGTAGCAGAATATTCCGCAGACTGACAACCCAAAATTCACACCTGTCCTTAGACTGTGACCCCTGGTTCTGTACACTCTGGTCATTGGGAGCATCTTTCCTGCATATGTCCTGTCGAGTCCTGTTGAAGTTTTACAGGATTCAGACCATAAGTAATAGGAAAATGTGCAGGCTGTTCTGGTTCCGTGAGCATGCTCTACCATTCAATGGGATCATGACTGATCTGACATTCCTTACGTCCACTTTTCTGTCATTTCCTCATAACTGTTGACTTCTTGACTGATCAAGAATCTGGTCTTAGACTTTTCCATGAGGGAAGCATAAGAACATAAGATGAGTACATAATAACATAAGAAATGCGAGCAGGAGCAGGCCATCTGGCTCATTGAGCCTGTTTAGCCATTCAATAAGATCATGGCTAATCATTTTATGGACTCAACTCCATTTACCCGCCCGCTCACCTTAACCCTTAATTCCTTAACTGCTCAAAAATCAATTGATCTTTGCCTAAAAAACATTCATAGGTAAAACTAACTGCGTCACTGAGCAGGGAATTCCACAGTTTCACAACCTTTTGGGTGAAGAAATTCTTCCTCAACTCAATCCTAAATCTGCTACCCCTTATTTTGAAGCTATGTCCCCTAGTTCTAGTTTCACCTGCCAATTAAACAACCTTCCTGATTAAATGTCATGTATTCTCTTCATAATTTTATATGTTTCTATAAGATACCCCCTACATCTTCTAAATTCTAATGCGTATCATCCCAGTCTACTCAATCTTTCCTCACAAGCCAACCATCTCAACTCTGGAGTCAGCCTAGTGAAACTCCTCTGCACCACCCCCAGTGCCAGTACATCCTTGCTCACGTAAGAAAACTAAAACTGTACACAGTCCTCCAGGTGTCACCTGCAGAATAACTTCCCTATATTTAAATTCCATCCCTCTAGCCATGAAAGACAATATTCTATTTGCTTTCTTAGTTTTCTGTTGCACCTGCAATTAAGAAAACATCCTTTCAGCATTTACCCTGTCAAACCCCTTAAGAATTCTATATGTTTCAATGAGATCACCTCTTACCAAACGGTCATAGAGTTATACTGCGCGGAATCAGGCCTTCTAGTTCCAACTTGTCCATGCCGACCAGATATTCTAATTTAATCTCGTCATATTTGCTAGCATTTGGACCATATCCCTCTAAAATTTTCCTATTCATGTACCTATCCAGATGCCTTTAAAATGTAGTAATGGTAACAGCCCCTACCACTTCCTCTGGCAGCTCACTCTGCATGAAAATGTTGTCCCTTAGGTCCCTTTTAAATCTTCAGCCTCTCACTGTAAACCTATACCCTTTAGTTTTGGATTCCCCTAACCTGGGAAAAGAAAACCTTGGGCTATTCAGTCTTTCTAAGCCCGTCATGATTTAATAAACCTCTATAAGGTCACCCCTCAGCCCCTGAGGCTCCAAGGAAACTAATCCCAGCCTATTCAGCCTTTCCCTATAGCTCAAATCCTCTACCCTGGCAACATCCTTGTAAATATTTTCTGCATCATTTCAAGTTAAAAACATCTTTCCTCTTGCGGGGAGAACAGAATTGAAGGCAGCATTCCAAAAGTGACCTAACCAATGTCCTGTACAGCCACAACATGACTGCCCAACTCCTATCCTTCTATGAACCTGCTTGGCAACACTCCCCAGGACACTATCATTAAGTGGATAGGTCCTGGCCTGATTTGCCTTTCCAAAATGCAACAGCTCACATCTATCTAAACTAAACTCCATCTGCCACTCCTTGGCTTATCGGCCCATCTGAACAAGGCCCCATTATGCTCTGAGAGAACCTTCTTCACTATTGACTACGCCACCAGTCTTGGTGTCACCTGCAAACGTACTAACTATTCCTCCTATATTCACAACCTAATCGTTTATATAAATGACAAAATGCAGTGGACCCAGCCCTGATCCTTGTGGCACACTGCTGGTCAGAGGCCTCCAGTCTGAAAAACAACCCTCTACCACCACCCTCTGTCTCTTACATAAAAGATAATGTTGTATACAAATGGCTAGCTTTCCCTGGATTCCATGTGATCTAACCTTATTCACCAGTCTATCACTTGGAACCAAGTCAAACGCCTTGCTGAAGTCCATACCGATAATGTCCACCTCTACTTTAATCAATCCTCCTTGTCACTTCTTCAAGAAACTCAAACAAGTTAGTGTGACATGATTCCCACATATAAAGCCATGTTGACTGTCCCTAATCAATCCTTGCCTTTCCAAATACATGTAAGCTTCTAAACTCCAATGAGTAGAGTTCCAATGTGTTTACCATTGCTCATAAGACAATCCCTCCATACTGGGATCATCCTCATGAACCTTCTTTAGTGTCAATGGCTGGTAAGTTGTTGGATGGGATTCTGAGAGAAAGGATTTTCACACATTTGGAAAGGCAAGGACTGATTCAGGATACTCAGCATGTCTTCATGCATTGGAAATCATGTCTCACAAATTTAGTTAAGTTTTTTCAAGAGATGACCAAGAAACCAGATGAAAGCAGCATGGTAGATGTTGTCTACTTGGACTTTAGCAAGGCCTTTGACAAGGTTCCGCATGGCAGAATGGTTGGAAGTTTAGATCACACGGGACCCAGGGAGAGTTAGTCAATTGGATACAACATTGGCTTGAAGGTAGGAGACTGAGAGTGATGGTAGAGGTTTGTTTTTCAGACTGGAGGCCTGTGACCAGCAGTATGGTGCACGGATACCCAATGCTGGGCAGTTAGATCATGAGGTTTGATGGTATGGCTTCCAAGCCCCACCCCTACACCCCAATGCTGCTGCCATTGGTTGGCTGACCTGCCCATCTTCATTGAGGCATTGCTTTTCTGCACCGATCAGAAAGCACACAGAATCTCCACTATCCCATTGTATGATATTTAATGTAAGTCAAACAGTTTGTCTCTCTCAGGGAGAAGAAATGAGGGAAAGCGGGTATGTGAGGACCTCATGGTAAATTACTGGACAGTTATTCCAGAGAACCAGGTAATGTTCTGGGGACTGAGATTTGAATCATGCCACAGGGGATGGTGGAATTTGAATTTAAAAAATTGCACCTGGAATTAAGAGACTAATGGTGTCCACAAATCCAATATCACTTGTCAGGAAATACTCATCTGGGTTGCAAATGTCATTTAGGGAAGGAAATGGCACCCTTACCAGGTCTAGTTTACATGTGACTCCAGACTCACAGCAATGTGGTTTAGTCTTAACTGCCCTCCGGGCGACAAGGCATGGGCAATAAATGCAGGCCTAGCCAGTGATAGCCACATCCCATCAATGCATGTATGAAAGTACAAAAATTGTTGGGGTAAACGATTCCCTTTCATGTAATTACTGTCAAACTGAAATTATAACTCTAATCAGCTCTGATTTCTATATCTTTCTAGCAAATGTAACCTATGAAGCTGTTGTGAACACAAATTGGGATTGAGTATTCATCGTACATGCTGAACCTATGTAACCCAAGGCTGCACCGTTTCCCAGATCAAATTCAAGAAGCATTATCAGATTCACCAGCTCCTAAACTTGACAGAATTATTCTTCAAAAGTATTTATCACATTTTGTGAAGTCTGTGCCTTTTTATGTTTCTGTATTTTTAATTGTGGACTGAAATGGATCCGAATTGTTTGAGAGCCAAGGATTGCTGAAGGATTACTGAGTGTTTTTGAAAGCAAGTAAACTGTCACTCATTGAAAATACAGCTTACACAGCTGCTGGATCGAATATTGGTGGCTAAAGGTGCAGACAGGCTGGAGACATTGGCATGTACAAATGCAGATTCAGCTGGCAACGTGTCACTGATTGATCTGTGGACTAATGACCAGTTATCAATGACAAAACCTCTTGCTGCCAACATCCAAGTGATTATTGTTGTTGGTTGGCTCGTCGAGCTGGTTTGATGTTCCGCAGACGTTTCATTACCCTGCTGGATAACAT
This sequence comes from Rhincodon typus, assembly GCF_021869965.1. Taxonomy (NCBI): domain Eukaryota; kingdom Metazoa; phylum Chordata; class Chondrichthyes; order Orectolobiformes; family Rhincodontidae; genus Rhincodon; species Rhincodon typus. The sequence goes on from NC_063334.1 coordinate 124,016,125, forward strand.
CATCAGTGCAGCCTCCGATGAAGCACTGGTGTGTTTTCCCCCTGGTTTTTAAACCCTGGAGTGTGTTGAGCTGGATTGCCTCACTTTCGGTTTTCCTTCATAGTGGAGTGTATATGGGGTCGAGTTCTATGTGTTTATTGATGGCTTTCTTGATGGAGTAGCAGGCTTCTAGGAATTCCCGTGCCTGTCTCTGCTCAGCTTGTCCCAGGATTTTGGTGTTGTCCCAGTCGAATTGGTGGTTCTTATCCATGTGGATAGAGATGAGTGAGTATTGGTCATGTCTTTTTGTAGCCAGTTGGTGTTTGTGTAGCCTTGTTGTTAGTTTCCTTCCTGTTTGTCCGGTGTAGTGTTTCTCACAGTCTCTGCTGGGGATCTTACATATGAAGAAGGCCATCAACAAGCACATAGAACTCGACCCCATATACACTCCACTATGAAGGAAAACCAGAAGTGAGGCAATCCAGCTCAACAGATTCCAGAGTTTAAAAACCAGGTGAGAACACACACCGGTGCTTCATCAGAGGCTGCACTAATGATGTTACCCAGCAGGGTAATGAAACATCTGCAGAACAACAAACCAGCTCGGCGAGCCAACCAACCACAACACTCACAACCGAGCTACAAATCTACTCCAAAACCTTTGATCCAAGTGATTAGTTCCCAGATGACAGAACAGCTTCTGGATGTGAACAAGAAAGGGAAAAGCCATCAGACCTCCACCACCTCAGGAGTTCAAGTTGTTCATAACTGTTCCCTGCAATAAAAGTTACTTTGAATCTGAGGAAAATGAACTTTCCTTCCTTCAGCAGTTGCATTAAGCTCTAACTATGAATTAATATGTCAGACCTTTTATAACCCACCCTGTATCTTTTGTAAACTAATGACAGCATCTGGAGAAGGAAGATTGAGAAGCTGCATTCTGATCAGCACAAGGATCATCTCAGCAGATCCTGTGTACAGGGACCACTGAAAATGCTTTTCATGTTTTCCCTCCACTTAAAGGCCAATGCTTAATTTCTGTCTGTCTGTAAGTTCTGACGAACGGTCACTGGACTGGAAGCATTAACTCTGCTTTCTTTCTGCAGATACTGCCAGACGTGCTGAGTTTTTCCAGCATCTTCTGGTTTTGTTTCTGATTGTCAACATTTCAGTTCTTTTGTTTGAATCTGTGTGTGTATGTGTGGGGGCAGATAGGGGTGTCTGTGTATGCATGTGTCTGTGTTTGTGTGTGTGTCAGGGTTTTGAAGTCTTGCTTCACATTGAGAATTCACTGAATCATGCTGTGTGGTGTTATCAATGTGTTAAAATGGATAGACTTCAAACCGACCTCGCAACTCAAGACTGTATATCCATGATTTTTTTGATTTGATTTGATTTCTAATGTCACATGGACCAATATACAATGAAAAGTATTATTTTCCATGCTATCTAGGCAAATTCCACCCTATAGAAGTACATCAGGGTAATAGAACAGAATGCAGAATATAGTGTTACACCTACAGAGAAGGTGCAGAGAAAGATAAACTTTAATATATGACAAGTCTCTTCAAAAGGGATATGGGCCAGGAATAGGCAGGTGGGACTAGTTTAGTTTGGAAATATGTTCAGCACTACAATGATGAATGGGTTCTGAGGAAGGGTCACCGAATCCGAAATGTTGGCTCTGTTTTCTCCTTCACGGACGCTGTCAGGCCTGCTGAGCTTCTCCAGCAATTTTGTTTTTGTTGTTGTTGTAGAGTAAGGGAGTTGGCATCTGCCATGGACCTATTGTGACAGCAGACGAATTGTAGTGGATCAATGCAGTCTGGGAGATTGGAGTTGATGTGTGCCATGACTAAGCTCTTGAAGCACTTCATAATGATGGATGTCAGTGCCATTGGGCAATAGTCATTAAGGCATGTTGCCTGATTTTTCTTTGGCACTGGATTAATAGCGGTCTTCTTGAAGCAGGTAGAGACATCAGATTGGAGTAAGGAGAGGTTAAGTCTGTTTGCAAATATACACAACCAACTGTTTCGCACAGGATCTGAGTGCATGGCCAGGGACTCCATCCAGGCCAGTCGCTTTCCAAGGATTCATTCTCAAGAAGGCCAATCTGATGTTACAGTGGTGACTGTGGGTGCAGGTACATCCGAGGCAGTCGGGTAGGGTGACATCATTTCACTGATGTTCTGTTCAAAACGAGTATAGAATGCATTGAGCTCATCAGGAAGGGATGTATTGTTGTCAGCGATTCAACTTGAATTCACTTTGAAGCCCATTATCTTATGTAAGTCTTGCCACAATCAACAATTGTTTGTGTGGTTAGTGTGGGACTCTAGTTCAGTCTGGTATTGTTTCTTTGCGTCCCTGATGGCTTTGCAAAGGTCAAACCTAGATTTCCTGTATAGGTCAGGGTCAGCTGACTAGCATGGCTCAGACGTGGATTTCAGTTGGGAGTAGATCCCCCGGTTCATCCATTGTTTCTGGTTGGGGAACACATAGATTAACTCCTTTGGTGCACAGTCCTTTAAACATTTACTGATGAAATCTGTGATGTAAGTGGCATGGTCATTGAGGTTAGCCACTGAGTTCTTGTATATCGACCAGTTTATCAACTCCAAGCAGCCACATAGGAGCTCAGTCATTACCTCAAACCAACATTTTACGACTTTCTGTACTGGATCCTCATGCTTCAGCTTCTGTTTGTAAGCTGGGAGAAGGAACACAGCCTTATGGTCTGATTTACCAAAATGTTGGTGGGGAATGGAGCAGCAGGTGTCTCTGATGGTTGTGTAGCAATGATCAATGGTGTTTGGGCCTCTGATGGGACAGGAAACATGTTGATGGTATTTTGGAAGCACAATCTTGAGCTTGGCCTGGTTGAAGTCACTGATTATGATGAACAACGCCTCAGGGTATTGCATCTCAAAGCTATCTGTGGCAGTGCATATTTCATTCAGGTCACTCTTTAGCTCTGCATGGTGTGGGGTGTAAATTGTTGTCAGGATAGCAGAAGTAAATTGCCACAGCAGGTAGTAGACACTATGGGCCATCAACAGCTAGAAAATAATACTCTAGCACAATCTACAACCTTATGGCCTGGCATATCCCTCACTGAACCATTACCAACAAGCCAGAGGATCAACCCTGGATCAATGGAGAATGCAGGAGGGCATGCCAGGAGAGGCACTGAAAAATGAGATGTCAACCTGTCGAAGCTACCAAACAAGACTACTTACATGCCAAATAATATAACTAACAAATGGCAGACAGGGCTAAGTGATCTCACAATCAACAATCAGATCAAAGCTGTGCAGTCCTGCCACATCCAGTCATGAATGGTGTTGGACAATTAAACAATTCAGTGGGCGAGGTGGCTCCACAAATATCCCCTTCTTCAATGTTGGAACAGCCCCGAGGCATCAATGCAAAAGATAAGTCTGAAGCATTTTCAGCCATCTACGGCCAGAAGTGCCAATTGAGTTATCCACTTGGGCCTGTTCCAGTTGTTCACAGCATTACGGATGTCAGTCTGCAATTTGATTTATTTCACATAAAAACAAGAAATAGTTGGAAGCACTGAATAATGCATCGGCCCCAACAGCATTTTGGTACTGATGGGTTATGCTCCAAAACTTGCCGCTCCCTGAGCCAAGATGTTCCAGTACAATTACAACACTGGCATCTACTGGACAATGTGCAAAATTCCCAGGTATGACCTGTACACAAAAAAGCAGGACAAATTTGCCCCTGCTAGTTACCATCCCATCATCATTCTCAATCATCAGCAAAGTCATAGAAGTTGGCATCAAATGTGTAACCAAGCAGCACCTGTTCAGTAATAACCGGCTTAATGATGCCAGTTTGGGTTTCACCAGGGCCATTCAGCTCCTGACCTATTTACAGCCTTGGTTAAAAAATTGACCAAAAAGCTGAATTCCAGAGGTGAGTTGAAGTGAGAGTGATTGCCCTCAATATCAAGTCAACATTTGATTGAGCACATTGACCAGAAACTCAACTGAAATTGCCATATCAACACATTGGCTACAAGGGCAGATCAGAGTCTAGGAAAATTGTGGCAAGTAACTCATCTCCTGACTTCCAAAAGCCTGTCCACCATCTACAAAGCACAAGACAGGAGTGTGATGGAATACTCCCCCATTGGGTACATCTCCAACAACACTCAAGAAGCTTGGCACCATCCAGGACAAAGCAGCCCACTTGATTGGCACAATATCCACAAAAATGCATTCCCTCCACCACCAACACTCAGTAACAGCAGTGTGTACTATCGACAAGATGCACAGCAGAAATTCACCAATGGTCCTCAAACAGCACCTTCCAAAGCCATGACCACTTTCATCTAGAAAGTGATGGGCAGCAGATATATGGGAACATCACCTTCTGAAGTTCCCCTCCAAATCACTTATCTTTCACAGGCATAACAATGCCGCTTCTTCCTTAGGCACCTCAGTACATTTGGTATGTCCAAAAGGAGACTCACCAAGTTTTACAGATGCACCATTGCAGGCATACTGTCCGGTGCATAATGATCTGGTACAGCAATTGCTTTTTCCGGGACTGTAAGAAACCTTAGAAAGTTGTCTGTGTAGCCCAGACCATCACGGAAGCCAACCTTCCATCCATGGACCCCATTTACACAGTTAGTTGCCATGGAAAGGCTGCCTACATCATTAAAGACCCATCACACCTGGGTAATGCTCTTCTACAACCTCTTCCGTCAGGCAGAATAAGCAGAAGCTTGAACAAATGCACCAGCAGGTTCATGAACAGCTTCTTCCCGGCTGTTATTAGGCTGATGAACGGACCCTCTAAATTCAAATAATATTGATCTTGCCTGACACACACCCTGTGCGGCATAACCTTTATGCTTCTGTCTAAGCTTTTTTCACCCCATGATTTATACGTTCTTGCTTACTATGATCTGCTCTTACTACCTGTAAACAAAGCTTTTCACTGTACTTAGAACATGTGACAATAAATCAAATCAAATCATTCTGTCTTAGAAACATGTCGCTGTTACTTCAGTGTCACCGAATGAAAATTTTGGAATTCCCTCCCTAACAATATCCCTGGATGCTCACAATATCCCTGCCTTTCCTTTTAACTCTTTTCTCTCTCAGCCAGAGATACAAGGCTCATCTTACTGTTGTCTTGTTATGCATTTAGCACAGACACAGAAAGCTTGTTATAGCTGTCAGTCATCCTTCATTCAGTCAGGGAGACAGCCTTTCTCAGGGGATCCTGGGACACTAAGCTGAGTGCAGCCTCTGATATGTCCTGGCCTGGCTCAGGGCAGTCAGAGTCAGGACACTCTCCATATAAGGACTGAGGAGCCAAATGACCAGCAGCACACCCTCTAACTTGACTCCTTCTGCCATTTTGTGGTCTGTTTTCCCCCTGGAATGAAAGAGAGGCCAGTAAAAATGCTCCAAAAAACTTGGTGCAGCTCAGCCATAGCCAATGAAACACAAGATACAGTCCAAAGCGTTGGGGCTTTTAGAAGGAAATTGTGGGAAGTGCAGAAATAACATGCAAACTACACACTAATTTCAGCTACTACTACAGAATTTGTTGCATTTTTAAGACCTGTGGTTGGTTTTAAAGGAACTAAAGTGAAGTGTCTGTGTGTGTGTTTGTGTGTGTGTGTGTGTTTGTGTTTATGTGTGTGTTTGTGTGAGTGCCTGTACGTCTGTGTCCGTGTGTCCATGTGCATGTCTGTGTGTGCATGTGCACACATGCATATGTGTGTCTGCAATGTCAATTCAAACCAGACTCACTGAAGTTGCATCTGTCTACACATAGATTTGTGATTAACTCGCCAGATATTCGTGACCCTAGGTCAGCCTTTACCCCTTGCTGTGTGTTCAGGACAGAAGGTCCAAGACAGGATCCTCCATCTGTCTCTCCAGTCACTGTCCCTTCAGGAATACAAAGAGATCTGGGCTACCAGAGAAAGAGAGTAAACTCTATCTGATCCTGCACTGTTCCTATCCTTGGAGTGTTTGATGGGATCGGTGCAGAGAGAACTTTAGTCTGTATTTAACTCCGTGCTCTCCCTGTCCTGGGAGTGTTTGATGATGAAAGTTTAGAGAGAGCATTTCTTGCCTGTTCTTATTCCTTGTATTTTCAGCCTTGTCAAGCACTGCTGAACAGTTGCACACGCTTTTCACTTTCCAGATACTCCTATATTCACTGGAGTTTAGAAGAACGAGAGGGAATCTTACAGAAACCTATAAGATTCTAAAATGACTTAACAGGGTAAATTGAAGAAGAATATTCATGATGTGGAGTCTGGGGCCAGGAGTCACAGTCTAGGGATACTGTGTAGGCTATTTAGGACTGGGATGAGGAGAAATTTCTTTCACCAGAGAGTGGTGAACCTGTGGAATTTTCTGCACAGAATGCAGTTGAGGACAAAACGTGGAGTGTTTTTAAAATGGAGTTAAAAATAATTCGTAGGGTTAAAGGGATCAAATGGTTTGGGGAAAGAGCGGGAACAGGATGCTGAATAGGATGATAATCCATGATCGTATTGAATGGCAGTGCAGGCTCAAAGAGGTGAATTGCCTAAACCTGCTCCTAATTTCTGTGTTTCTATGTTTAACATTTTGGTCACCTCCTTGAGCCACACCTCTTCAATTGTGCTCATTGTTTTAAATTCCATTTATGAATATTGTTGCTCTCCTACCAGAGATGTCATCCCAATATGTGAGTTTGAACCTGGACATAAATATTCAGCTGAGGGTTATAGGAAAATTAAGTGTTATTTGCACTTGAGATTCAATTCAGTCTCTGCTGTTCAGTTGCTACTGACCATACACCAACTTCCCATTTGTGGTTCTGATCAACATTTCTTTGTAGTGTACAGGAAGTCAAGTAACTTCTGCATTTCTCTGTAAAAGGATGAGAGTAGGCAAGTATTGATGACGGGGTCTTTCCGTTTTTGTCTTTCTGCAGTCGTCTTGTCAGTTTCTGTATGGGGTCACAGTACAAACTTTCTAATACCGATCTTTCAAATCCGTTTTGTTAATCATGTAGTTGCCTCCTCACTGATGATCCATCTGCTATCTGGCTTTTAGTCCGCAAACCTGTTGCTATTTGGCATGAAATGCCTTTTCCTTCATCTTAGTTTCTTCATCAGAGAAAAATCATTTGCTTCACAAAAAAATGAATCAGGATAACATTTCATACCTGAACCTGTCAAAGTATTCCCATCAGAGCTCCAACTGGGACAGGGCCCACAAAAATTCATGTGACCTTTCAGAGAGCGAGGGGAGATGCAGAATACTGCGGAAACAACCAGGTTTCAGAGAGATGCTGGGGCAAAACTGACTGAGAAGTAACAGTGATGAGAATAACGGCATTTGCCTTTATATCTTACAAATAATACCGCAAATACACAAACAGAAAGCCAAAGTTTGCCACTTGATGTAACCAAATCCTGCTGTTGACTGACCATTCAGATTTACTGAAGGATGTGAAGTTGCAACATTTCTATTGCAGACACAAACTAAATGCAGCAAAGCAAGTTACATCTTATCTATTTCATCTTCAATGCTCTTTTATCAATATGATGAGTATTAATTACTGTCAGTCAACAAGTAATTAACTATTCCTGGTATGAAAATTCATTCCTTCAAGTTTTCACGACAGATTCATGGACTCTTAACCATACACAGCATAGAAAGAATCCATTTGGGCCATCATGTCTGTGTCAGTCAACAAAGATCTTAATATTCTTCTCCCATATTTCAGCTCTTGGTCCATATGCCTTCTTACAAACTTATTGGGGGCTTTAAATTAATTATTGGTGTAGGATTGGGGGTGGGAGGTGGGATTATTTTAGAGGGAAGTTTAAAAAAATCAAAAAGAAGTGAGAGACCAGACACACAGGCTACTGAAGTCTTTACTGCATGTACTGACCTCCTTGATGGACTAACTTTCTTCCCATTCAATGTAACTGAGTGAAAAGCAGTATGTTTCCCATTGAGAGCAATGTCACTTTTCCTTTGTTCTGTTCACTTTTGGTTTGGAACTGTGATTTAAAGTTGAGATTTGAACTTTGAACAACAGCTTGTTTTACAAAAGATTTTACAAAACAAAAGGGAAACATTTGCTGTTGGAACCTGGCCTGGATAGAAGATACAGGTCACTTCATTGTCATCATCATCAGCAATTACTTGCTGATGAGTATGATCATCTACTGAGGAAATTCCACACCACTGGTCATAGGTTCTGTGTGTCCTTGTGTGGCTGATAAGCCTTATCCTAGAACCACTTCTCCAACCATACATTTGATGGGTGTTTCCTGGAGATGGAATTTGTCCTTAGCCTTGAGATCATTGACATTTCTTTCTCTGGTTCCTTTTCCATACTTACTCTGCTGATGGGAATGCTTAAAGAATTGTACGTCTTCATACAGGAGTTTCCTCCAAATCAGTTTCATTTGAATGAGGGAAGTCAGAAACAGGAAAGGAGCAGTCACTTCATTGGGAGTTTTCTATAGACTCCCCCAATATCAAAAGAGACACTGAGGAAAAGATTGGGAGGCAGATTTTGGAAAGGTGCAGAAGTAATAGGGTTGTTGTCATGGGTGACTTCAACTTCCCTAATATCAACTGGAACCTCCTAAGTACAAATAGTTTGGAAGGATTAGGTTTTGTCAGGTGTGTCCAGGAAGGATTCTTGACTCAATATGTGGGTAGGCCAACTAGAGCGGAAGCCAAATTGGATTTGTGCTTGGCAATGAACCAGGCTAGGTGTCAGATCTGTATGGGAAAGTATTTAATTGGTGCAGGGGGAATTACAATGCTAATAGGCAAGAACTGTGGACCATAAATTGGGAACAGATGTTCTCAGAGAAATGCACAACAGAAATGTGGAAGTTGTTTAAGGAGCAATTGCTACGAGTGCTGGATAGGTTTGTGCCACTGAGGCACAGAAGGGATTGTAAGGTGGAGGAACCTTGGATGACAAGACATGTGGAATATTTAGTCAAGAGGAAGAAGGAAGATTACTGAAGGTTGAGGAAACAAAAATTGGACAAGGGTCTAGAGGGTTACAATATAACCAGGAAAGAAATGAATAATGGACTTAGGAGTGCGAGAAGTGGGTATGAGAAAGCTTTGGTGGGCAGGATTAAGGAAAACTCCAAGGCACTCTATACTTATGTGAGGAACAAGGGGATGGCCAGAGTGAGGGTAGGGCCAATCAAGGATAGTGGAGGAAACATGTGCATGGTGTCAGAGGAGGTAGGGGAGGTCCTCAATGAATACTTTGCTTCAGTATTCACCAGTAAGATGGACCTTGTAGTTGGTGAGGGCAGTGTGAAACAAGCTGATATGCTCGAACAGGTTGATGTTAGGAAGGAGGATATGCTAGAAATTTTGAAAAACATGAGGATGGATAAATCCTCTGGGCCAGATGAGATATACCCAAGGTTATTTCGGGAAGCGAGGGAAGAGATTGCTGCACCTTTGGCAATGATCTTTGCGTCCTCAATGCCCACTGGAGTAGTACCAGATGTTTGCAGGGTGGCAAATGTTATTCCCTTGTTCAAGAAAGGGAATAGGGATAATCCTGGGAATTACAGACCAGTCAGTCTTACTTCTGTGGTGGGCAAATTATTGGAGAGAATTCTGAGAGTTAGTATTTATGATTATTTGGAAAAGCATAGTTTGATTAGAAATAGTCAGCATGGCTTTGTGAGAGGCAGGTCATGCCTCACAAGCCTTAATGAATTCTCTGAGGATATGACAAAACACATTGATGAAGGTAGTGCAGTAGATATGGTATATATGGATTTTAGCAAGGCATTTGATAGGGTTCCCCATGGAAGGCTCATTCAGAGTGTAAGGAAGCATGGGATTTAGGGAAATTTGGCTGTCTGGATACAGAATTGGCTATCCAATAGAAGACAGAGGGTGGTAGTAGATGGATAGTATTCAGCCTGGAGCTCGGTGACCAGTGGTGTTCCACAGGGATCTGTTCTGGGACCTCTGCTCTTTGTGATCTTTCTCAATGACTTGAATAAGGAAGTGGAAGGGTGGGTTAGTAAGTTTGTCGATGACACAAATGTTGGTGGAGTTGTGGATAGCGTGTGGAGGGCTGTTGTAAGTTGAAACAGGACATTGACAGGATGCAGAACTGGGAAAAGAAGTGACAGATGGAATTCAACCTGGAAAAGTGTGAAGTGATTCATTTTGGAATGTTGAAATTGAATGCAGAATACAGGGTTAATGGCAGGATTCTTGGCAGTTTGGAGGAACTGAGGGAACTTGGAGTCCATGTCCATAGATCCCTCAAAGTTGCCACTCAAGTTGATAGGGTTGTCAAGAAGGCGTATGGTGTAGTGGCTTTCATTGGCAGGGGAATTGAGCTCAAGAGCCACGAGGTTATGCTACAGCTCGACAAAACCCTGGTTAGACCACACTTGGAATATTGTGTTCAGTTCTGATCACCTCATTACAGGAAGGATGTGGAAGCTTTAGAGAGGGTGCAGAGGAGATTTACCAGGATGCTGTTTGGACTGGAGGGCAGGACTTATGAGGAAAGGTTGAGGGAACTAAGGATTTTCTTATTGGAGTGAAGAAGGATGAGATGTGACTTGATAGAGGTATACAAGATGATGAGAGGCATTGATAGAGTGGATAGCCAGAGACTTGTTCCCAGGGCAGAAATGACTATTAGGTGGAGACATAATTTTAAGGTGATTGGAGGAAGGTACAGGGGAGATGTCAGAGGTAGGTTCTTTGCACAGGGAGTGGTGGGTGCGTGGAATGCACTGCCGGTGGTGGTAGTAGAGTCAGATACATTAGGGACATTTAAGCGACTCTTTGATAGGCACATGGATGACAGTAAAATGTAAGGTACGCAGGGTAGTTTGATCTTAGAGTAGGATAATACGTCAGCAAAACATCATGGGTCGAAGGGCCTGTAGTGTTCTGTACTGTTCTATGTTCTGTGAGGGTCTCCCATACATTTACACCAATGTTGTATTATTGAGGGAAGATTTTTTAGAGTCTTTGAAATGCTTCCCTTGTCCTGTTCTCCTTGGTAAGTACCATCAACACTGAGGTGGAATTTTCACATCATCTGGGAGGACAGGTGCCAGCATCCTTGAAGCAGCTAATAGCACATTAATTACTGCTCTAAAGACACTGCAGATTAACTGACATGTTGCTCTGCTTAGGAACTGGCAGCTACTTGTGTGTTGAATTGGTTAATCATTGGAGGACCATTGCTGGAAAGCCAGACATAGAGAATATTGCAAGTAGAAGTTAAAAACAGAGTGACCTGGCTCTGACTGGACTTTGGACAGGGTGACAGGCATGGAGGAGACACAATGTGTTTTGGAATCTTCACACTGGGGCTTTTTCTTGTTTTTTCTCTCCCTGTCGTTATTCTCCACTCATTGACTTGTTGGAAGTTCTGAGGAAAGAATTCCAGTCTGTGATGCATAAATAAAAGTCTCCAGAGGTCTGCAGAATCTGTTTGCATTGATTAGTGATTTTAAAATTCAAGCAAGATGTACAGTCCTGCAGGCCTGTAAAACAACTCATCGTCCAAGGATTTCATGAAAGCCTGGCATTTATCATTAAAATGGTTATTGAGTTGGAAAATTACAATTTTTACTCTTTTTTTTCCATTATCCCTTAACTGTGTGTGTGTGTGTGTGTGTGTGTGTGTGTATGCACGCACAGTTGTGACAGATGTTTTATTGGATGTTTATGATGAAAGAAGGTTGGGCATAGTTAGTAGATATGGATTAGATTAGATAGCTTTACAGTTTACCTGTGCTCTGCTAAATTGTGTTCTTCATAATAAATTGTTAATTTTTGCGAAAATTATAAACTGGGTGTCCAAGATCTGTTATTTGTCATTTCTCATTGGGAACAATTCAGCAATTTTGAAGATTGTTGACAGTTTTATTTCACAGTTGTGACTCCAGTGATAGTGAGGTGGATTTGGTTTGGCTTGCTATCTCTGTGTCATCACATTATTTGGGGGCAGCACAGTGGTTCAGTTGTTAGCAGTGCTGCCTTATAGCACCAGGGACCCGGGTTCAATTCCACCCTCGGGCTACTGTCTGTGTGGAGTTTGCACATTTTCCCCGTGTCTACGTGGGTTTCCTCTGGGTGATCCGGTTTCCTCCCACAGTCCAAAGATGTGCAGGCGAAGTGGATTGGCCATGCTAAATTGCCTGTAATGTTCAGGGATGTGTAGATTAAGTGGGTTATAGGGGCATGGGCCTGGGTAGGATGTTCTGAGGTTCGGTGTTAACTTGTTGGGCCAAAATGCCTGTTTCCACACTGTAGAGAGTCTCTTCTCTGAAAAGGAATCTGATTGGGCTCATCAGATTATTATCTGTTGATTACTATCAAAGTCATTGACTTTGGATGGATTCTTGGACAATAACCATTTCTGGCTCCTGAATCGTCTGGCTGAATGACTGGCGAAGCACAATCCTCGAAGTTTTGAGCTGTTCACGGCCAGTCTGTGTGTTCCTTCTGTATGAGCCAAGGGAAACTGTCCAGTTATGCATCCCAAATGACTCCTAGTAGCTGGGCTGTTGAGGGGAATCTTAGGATCAGGTTCATGCTCTGGGGAGATGGGTTCATTTCCCACCAGGACAACTTGTGGATTTATGAATGAATAAATCTGGAATTGAAGCCTTGTCTTCATGATAGTGACCACCTGAATTATTATCAATTGTTGTTTAAAAAAAAGAAACCTCATTCACTAATGTCTTTCAGGGAAGAAAATCTGCCATCTTTCCCTCTTTGGCCCCACAGGTGATTTCAGATGCCCATTTCAAACTTCAATGTGTCCTTTTAGGACAGATTGAATACAATGTGTCTGACTTTGACCTACCCTCCGAAGTGGCCCAGCAAGCCTCTCAGTTCAAGGACAATACGGGATGGGCAAGAAATGCTGACCTTGCCAGGGAGACCCACATGCCTTGAAGGGATTTGAAAAACCTGCCTCGTCTGTTCTCACTTTCTGCTCAGTCCCTTCACCCTCAAATATTTGGCACTTCCTCACCTCTCTCTCTCTACCCTTGTTTCCCTTTGACTCTCCCATAGCATCCAATATCCCACATGCTCCAATCTCATCTATCCTGAATGTTTCTAACAGCCTAAACGGTTGTATGCAGAATGAAACATATGAACATAAGTAATAGGAGTGGAGGTAGACCCTCAAGTCTGCTCCAACATTCAGGAAGATCATTTTTGAACGACATTAATTTGTCAACCTGAGGTCATCTTGCAGGACATTTTATAATGCTTCAAATTATTAAATACAAATGATTCTAAGGCTCAGAGCTCAATAATCTGCGCGATTCTCTGACAGGTACAGATCATAGTTAACTCTTTTGTATCACACAAGTCTCTTGTGGAGTGTCTCTCCAGTGTGGCAACAGAATAGTCAATATCTGCTTCCTATTTGGTAGCATCATACATGATAGGAGGAGACTATTCAGCCCACTGCCCTTGCGCTGCCCCTTTGAAAACGTGATCTAAATTAGTCACACTCCCATGTTTTTTGCCCAGAGTCCTTTGCATCGACTCTGCCATGTGACCTCTTATTCTTTTGTCAATCACCTTTATCTGCGTCCATTTAATAACTGACTGTCGTGCCAGCTCAACCAAATCTCATTTGAAACAAAAGCAGAAGTTGCTGGAAAAGCTCAGCAGGTCTGGCAGCATCTGTGTGGAAAAAATCAGAGTTAACGTTTCAGGTCTGGTGACGCTTGAAACTGCTCTGCTCTCAGAAAAACAACATCAGTTCCTCCAAAGAGCTAAAGTTTCTTTTCTCCGGAAACATTCAAATTAATCTATTTTGCACAGAAATATCTTCCTTGTAGTGCACAGATTGGTCATGTTTCTCCAAAGGTTCAAACTGATGTTTGAGAAATTTTCATCCTTGCTACTCTATGCCTTAGTCCATAAAACCAAATATTCCTTTTCGTGTATTTAATCCATTTCAACTGACCTTCTGAGCTTCAAAAACATGTCAATGTGTAATGGGAATTCTCCACCAAAGTAACTAGTTGAGGACAAAACATCGAGTGTTTTTAGGAAGGAGTTAGAAATAGTTCTTAGGGTTAAATGGATCACAGGGTCTGGGGCAAAAGTGAGAACAAGCTGCTGAATGCGATGATCAGCCATGATCGCATTGAAACACCGAGCAGGCTGAAAGGAGTGAATTGCCGACACTGCCTCCTAATTTCCATGTTTCTGTTTATCATTTTGGTCACCTCCTTGAGCCACACCTCCTCAATTGTGCTCATTGTTTTAAATTCCACTTATGAATATTGTTGCTCTCCTACCGGTGATGTCATCCCAAGATGTGAGTTTGAACCTGGACATAATTATTCAACTGAGGTTACAGGAAAATTAAGTGTTATTTGCACTTGAGATTCAATTCAGTCTCAAAACAGCATGAATCAATTTAGGACTGTCTGAAGATGAAAATCTGACATAATTGCTGTCTTTATTAGACTGTTTTCGCGTCAACACATCCTGTCAGGACAAGACAAATTGGAACAAAGCTTACATAGCAATCCAATGCCTGCCTGCATAATATTTTTGAAGCTAGTGTTCAAAAGATATCTTCAGGGATATGCCTTTTCTCTGACTGATGAATTTGTCTTCCATACTCAAACTGAAGCCAAAAACGTGAGAGTAACTTCAACCTCTTTCAGCGTTCCTTGTGGGTTTTTCATCATCACCTACACACCTACATTCATAGCTGTGAGAGAAGTGATTATACTTGCTAAGCAGCATGAGTGAAAAACCTGGCAGTACTTTTACGCAGTAAAGAAGATTTGGAGGGAAAAGAAAATTTAAAAAAAAAAAAATGTATGTATTAGGGAGGCACAGTGACTCAGCAGTCAGCATTGTTGTCGCATAGCTCTGGGGACCTTGGTTTGTTTCTTGCCTCGGATGATTGTGTCAAGTTTATACATGTGGAGTTTGCGCATTGTCCAGGTGTGTGTGTGTGTGTGTGGGTTTCCTCCAGTTGTTCTGGTTTCTTCCCTCAATCCAAAGATGTGCAGGTTTGGTGGATTAGTCATGGGAAATGCCATGGTTTCAGAGATGGGGGAGTGTGTGAGTCTGGGAGTGATGTACTTTGGAGGGGTGGTTTGGACTCGATGGACCAAATAGCCTGCTTCCACACTGTAGGGAGCTGACAATTTTCAGTGTAGCTTTACTCCAACCCCATGCTGTCCCAGTCATGGGAGTGTTTGATGGGGACAGTGGAAAGAAAGCTTTACTCTGTATCTAACCTATCCTGCCTCAGCTCTCAGAGTCTTTGATGTTGATTCTGAGAACTTTGAGGATTGTATTGAAAGCTTATGCCATGTCTCCTTTTCTGAAATGTTGCTAAGGTTGGTTCCTCAGTTTCGCAACAGTTATGTCATTCTTTCAGCTGCTACTGACCATACACAGACTTCCCATTTGTGGTTCTGATCAACATTTCTTTGGTAGTGCACAAGAAGTTGGGTAGCTTCTGCATTTTTCTCTAAAAGAACGAGAGTAAGAAAGTGAGAAGGGTGCATCACTGAAGTATTGACAATGAGGTCTCTCTATGTTTGTCTTTCTGCAGTCGTCCTGTCAGTGTCGGTGCGGGGTCACAGTAAGTACTTTCTAATACCTACCTTTCAGATCTATTTTGTTATTCGTTGCCTCCCCCTTGATGATCCACCTGTTATCTGGCATTTAGTGCCCAAACTTGTTGCATGATGTGCCTTCTCTTTCACCGTGGGTTCTTCATCAGAGAGAAATCATTTGCTTTACAAAAAACTGAAGTCAGGGTAACATTGTGTATCTGAAGGTGACATGGCATTCCCATTAGTTCTCCAACTGGGACAGGACCCACAGAAACTCATATGGCGTTCCGGAAAGTGAGGGGAGATGCAGAATACTGCAGACACAACCAGGCTTCAGAGACATGCTGGGGCAAAACTGACTGAGAAGTAACAATGATGAGAATAAAGGCATTTGCCTTTATATCTTACAAATAATACCACAAATACAGAAAACAGAAAGCCAAAGTTTGCTACTTGATGTAACCAAGTCCTGCTGTTGACTGACCATTCAGATTTACTGAACGATGTGAAGTGGCAACATTTCTATTGAAGACACAAACTAACCGCAGCAAAACAAGTTACATCTTATCTATTTCATCTTCAATACTCTTTTATCAATATGATGAATATTAATTACTGTCAGTCAACAAGTAATTAACTATTCTGAGCATGAAGATTCATTCCTTCAAATTTTCCTCATTGGTTCATGGACTCTTAGACATTTACAGCTTGGAAAGAGGCCATTTGGGTCATCATGTCTAAGTCAGTCAACAAAGATCTGATAATACTTCTCCCATATTGTAGCTCTTGGTCCATATGCCTTTTTACCAACTTATTGAGGGCTTTAAGCCAATTGTTGGTGTAGGTTTGGGGGTGGGAGGTAATATTCAATTGGAGGGAAGTTTAAAAAATCAAAAAGAAATGAGAGACCAGAAGTGCAAGCTATTGAAGAAGAAAATGGAAACTTAAATGAATACCTAAATACTGCTTAAATGTTACTTGAATTTCTACTGAAGCATCCTTTCAGGCAGTGAGTGCCAGACTCCTATCAACCTCTTTTGAAAAAGTATCTCCTCTCCTCTTACTGTCTACTTCCGACCTTAAATCTGTTTTCCCTGGTTCCTGACCCCTTTGCTGATGAAAAAAAATTTCACACTTGGAGCAGTCAATCTCATTGCTCATTGTCAGGAATTCCCTGAATCCTGAGGGCAATATGGATTTGGTCTTGTCACCATCCATGGATTCTTTGTTTTTATCATTCATTCATGGGTTGCAATTGGCACTGGCTGGGCCAGCAAAAATTGTCCATCTGTAACTGTTCAGAGGTAGTTCAGAGTCACTCACATTGCCGTGGTTCTGGAGTCACATGTGGACAACCAGGTAAGGATAACAAATTTCCTTTTCACGAGGTTGCGGTCATCACAAGACTCTTAATTCCAGAATTTTTAAAAAATGAAACTCTCCCGTGGTGGACTTTGAGACCCATTCCCTAGAAAGTGATCTAAATCTCTAAACTGTCCTGATAATACCATTAAACCTCATTGTTGGCAGTCACTAGTTTTAAGAGAATCACATAGAATCTTAACTTTTTAGTGATGCTGCTGACCAACAACTTTGTTCCTGTCTCTCTTCTCTGCTTCAGTAGGTGGTTTTATAGCAACAATCTTCCCTTTTGGCATTTCCTTGTGAACCACTCAGTCCTGGTATAATCCATGTTGGATTCAAATTCGGAGAGAAAATATACTTAAGTTTTCAGTTCTGTGAAAGTGATTTATTTTTAGTGAAAGGGTCAGAATGTGATCTGGAACAGTGAAATAAAGACAACCTTTATGAGAAAGTGTGTTCCTGTAGCTAAGTGATCTGGGGAGTTAATTGCTGAATATTTACAAATTTGGGTTTTACGGTCTATAAGAACAGTGAGGAAGTTTCCAGGTTGAGAGTTGGAAAGAAATCTCCAGGCTATCAGAGTTGAAAATAAATCTGAAGCTGTTTCAATTCTCCAAGGAGAAGGACTAGAAACAGTCACTGAGTTAGTTTACGTTAATGTGTTTCATGGAGGGACAGAAAGAATCCTATCTGGTGAATGTGCAGATAGTCAATTCAGTATAACATCCTTAAGTGAAGCTTACTGAACTCCATGTCGACTACATCAACTATATTACCCTTTTCCACGCATCAAGTCACCCTCTTGAAAATTCTATTGAATCCAATTCAATCCAATTCCTTTACAAAGCCATAATAATTACCTCTTCAAGTAGTAATTCATTCTGTCCCTCAGAATTGTTTCTAATAGTTTCCTCACCACTGCCGTTAGCCTCACTAGACTGTAGTTTCCTGATTTATCACTACTATCTTTCTTGAACAATTGTACTACATTAGCTGTCCTTCAGTCCTGTGGCCAGAGAGGATTTGAAATTAATATTAGACCCACTGCATTCTCTTTCCCTGCGCCACACACAGATTGGGATACATCTTATGTGGGCCTGGGCATTTAGCCACTTTCAAACCTGATAAGGCAACTACTTTTTCCACCTTCTATCTGCTACCTTGTTCACATTTATCACAGTCCCCATCCCTGATTTCTGTACCTACAATGTACTTCTCTTTATAGTGAATACAGATGTGAAATATTTATTTGAAACATCATCCACGACTTTGGCTCCACACACAGAGTGTCATCTTGTTCCCTAATATTCCCTATTCTTTCCCTGGTTATTCTCTTACCCTGATGTACATATGACCTTTCCGCAGATTTTCCTTAATATTATCTAACAGTTTTTTTTAAAATCTTGTCCCCTCTTTGCTCTCCTAGTTTCTTCTTTAAGTGACCCTCTGTACTTTCTATACTCTGAGGGCATCCAGTGTTTTCAGAGCTCACTACCTCCCATAAACTTCCTTTTTCACCTTTTCCAATCCTGTACATCCAGAGTCCTCTCGACTTGTTGGTCCTACCCGTCACCTTCACTTTTACAGGAACATGTTGGCCCTGGACTCACCTTTTGAATGCCACCCTCTGCTCCGATGTGGATTTTCCTGCAGTTAGCTGCTTCCAATCTTCTTTGATCAGATGCTGTCTTATAAAAATCAGCCTTCGCTCCATTCAGAACTTTGTCCTCATCCCTAATAACATGAAATCTTCTTAAATCATATTTACTGTCATTGAAATGCTCCTCACTGACACGTCAAATATTCTCACGTGGTGCTTTAGAATTTGATCCAGGACCACCCATCTCTTGTAGGACTCTCAGTGTGCAGACTTAAAAATTAAATTTAGTTAAATTAAAAATTCTCCTTGACATATTATAAGAATTCTGGCCCCTCAAGGCATTCACTCTTTGCCTATCCAATTGAATATTGGGGAAGTTGAAATCTCCTCCTGTTATTAAGTTATTATTTTCACAGTTATCTCAGATTTGCCAACATAGCTATCTTTCTATCTCTCCTTGACAGTTTAGGAGTCTATAATACATCACAGCAAAAGGATTGCCTCTGTTTTATAGGTATAGAGTCTTACATGGGGAGGAGAAGGGGAGGTTAAATGTAAGAAAATCCCTGATATTCACTTTATAAGTAACAAATAACAATTTATTTATTTAACCCTAACAGTGAACAGATTAACAGAATTGCTAACAAACCAAGCAATTTCCCCTTAACTACTAATTATTCTCTAACTGAACTAAATTCAACTGGCATGCTGTTCCAACAAACACAAGTCCAACTTACATAAGCCCAAGTAATAAGAAAATAAGTTAAAATTTAGTCTCTCCAGGTCTACAAGTCTTCTTCTGCTGTTCTCAAGTCATAAACACCTTTCTACTGCTGATTTGGCCATAAGGGATATTTTCTGTGAAATCTTCTGTGAGGGCAATTAGCTAGAAGTGCCATGGTACCTTTTATGGATAGATGGTGCTTTCTTAGAGAGCTTAGCGATCTCTTGTGAGAGCTAGATCTTATTTCTCAGATGGTGGTTCACTCTCAAATCGATTTTCAAAAATCCTCTCCTTATATACGTTGGATGACATGCCAATTTTCTTACAATAGCATTGGTCTGACATTGTCAAAATCATCAGATTTAAATTCACTTGGCTTTCAATTGTTAAGTGCTTGGTTTAAATTAATTGGCTGATTCCAGTTCATTGCCAAAACATCCAAACAATCCTAAGGTTTCCAATTTGGCAGCCAATTGATACATGTTTCAATTTCAGAACTCTCTGTACCCATCCAACTGCTCACAGACGCATTTTTTTAAAATCTCCAAGTTTAGAAAAGCACATCACTTCTTAAAGAGACTACGCACTCTTCTCCTGTGTAATTTTTTTACAAACAAATTCAAGCTTCCTGCCTTCTAATTCATGATTACTCTAATCAACTTTGTAATAGCCCCACTTTGAGAAAACAATGAGCCATCATTAAGTGAAGATGGCTTTTTTTTAAAAATCTAAACACCATTATCACAAGATAACTAGGTCAGTAGTTTAAAGTTACATCTTTCATACCAATTCTGCATGCATATATAACATTGGACCATACTAGCTCTAGCTTATCTACACATTTTCTTTTAAACCCGCAGTAACGCATCTGCAATAACATTTTTATGAACTGCAACATGTACAATCTGTAAATTAAAAGCCTGTAACATAGGACTCCAACAAAATATTGTCGTATTCTCGTCCTTAAATCTTTTTAAATAGATGAGTGTGTTGTGGTGTGTAAACACAACCATCTTTGAAATATTTGCAACATAAACATTAAAATCTTGTAAGGCCAGTACCAAACTCAATAACTCTTTTTCAATGGTGGAGTATTTTGTCTGGTGGATATTGAGTTTCTTTGAAAAATAACCAATTGTCCTTTCAATTCTGCCATCAACCTCCTGAATCAACATAGCTTCAACCCGGGCATTGCTGATGTTGATAGCGACTTTAAAGGGTTTCAAGAAATTTGGTGTGGCTAAAACTGGTATGGCTTTTAAATTCTCAAATGCCTGCTGGCATTGTTCTGTCCACCGAAATTTCATGTTCTTCTTTAGTAAATCTATCAGAGGTGCCACCACGCTACTGATAATTGGTACAAACTTTCGGTAGAATCCACTCTGTCCCAAAAATTGAAGCATCGCTATCTTTCAGGATGGTCTTGGAAATTCCTCGATGGCCTTCATCTTTATGTTCCTCGGGGTAACCCTTCTATGCCCGATGTTGTGTCCCAAGAACATCACTTCTGCCTTTGCAAATTCAGTTTTTGCTAAATTTATAAACAGTTCTGCCTCCTATGGTCTTTCAAAGAGCTCTGCCAGATGCACCATGTGATCTTTACATGAAAGTCTAAAGATCACTAAGTCAACTATATAAACAGCACAATTAGTCAATCCCGCCACAACTCTGTTCATAAGTCTTTGAAAGGTAGGTGGTGCCTTCTTCATTCCAAACTGCATAACTTTAAATTGATGCAGCCCATTTGGGGTTAAAAACACAGAAACTTCTTTCACTTTCTCCGACAAAGATACTTGCCAGTAACCACGCATTAAGTCTAACTTTGTGATGTAAGTGAATTGTCCAACTTTATCCACACAGTCCTCCAGCCTTGGAATTGAGGATGAGTCTGATTTAGTTATGGAGTTGACATTTCAATAATTGACACAGAATTGTTGAGTACCAACAGGTTTGGGAACTAACATGATTGGCAAACTCCACTCGCTTTGATTTGGCTCTATGATGTCTTTTTGGAGCATTGCTTCCACTTCCTTCTGTACCAGTGCAGCTTTAAGAGGAATAAGCCTGTGAAGGTATTATTTTATTGGAACAGCATTCCCTCCTTCAACCTCGTATTATAATATTAGTCCTCCCCATTCTATTCCTACATATGTGCTCATATTGCTACAACAAGTCTTTCAATTCAGTTCTCTGTTCCTGAGACAGATAGCTCACTATCCTATTCCATTCTGCAGGGGTGTCCTCATTATTTAACTTATTTTGAGGCACATCGAAATCCAAATCATCTAGATTTGATTCCGCACTCTGAGGGGCAGTAACTAATACCTGTTTCTCCGGTTCCCTGTCCCTGTCATAGTAAGTTTCCAGCATACTCACATGACATGCTTGATAAAGTTTTTTCCTATCTGGCATCTTCACCAGATAATTCATCCAACTCAACTTTTTCTCAATCTGATAATGACCACTATACCTTGCTTTGAAGGGATCTCCTACCACTGGTAACAGTACCAAGACTTCATCCCCATGGGCAAACATATGAATTTTAGATTTCTTATCTGCTTCTTGCTTTATTAGATTCTGTGCCACCTTCAAGTGTTGTCTAGCTAATTCACCTACACTGTTTAATCTTTCTCTCATCTCAGACACATAATCTAACTGTAAGATCTCTGACTTTAGACCTATCAAATTTTCCTTAATTAATTTTAAAGGCCCTCTTACTTCATGTCTGAATAGCAATTTAAATGAAGCTAACTGAGTCGATTCATTTGGGGCATCTCGAATAGCAAAAAAATATATAAATGGGATATCGTTACCCCAATCATTTGGGTAATTCTGGCAATAATTGTATTCCTGGAATAGACACTCTTTCAATCACTCCCACTTTCACTTCCCCAGTTTTGATTGGACTTTCCAACCTGATCTTACACAGGGAACGCTAAATCTCTCTCCACTTATTCCACAGATTGCCACTCTTTCGAATAACATTTCAGAAGGAGTGCAAATATTTTCATCTATTACTATTAGAAACTGGTTAGCTCCAGTATCTTTCAATATTTTAATTTCTTTATCTTCTCCCTCTGTTCTTCCTGAGTAAAACTTACCCACAGAGGTGAAATCTTTGTAGAGATTGGACACCATCTCACTGTCAAACCTGTGACTGGGCTCTGGCACTTTCCTGCAGCTCCTCAAATTCTTTTCGGATTTCCTTCACTACCTCAACTATTCCCACTGTTTTAGCCTCTTTTACCACAACGTTTTCCCCAGTGCCTTTCTTAAACCACTGGCACTGTGACTTTATATGACCCAGTCCATTACAGTGAAAACACCTGAGACCTTTCACCTCCTTTTCACTCTCTTGGGTTTCTTTTATGACGTGTGGCAAACTGCTCCCAGTGTGATCTACGTTTTGTTTTTCATTGAAAGATATAGTTTCTTCCCAATTTCTATCCCTCATGGAATAAAATTGTTGTCGGAAGCTAAATTTCAATTTATGCACTAATGCGTATTCATTTGCCATCTCTGCAGCTCTTCTCACTGTTGGAATTTTCTGTTCGTCAGCATGACTTCTTATCATCGCTCGAAGTGAGTTTTGAACTCCTCCAGCAGAATAATCCCTCTAAGATCCTCATATGTCTTTACTATCTTTAATACTCTCATTCATCTCTCAAAATTGCTATGTTTAATTCTTTCAAACTTGACGTAAGTGTGACCTGGTTCCTTTCTAATATTTCTGAACTGTTGTTTATATGCTTCTGGTACCAATCTGTAGGCACTCAAAGTAGGCTGTTTCACTCCTTCATAGTCTGCTGACACCTCCCCTGACAACACTGCAAACACCTCAATAGCCCTGCCTACCAACTTAGTCTGAATTAACATTCCCCACACAGTCTGTGGCCAATTCATCTGCCTAGCCAATTTCTCAAAGGAAATAAAAAAAGGCTTCTACATCATTTTGATTAAATTTTGGTAATGTATGTACATATTTGTATATATCCCTAACACCTTGTTGGCTTCGATGAGTTTGCTCATCCTCACTTCTGTCTTGTACTTTTCCTTCCAACATTTGAAGTCTTTTTGCTTCCAACGCAAACACTTTTTCCCTTTCTTCTTTCTCTTTTTCCCTTTTTCTCTCCCTCTTTCTTTACCCCTCTCATCTCTCTCTCTTTCTTTCTGTTTTTCCTCTGCTTGTAACCATAATTTAAACTGTTTCAATTCCCTTTCATTCTCTAACTCCAGGTTTCTTATTTTCAATTTAATTTTTTTCCAGCTCCCCTGCACCTTCCTGCTTCTCTGGTATACCTAAATGCTTGACTAACTCCTTTATAATTTCAGCTTTCCTATTGTCCCTAGTTAAACCCAAATCTAGACTGTTTGCTAATTCTAAAAGTATATCATTCCTCTGTTTTTCTTCACTTTTTTGCCAAATTTGGGAAGCATTTTTAAATCCCAAGACCACTTTAGCAATGTTAGAGCCATTTCCCTCCCTTTTGATTTAACCAACCACTAGTAACTGAAATTAAACAGATTCTTCTCACCTAAGTTTTATTTAATGATCAAGGACATTAATCCCCAAATCCGTTTAAATCTGTCCAAATCCAATCAGATCAATTCGGATCCCATACACGAATCAGCCAGATCGCGGGCTTGAGCCCCCAAACTGTTACAGAGGAGGGGAGATTAAATGAAAGCAACTGTCTGATATTCTTTAACTATCAAGTAACAATTTATTTATTTAACTCTAGCAGTGAACAAATTAACACAATTACTAACAACCTGAAAAATGCCCCCTTAACT
Organism: Rhincodon typus; assembly: GCF_021869965.1. Classification (NCBI taxonomy): domain Eukaryota; kingdom Metazoa; phylum Chordata; class Chondrichthyes; order Orectolobiformes; family Rhincodontidae; genus Rhincodon; species Rhincodon typus. Next base: position 124,040,230 of record NC_063334.1, read on the forward strand.
ACGAACTATTCCCTAGCTGAATTAAATTCTCCTGGTATACTGTTTCAAAAAACACAAGTCCCACTAATATAAACCTAAGCAATAAGAAAATAAATTAAAATATCTTTCCAAGTCTACACACCTTTCTTCTGCTATTCTCAAATCATAAATGCCTTTCTTCCACTGATCCACCTATCAAGGATGTTTTCAGATGGCAGTTCGCTCACACCAATTTTCAAAAACCCTCTCCTCATATACCTTGGATGACATCAAGTTATTTACAACTGCAATGGTCTGATGTTGTTGAAACCATCAGATTTAAATTCAATGGGTTTTCAATCGCTAAGTGCTTGGTTTAAATTACTTGGCTGATTCCAGCTCATTGCCAAAACATCAAAACAATCCTAAGGTTTACAACCACACAACCAATTGATAAATTTCAATTTCAGAACTCTCTGTATGTGTTCAGATGCTTACAAACACATTTTCATTGAAATCTCCAAGCTTAGAAAAGCACATCGTTGCTTCAAGGAACCACACACTCTTCTCCCTTATCATTTTTTTTACAAAAAACAATTCCAGCTTCCTGCTTTTCAGTTCATGAGTACTCTACACAACTTTGTAACATATAGCATGGAAACAGCTTTCGGTCCAACTCGTCCAAGCTGACCAAGTTTCCCAAATGGGCCTGTTCTCACTTACTGAATTTGGCCCATATCCCTCTAAACCTTTCCTACTGATGTACCTATCCAAATGTCTTTTAAATCTTGTAACTTTTAAATCTTGCACCCAGCACTTCCTCAGGCAGTTCATTCCATGTACAAACTACTCTCTGTGTGAAAATGTTGCCCCTCAGGTCTCTTTTAAGTCTTTTCCCTCTTGCCTTCACATATGCTCCCTAGTTTGGAACTACACCACCCAGGGGAAAATATCTTTGCTATTCACTTTATCTATGCCCCTCATGAATTTATTAACCACGGGAATGATCACCTTGATGGGATTGTACGATAGGCCCCCCAAGAGTCAGAGGGAAATTGAGGAGCAAATATACAGAGAGATCTCAGATAAGAATTATAGAGTTCTAATAGCAGGGGATTTTAACTTCCCTAACATAGACTTGGGACTGCCGTAGTGTTAAGGTTTTGGATTGTGAGGAAGTTGTTAAACATGTTCAAGAAAATGTACTTTTCAAAATACAAATTTAATTACTAGAGAAGGAGCAAAACTTGACTTTCTCTTGGGAAATAAGGCAGGGTAAGTGACTGAAGTGTGAGTGGAAGAGTACTTCGGGATCAGTGATAATAATTCTGTTATTTTTTAAATAGTTACAGAAAAGGATAGGCCTTATATACAAGTTAAAATTCTTAATTGGAGAAAAGCAAATTTTGACGAGACAGGAACTTTCAAAAGTTGCCTTTTCACAGGCAAAGGGATGACTGGCAAGTGGAAGCTTTTCAAAAGTGAGATAACAAGAGTTTAAAGACACTATGTTCCGGTTAGAGTGAAGGGTAAGTCTGGTGAGAGTAGGAAATAATAGATGAATAAGGATATTGAGGCACTGATCAAGAATAAGAAGAAGTCATTTATGACATATGGACAAGTAGGATGAAATAAATTTCTTGAAGACTATAAGGGGTGCAGCAGCATTCCCAAGAGGGAAATCAGGAGGGCAGGAAGGGGATATGTGATAGCCTTTGCTGATAAGGTTAAGGATAATCCAAAGAGATTCTACGAGGTCATAAAAAGCCAGAGAGCAAATAAGGAGGGAATAGGGCCTGTTCATGATCAACAAGGTCATTTTGAGGACATAACCAAAAAGACCAATGAGCGCAGAGTGTTAGATGTCATTTACATAGACTGCAGTAAAGCCGTTGTCAAGGTTCCACGTGGTAGACTAATTAGTAAAGTTAGATCACATGGGATTCAGGGGGAGAATGCCAATTGGATACAAAATTGACTTGATGGTAGGAGACAGAGGGTGGTAGTGGAGGGTTTTGTTTTTACATTGTACCATGTGTCTTCATTTGAGGAACATTGTAAGACTTCATTCACCTCATTACAGCAATTGACTCCTTGATCAATGTTGCAACAGCACCTCCTCTTTTACATTCCCCCTCACCCTACATATCTCATCTGAAGGTTCTATACCCCGGAACATTGTGCTGCCAATCCTGTCCCACCCTCAACCATGTCTCTGTGATAATGGCAATATCACATCTGCACACATTAAACAACACTCATAGCTCATCTGCCTTACTCACAAGTGAATGACATCCAGCCATTCCACACTCCCTCATGCCCTCACTTGACGATATTCACGCTGCATTCTTTCGATTATAAAAGTCTTACCTCGCGTGACTGCGGCCTTTCAGTTGTTTCAGCGGCGGGAGTCCGGGACGAAGCGCGAGGGCAGCCTGGGAAGGTAAGCTTTTCGATTATAAAAGTCTCACCTCGCGTGACTGTGGCCTTTCAGTTGTTTCAGCGGCGGGAGTCCGGGAGGAAGCGTGAGGGCAGCCTGGGAAGGTAAGCTTTTTGATTATAAAAGTCTTACCTTTTGTGACTCCATTTTTGGAGTGAGTAAGTGAGGTAATATATTTGGGCGGTTGCTTTACCCGAAACACTACCCAGGTAGTGTCTCCCACCTATCCTCCTCCTCTAACCAAAAAAATGGTTCTGAGCGCTGATTTGGTAAGGCGACTAGTTTTTTTTTTAATAGTCTGTTTGGGAATTCAGAACAGTGGGAATGGATGTTAGGGCAGTTGTATGCTCCTCCTGTAGAATGTGGGAGGCAAGGGTCACCACTAGTGTCCCCACTGACTTCATCTGCAGGAAGTGCATCCAACTCCAGCTCCTCGGAAAGAACATAAGAACATAAGAACATAAGAACTAGGAGCAGGAGTAGGCTGTCTGGCCCTTCGAGCCTGCTCCACCATTCAATAAGATCATGGCTGATCCTTTCGTGGACTCAGATCCACTTACCCGCATTCTCACCGTATCCATTAATTCCTTTATAGTTAAAAAAAATCCACCTTTTTTTTAAAAACATTTACCGAAGTAGCGTCAACTACTTCACTGGGCAAGGAATTCCATAGATTAACAACCCTCTGGGTGAAGAAATTCCTTCTCAGTTCAGTCCTAAATCTGCTCCCTCTAATCTTGAGGCTATGCCCTCTTGTCCTAGCTTCACCTGCCAGTGGAAACATCCTCTCTCCTTCTATCTTATCTATTCCCTTCATAATTTTATATGTTTCTATAAGATCCCCACTCAATCTTCTGAATTCCAATGAATATAATCCCAATCTACTCAGTCTCTCCTCATAAGCCAACCCCCTCAACTCCGGAATCAACCTAGTGAACCTTCTTTGCACCCCCTCCAGTGCCAGTACGTCCTTTCTCAAGTAAGGAGAACAAAACTGCACACAGTACTCCAGGTGTGGCCTCACCAGCACCTTGTACAGCTGTAACATAAACTCTCTGCTTTTTATTTCAATCCCTTTAGCAATGAAGGACAAAATTCCATTTGCCTTCCTAATTACTTGTTGTACCTGCAGACCTACCTTCATGCACAAGGACACCCAGGTCCCTCTGCATAGCAGCATGCTGCAACTTTTTACCATTCAAGTAATAATCCTTTTTACTATTACTCCTACCGCGTTAGGGAGCTGGAGCTGGAGCTGGATGAACTTCGGATCATTCGGGAGGCTGAGGGGGTAATTGAGAGGAGTTACAGGGAGGTAGTCACACCTCAGGTACAGGAAAAAAGTAGATTGGTGACAGTCAGGGGATGGAAAGGGAACAGGCAGACAGTGCAGGGATCCCCTGTGGCCGTTCCCCTCAAAAACAAGTATACCGTTTTGGATACTGTTGGGGGGGACAACTTACCAGGGGTAAGCCATGGGGTACAGGTCTCTGGCACAGAGTCTGTCCCTGTTGCTCAGAAGGGAAGAGGGGAGAGGAGGAGAGCATTAGTCACTGGGGACTCCATAGTTAGGGGGACAGATAGGAGATTCTGTGGGAACGAGAGAGACTCACGGTTGGTGTGTTGCCTCCCAGGTGCCAGGGTCCGTGATGTCTCGGATCGTGTTTTTGGGATTCTTAAGGGGGAGGGGGAGCAGCCCCAAGTCGTGGCCCACATAGGCACCAACGACATAGGTAGGAAAAGGGATGGGGATGTAAGGCAGAAATTCAAGGAGCTAGGATGGAAGCTTAGAGCTAGAACAAACAGAGTTGTTATCTCTGGTTTGTTACCCGTGCCACGTGCGAGCGAGGCGAGGAAGAGGGAGAGAGAGCAGTTGAACATGTGGCTACAGGGATGGTGCAGGAGGGAGGGATTCAGATACCTGGATAATTGGGGCTCATTCTGGGGTAGGTGGGACCTCTACAAATGGGATGGTCTACACCTGAACCAGAGGGGTATCAATATCCTGGGGGGGAAATTTGCTAATGCTCTTCGGGAGGGATTAAACTAATTCAACAGGGGAGTGGGAACCTGAATTGTAGCTCCAGTGTACAGGAGGTTGAGAGTAGTGAGGTCATAAATAAGGTTTCAAGGTCACAGGAGTGTACCGGCAGGCAGGAAGGTGGTTTGAAGTGTGTCTACTTCAATGCCAGGAGCATCCGGAATAAGGTGGGTGAACTTGCAGCATGGGTTGGTACCTGGGACTTCGATGTTGGGCCATTTCGGAGACATGGATGGAGCAGGGACAGGAATGGTTGTTGCAGGTTCCGGGGTTTAGATGTTTCAGTAAGATCAGGGAAGGTGATAAAAGAGGGGGAGGTGTGGCATTGTTAGTCAAGGACAGTATTACGGTGGCAGAAAGGACATTTGATGACAACTCGTCTACTGAGGTAGTATGGGCTGAGGTTAGAACCAGGAAAGGAGAGGTCACCCTGTTGGGAGTTTTCCATAGGCCTCCGAAAAGTTCCAGAGATGTAGAGGAAAAGATTGCAAAGATGATTCTGGATAGGAGCGAAAGTAACAGGGTAGTTGTTATGGGGGACTTTAACTTTCCAAATATTGACTGGAAACGCTATAGTTCAAGTACTTTAGATGGGTCAGTTTTTGTCCAAAGTGTGCAGGAGGGTTTCCTGATAGGCCAACAAGAGGCGAGGCCACATTGGATTTGGTACTGGGTAATGAACCAGGCCAGGTGTTAGATTTGGAGGTAGGTGAGCACTTTGGTGATAGTGACCACAATTCAGTTACGTTTACTTTAGCGATGGAAAGGGATAGGTATATACCGCAGGGCAAGACTTATAGCTGGGGGAAAGGCAATTATGAGGCGATGAGGCAAGATTTAGGATGCATAGGATGGAGAAGGAAACTGCAGGGGCTGGGCACAATTGAAATGTGGAGCTTGTTCAAGGAACAGCTGCTGCGTGTCCTTGAGAAGTATGTACCTGTCAGGCAGGGAGGAAGTGGTCGAGCGAGGGAACCGTGGTTTACTAAAGAAGTTGAATCTCTTGTCAAGAGGAAGAAGGAGGCTTATGTAGAGATGAGGCGTGAAGGCTCAGTTAGGGCGCTTGAGAGTTACAAGTTAGCTAGGAAGGACCTAAAGAGAGAGCTAAGAAGAGCCAGGAGGGGACATGAGAAGTCTTTAGCAGGTAGGATCAAGGAAAACCCTAAAGCTTTCTATAGGTATGTCAGGAATGAAAGAATGACTAGAGTAAGATTAGGGCTGGTCAAGGACAGTAGTGGGAAGTTGTGTGTGGAGTCCGAAGAGGTAGCAGAGGCACTAAATGAATATTTTTCATCAGTATTCACACAGGAAAAAGACAATGTTGTTGAGGAGAATACTGAGATACAGGCTATTAGACTAGACGGGTTTGAGGTTCATAAGGAGAGATGTTAGCAATTCTGGAAGGAGTGAAAATAGATAAGTCCCCTGGGCCGGATGGGATTTATCCTAGGATTCTCTGAGAAGCTAGAGAGAAGATTGCAGAGCCTTTGGCTTTGATCTTTATGTCGTCATTGTCTACAGGAATAGTGCCAGAAGACTGGAGACGAGCAAATGTTGTCCCCTTGTTCAAGAAGGGGAGTAGAGACAACCCTGGTAATTATAGACCGGTGAGCCTTACTTCGGTTGTGGGTAAAGTGTTGGAAAGGATTATAAGAGATAGGATTTATAATCATCCAGAAAGGAATAATTTGATTAGGGATAGTCAACACGGTTTTGTGAAGGGAAGGTCGTGCCTCACAAACCTTACTGAGTTCTTTGAGAAGGTGACCAAACAGGTAGATGAGGGTAAAGCGGTTGATGTGGTGTATATGGATTTCAGTAAAGCAGTCGATAAGGTTCCCCATGGTAGGCTATTGCAGAAAATACGGAGGCATGGGATTGCGGGTGATTTAGCGGTTTGGATCAGAATTTGGCTAGCTGTAAGAAGACAGAGGGTGGTGGTTGATGGGAAATGTTCAACCTGGAGTTCAGTTACTAGTGGTGTACCTCAAGGATCTGTTTTGGGGCCACTGCTGTCTGTCATTTTTATAAATGACCTGGATGAGGGCGTAGAAGGATGGGTTAGTAAATTTGCGGATGACACCAAAGTTGGTGGAGTTGTGGATAGTGCGGAAGGATGTTGCAGGTTACAGAGGGACATAGATAAGCTGCAGAGCTGGGCTGAGAGGTGGCAAATGGAGTTTAATGCGGAAAAGTGTGAGGTGATTCACTTTGGAAGGAGTAACAGGAATACAGAGTACTGGGCTAATGGTAAGATTCTTGATAGTGTGGATGAGCAGAAAGATCTCGGTGTCCATGTGCATAGATCCCTGAAAGTTGCCACCCAGGTTGATAGCGTTGTTAAGAAGGCGTACAGTATGTTAGGTTTTATTGGTAGAGGGATTGAGTTTCGGAGCCATGAGGTCATGTTGCAGCTGTACAAAACTCTGGTGCGGCCGCACTTGGAGTATTGCGTACAGTTCTGGTCACCGCATTAGAGGAAGGATGTGGAAACATTGGAAAGGGTGCAGAGGAGATTTACCAGGATGTTGCCTGGTATGGAGGGAAGGTCTTATGAGGAAAGGCTGAGGGACTTGAGGCTGTTTTCGTTAGAGAGGAGAAGGTTAAGAGGTGACTTAATAGAGACATACAAGATGGTCAGAGTATTAGATAGGGTGGACAGTGGGAGCCTTTTTCCTCGGATGGTGATGGCTAGCATGAGGGGACATAGCTTTAAATTGAGGGGTGATAGATATAGGACAGATGTCAGAGGTAGGTTCTTTACTCAGAGAGTAGTAAGGGCATGGAATGCCCTGCCTGCAAAAGTAGTAGACTCGCCAACTTTAAGTGCATTTAAATGGTCATTGGATAAACATATGGATGATAATGGAATAGTTTAGGTTAGATGGGCTTCAGATTGGTTTCACAGTTCGGCACAACATTGAAGGCCGAAGGGCCTGTACTGCGCTGTAATGTTCTATGTTTTATGTTCTATGTTCTGTTCTGGACTTGCTTGGAACGTCTTCTCGACATTAGTTAGCTCAGTAAGCTGAACTCTTGGTTTGTGATGTAGAGTGATGTCAACAATGCAGGTTTAATTCCCTGACTGTCTGAGGTTACCATCAAGGTCCCACCTTCTCAACTTTGCCCCTTGTCTGAGGCATAGTGACTTTCAGGTTAAATCACCACCAGTCATCTCTCCCTAATGAGACATCTGTTCTCTAGGACTGTGACAAATTTACTTTTTACATCAGTTCTCCTTCCTTATTTCTTTCTGTATCCCCCCAGCTGCTGTACCTCCAAGGCATATCCCATCCCTTTGCTGTGACTGATGAATGAGCCAGTTTGCTGAAGGCTGGCTTGGTAGTAGAACAGAATGAGATGGGAAATAGAAAAGATGCTGCAGGGAGGGCACTGAGTTCTGATCTTCAGATGACTCTGAGTCTCCTGGATTAATGGAGAGTACAAAAAACTCTCAGGCACCAAACACTTTCTTCAATCCGCTGCAACAAATACCCACAGTCTAACCTCGGATGTTTACAAACTACCTGAAGCCCTCTGTTGTACTCCAGTCTGTAGCTCATTCCACACTGTCTCAGATCTGTTCAGAAACCACAATTGTGTGATGTTATATTTTTCTCATGATATACCAGATTCAGTGTTTTACTCATGTTTGGTGTCTGTGCTGTGTTCATGTTCTCTCTCTCTCTCTCCCCCTCACAGCATATTCTGCGAATGGTTGGTCAATGACAGTTGCGAATGATGTGAGGGCTGACGAAGGAAGAACTGCTGTCTTACCCTGCAGCTTCACCCACCCAGACACTAATCTCACACTCACTGGTTCTGTGAAATGGAATAAGTCAGAAACAGGTGTTATCTTTGAGTGTACATATTCTGGCTCAGACCATTCTCAGGGTGAGCAGTGTGAGAATATGATAAAGCAGGATGGTGGGAATCGAATCAGATTTGTGGGGAACATCAGCAACAATGATGTCTCAATAATGCTGGAGGGACTGAGCCAGAAGGATGTTAATCTCTATCAGTGTCACGTGGAACTCAATATCGGCAGTTTCCACACAAGACCTGGAACATATCTGGAAGTGAACGGTGAGGAACAATGTTCAGATGGTATCGCTGCACTATTAGCTCAATGGGGGACAGGCTTCACCTGGTCCAGGATCTCTCAGGTTGGCTCCTTGTCCTGGGCATTTTTAGTTGATCTGAGGCAGGATGCAGTGAGAGTGATGAGGCTGGAATTTATAGACCATTCCATAACCATTTCTGAAGCATTCCCCAATCTCTCACACACAGTCATTTCCCATGTTCAAATTAACTTCAGCATTCTGGGATAGGGAACAGAGAAATCATCACAGAGAATCCAAACTCCAAGATCCCCACCAGTGAGAGTCCTGTTCTAGCAGCATTGGGTGAGGAAAAGAGAGACCTGGTTTCTCCTGATCCCTCATTGGATGACCATATCTCAGGGTGAAGGAACCTGCAGATCGCGTTGGCTGAGAATCTCACTGTTGCTATCTTCCCTCTCTCTTCGCTGAGGAGAAAATGGGGACAGCTGCCTTCTGCAGAAATTAATGTCCTTGTGAATGGTTCCAATCCTAGCAGATTGTGAAATTTGAATTGAAAAAAATTCAGGACTGAAAGCTAGTCTCATACTGACCATGTAACCATCACCGTAAAAGAAAAAACATCTGGGTCACTCATGTTCTTCAGGGAGGTAAGTCTGTGATCCTTACCTGGTCTGATCTGCATGTGATTCCATACCCAGAGTAATGTGGTTGATCCTTAACTGCCCCCTGAATGGTTCACTCAGTTCTGGTCAAGGAAGGACCCTAGGAATGCAAATGCAACTGTGGCTATAAGAGCCTAGGAATCCTGTAAATTAACATACCTCCTGATGCCAAAGCCTATTGAACAGATTGGAGTGCAATGGAATACTCCCTACTTGCCTGGAAGTGTGCAGGAAAATCTATTGCTGCTCTGTCACTGTCAATAGCTCAAAACTCCCACCTAATACCTTTGTGGGTATAATAATAACTACAAAATACACTGCAGTAAGACACCAACACTTCCTCCACCAGCACCTTCCAAATTAGTGACCTCTATGACATGGTGAAAAACAGCAGCAGATACCCAGCATCCTGACTTGGAATTATATTTATCTTTTAATTATTTAAGGGGATGCGGGTGTCACATGCTTGGTCAGCCTTTATTGGACATCCCCAATTGCCCTAGAGAAGGTAATGGTGAAATGCCTTCTTGAACTGCTGCATTCCCTCGGGTGCAAGAACACTCATGATGCAGCTGGCAAAGGAGTTCTAGACCTCTGTCCCACTGACACTGAAGGAGTAGTGAAATATTTCCAAATCAGGATGGTGAGTGTCTTGAAGGGGAGCTTGTAGGTGGTGATGTTCTCCTGCATCCCATGTGCATCAGTGAATATCCATCCACAGTTCTGACCTTATGGTGAAGGGAAGGTCATTGATGAAGCAGCTGAAGATAGTTGGGCCTTGGATACTACACTGAGGGACTCCTACAGAGATGTCCCGGAGCTGAGATGACTGATCTCCAGAAACCGCAACCATCTTCCTGTGCGCCAGGTACGACTCAAGCCAGTGGAAGATTCTTCCCTGATTCCCACTGGCTTAGTTTTTGTCAGGTACTTTGAACCTACACCTGATCAAATGCAGCCTTGATGTTAAGGGCAGTCACTCACACTTTCTAACACTTTATTGATGATTGAGAGTGTACTGATGGGGCAGCAATTGGCTTGCTCAGACTCACCTTGCTTTTTGTGCACAGGACATAACTGTGCAATTTTCCACATTGTTGGGGTGATGCCACTGTTGTAACTGTACGAAAACAGCTGGTGCAGCAATTGTCCTCCACTATTCAGGATTGCATATAGCAGGACTGCAGAGCTATCGGATCCATTGGTAATGGGATGGCTCTATTGTGTGTTGTTGCTGCTGTTTGACAAGCATGTAGTCCTGGAGGTTGTAGTTTCAGCTTGTTGGCATCACATTTTTAGGTATGCCTGGCATTGCTCACAGCATACTCACATGTACAGTTCATTGATCTCCCAGCTTGGATTGGGGGTTAACCTGAATTGTGAGGTTACAGATTGTGTTCAATAGGCTTACATTGTCATCTTTAAGTTGGGGACTTCATGCTGGGGACTCCCAGGGCAACTTCTTCCCGACTGTATGCCACTGTGCCTCAGTCTCTGCCAGGTCTGTCCTGCCAGCGAGACAGGACAGATGCAGGAATTGTGACGGTAGTGCTTGAGACATTGTGAGTTATGATTCCAAGAGTCTGACGACGTGAGGCTGTTAGTTGACCAGTCTGTGAGTCAGCTCTTCCATGTTTTGAACAGCCTTCCACATGTTAATAAGGAGGATGTTAGTGAGGAGGACTTTGCAGGGTTGACAGGGCTGTGTATGCTCTCATTATTTTTGGTGTCTTGGTCAATGTGGAGTAGTCTGGTTCCATTCTTACTATATTGCCATTCATTCAGTGTTGCTGGGTCAAACTCCTGGAGCTCCATCCCTAAAATTACTGTGGTTGGCCCTTACACCTCAGGGCCTTAGTAATTCAAAAAGGCAGCTTCTCCTCAGCAATCAGGATGAATAATAAATGCACATAATCTGAGCCAGCAACAGCAATGACCTCATTAAAAAAATTACAGGAGAAATTACCAAAACAAGAAGATTCTGGGAAGACTTGACAAGGCAGATTCTGAGAGGATATTTGCTGTTGTGAGCAAAAATGAACTGGCTTGAAAGTAAGGGGTTTCCTGTTTAAAGTAGGGAATGAGGAAACAGTTCATTTCTCATCTCATCTTTAAAGTTCATGCAGTGAAGAGCCACATGGCTGAGTTAACCCCCCATCTGCATAAAGAATGTTTTAATCAGTGTCAAAAAATTTAAGCTGCGTTGTGAGTTTAAATTAACCTGTGCTCATTTCAAAGGTCACAGGTTGAAACTCGATAATTGTAACATTCGGAATGACACGAGGTGGTTCTCCTTCACACAGTGTACTGAATAATTTGATGTGAGTTTGCTGGACAGCGTGATGGGAGAAGGATGTAAAATCCTTGAGCTTATTTAAAGAATATTAACTTTGAGAAATGGATGGAGAATTCTGCATGAATAAATTCTAGAGTGTTCAATGGATTTCCTTATCTGTTAAGTATCTTATGATCAAGGTTCTCAAATTGAGAGATGGAGAGACATTTTGATCAGGGTGACTCTTGTAGTGGAATATCTGGGATAGACCCATGAGGACCATGAGGGGAGTTTATATTTCCCTGTTTTATTGTGAATTTGAAAGGAATGTAAAAAATTGAATAGAGAACTTCTGCACACTGACCTCATCCATTCTGATGTTTGTCCTTTCCCCAGCTGCTCAGGGAGAAGTTCCAGTGGTGACTGGGTCAGAGGGAGATTCAGTTACTTTACCCTGTATCTTCAGGACCATGAGCTACCTCACACTCAGCACCATTACCTGGATGAAGAAGGAGCCCTATCAACACATCATTACATTTACAGCCCAACCACAAGGAAATTGGACAACTCTAAACAATGGAAATCGGTACGAACTCATCGGGAACCCAAAGGAGGGAAACGCATCGACCAGGATAAACCGGCTGAGTAAGACGGACAATCACACCTTCCTTTGTGTGGTGGAATACACAGCACAAGAAAGAATTCTGTGTCTGATCCAGAAAGAGAGTCGGGTGCATGTCATACCTGGTAAGAAGTCATTCACACATTCTTCAGTCTGTAGAGGGTGTACGGTGAGAATGGAACAGATTCTGTGAACTTTTTGTGACTTGGTTTTCTGGTGAAAGGTCATTGATCTAAAACGTTAACCCTGTTTCTCTCCACAGGTGTTGTCTGGCCTGCTGAGTATTTGTATCATTTTGATTTCTTTTCCAAATTTCCAGCATCTGCAGTATTTTGCTTTTGTGTTGCAAATTCGATTTTTAAAGTATTTAATGTAATTTGATGTGCTGATCCTTTTAGCTGCATTCTGATGTCAGTATTGAAAAACATTGGGTGGAGGTGCTGGTGTTGGACTGAGATGGACACACACATGGGCACACACACATATAAATCTATGGGTGAATTTGCTTTTGTAGATTTGTAATTGCAGATACATTCTATTTGGTTCAAACAACACACAGTCAATGTGGCATTTTATAAATTCCTACTTTGGAAATAAAACTAGTCTGACCCCAAGTTAAACAGATTCTAAACAAGGCTTCAACCTAAAATGCATTGTCTGACCTGAAATGTCACCTCTAGTATACTCATAAAACCTTTAGTTATCTCAGGGCAGTGACTTGAAAGAAATTCTGTGATTTGCATATTAATCAATCGAAATCTGCATCTCCTTTCTAACTGATTAAAGATTTAACCGCCATCTTAGGTTTGTTAAATAAATTCACATCGGTCTTATGACCCTTTGATCTTTTGTTTCTAAATTCTGTGTCAGATGCCACCTCTCTCACTAACACCTGAAGAAGGAGTGAGACTCCAAAAGCTTGTGTTTTCAAATAAACCTGCTGGACTATAACCTGGTGACGGGTGATTTTTGATCTTGAAAGACATTGACAAACTCAGAACATTCAATTCAACCTCCAAACGACCAAAAGTTATACAGACATTGAGATCATATCCTTGAGCAGAAAGGTGTTACAGTCGAATGTGTCCTTCCTGGTTTCAATGCAGGTGTTCACATCTTAATCAGGAATAGGCCCAGCAGTGCAAGTACATTCCCCTGTGTCCATCTGACTGTGGTAAGGCACCATAACCATGTGGAACCTATCCTAGCCCTGCATTCATACATGGATTATAAACAGATGTGGCGGTATGTTGCTACTGTCATTGGGTGACTAATCCAGGCACCCAAGTCTGGGGCCATGGCATGTCCACTTTGTTGAGATATGGAAAAGTCCTTCTGGTTTAGTCATGCCTTTTAGGGAATCTGTGGTTCAGTTTAGCCCAGTTTCTAGACATCAGGGTAGAAGTAGTGTGAAACCTACAGTGTGGTTTCAATCCCCACACCAGTTCATGTTACCATGAAGGATTCTCCTTCTCAATTTCTCGCTTCGCCCGATGTGTGGTAGCCCTCAGATTAAGTCACCACCAGTTGTCTTTCTCTACTGAGACAGCAGCCCCATGGTCTGCTAAGAATATTGTGACTTGAATTAGAGAACAAAATCTGCCACCCACACTTGGTTCCATGCATTGCCATATGCACAATCTCGACCCCTCTCTCTCCATTAGCACCACCTCATGCAGGCTCAGAGCTGCTTATAATACACTAACCCTACACAGTTCACTTCTACCTCAATGTTGGCAAGATAAAACACAGACTGCGTGGCCGCTTTCCAAAACACCTATATTCTGTTCGTAAAGATGACCCTGAGGTTCCTGTTTCCTGCCACTTTAACACATCACCATGTTTCCTCAACAACATTTCTGTCTCAGGTTTGTTGCTGTGCCCCAGCGTAAGCTGGAAGAGCAGCATCTCATTTTCTGCTTGGGGACCTGCAGCCTCCTATCTCTTTCCCCCAACCCTCACAGAGCAGGCCTTGGCATCACATGGGCTGCTACCACAAACAATCCATTCCCAGCTACTAATGGTCCCCATGAGCAGCTGTTCATTCTCCTAGGCTGACCTTTACCCATTTGTTAATCTGCTCAACTATTTTTCTCTCCTTAAGGTTATTGTGAAGATTTGTAGCTCGGGTTGTGGATGAGGTTGTTGACTTGCTCGCCGAGCTGGCTGGTTATCGTACAGACATTTCATCACCATGCTAGGTAACATCATCAGTGTGGCCTCCGATTAAGTAATGTTGTTCTACTCCGCTTGTTATTTATATGGTCTGGTCTGTTAAAGTGGGTTGTGTCATTTCTGGTTCTGTTCTGCATGGATTTGTATATGGGGTCTAATTCCACATATTTGTTGATTGCATTTTGAGTTGAAAACCAGGCCTCTAGGAATTCCCAGGTGTGTCTATGTTTGGCTTGAACTAGGATAGTCACATTGTCCCAGTTAAATGGATGGCCTTAATTGTCCAAGTGCACTGAGATGATGGATATTTCATTGTGTCGTTTTGGGGCTAGCTGGTGCTGTGTATCTTGATGGCTAGTTTCCTTCCTGTCTGGCCAATATAATGACTGTGGCAGTCATTGCACGGTATTCGCCGGGATCAAATTTATGAGAGAAAATGAAAGCAACAATTAAGTTCCATTTCAAGACATCAGGGTAGAACGAATGACCAATGGGGAGTTCCAAACCACAGTAAAAAGGAAGTCAACCCACACTGACCAAATCCACAAGTTCCACAGCAATCACCACAACATCCATAAACAAAGCTGTTTTAGGACACTGTTCAAACGGACTACAACTCACTGCAACATATCAGAACTATGCAAGAAGGAAGAAGAGCATATATACAAGGTCTTTGCTATCAATGGATATCCCATCAACTTCATCCACAGGTGACTACTAGATAGACAACACTATGAGGACACAGTATGCCCGAATACACTGGCCACACTTCCCTTTATTAAGAACATATCAGAACTGACAGCGAGACTCCTACGATGACTAGGAATCATGATAGCACACAAACCCACAGCCACACTACGACAAACACTCACAAGGACCAAAGACCTCATACCCATGACATAGAGAACCAATGTAATTTACAAAATACCGTGAAGCGACTGCCACAAACATTACATCGGCCAGTCAGGAAGGAAACTAGCCATCAGGATACATGCGCACCAGCTAGCAGCAAAATGACACAATGAACTTTCCCTCATCTCAGTGCACGCAGACAATGAAGGACATCAATTTAACTAGGACAATGTGACCAACCTAGCTCAAGCCAACAACAGACATGCACGGAAATTCCTAGATGCCTGGTTTTCAACCCATAATGCAATCAACAAACATGTGGAATTAGACCCCATATACAAACCCATGCTGAGCAGAGCCAGAAATGACACAATCCACTTTAACAGACCAGATCATATAAATACCAAGTGGAGTGGAACAACATCACTGCATTGGAGGCTGCACTGATGAAGTTACCTAACATGGTGACAAAATGTTTGTTTTTCTCTCTCTCAGAGCTCCATTTCCACTGAGTGTTTACTCCTCTCTCCTCCCTCCGCCCCATCTTTGTCAGTTATAACAACCTTTTCCCAGCTATAATCAGTTATAGAGTTAGACAGTCATAGATTCATACCGCTTGGAAACAGAGCCTTCAGTCCAACCTGTCACTGAGGATGTTCACTAAGTGTTACTTCCGGTTAAGGTGCCAGCACAGTAAGACGCTAGCCAGAGCTCCTCTGTTTTCCAGCTCCTTTTCCTTTTTCTCTCTTTTTATTCCCTCTTGCTGGTGTTTTTCTTATCCACTCCACAACTTTTAACTCCTTAATGTACCCTGCCTGGAAGAAATAACTTGAGTACATAAAGATACTTTTTAATCTCATTGTGGACTTTTTAAACCTGTATTCTCATGCTAGTCTTTTTTTTCTACTATTTCAATTCTGTAACAACACCTAAGGTATCTGTACCTAAGAAGGTGTCAAGAGGCGATATTACAAACTTTTCTCCGCACTCATTCAAGTGCACATGACAATAAAGGCTATCCTACTATCAAAACAAAAGTCCAAGCCAACCATAATTACAAACCAAACTAGTCCCACCTGACTGCAATTGGCAATATCCCTCCCAATATTTATTATTCATGTACTTACCTAATGTATTTTAAATGTTATAACTGTACCCATATCCACAACTTCCTCTGGAAGTTCATTCCAAACATGAGCTACTGTCTATAAAAAAACTTGTTCCCCAAGTCTTTTTTAAATTTTTCTCCTCTCACCTTAAAAATATGCTGCTAATCTTGAAATGACCCACCAAGGGAAAGGACACCTGCTATTCACCTTGTCTATACCCCTCATGATTTTATATTTTTCTATAAGGACATCTCTGAACCTCCTACACTTCAGTGAAAAAAGTTGCAGCCTATCCAGCATTTCCTTATTGCTGAAACCTTCCATTCCTGGCAATATCCTGATAAATCTCTCCTGAACCATCTCCAGCTTAATGATATCCTTCCAAAAACAGGGTGACCAGAACTGGACAGCAGTCTTGGAGAGGCTTCACCAATATACTGTGCAAACTCAATATAACGTCCTAACTCCTATACTTAAAGGTCTGAGTTATGAAAGCAAACATGCAAAATACCTTCTGAACCATCCGATCTATATATAGCACAAACTTCAAAGAATTATGAACCTGAAAGCCGAGGTCTCTCTGTTCTACAACACTACTCAAGGCCCTGATTTAATTGTATAAGTCTTGCCTTTGTTTGTTTTACCAAAATGCAATACCTCGCATTTATACAAATTAAACTCCAGTTGCCACTCTTCAGCCCATTGACTCAATTGATCAAGCTCTCTTTGTAATCCCAATTAAGCTTCTTCACTCTCCAATATACCACCAATTTCGGAGTCATCCACACACTTACTAACCATGCTTTCTTTATTCTCATCCACATCGTTTATATAAATGACAATCAAAAGTGGAACCAGCACCAATCCCTGTGTAACATTGATGGTCACAGGCCTCCAGTCTGAAAAACAACCCTCTACTGTTACTCTCTGTCTTCTGCCGTTAAGCCAGTGTTTTATACAATTGCCAAGCTCAACCTGAATCCTGCATGACCTAACTTTACTAATTAGTCTGCCATGTGGAACCTTGTCGAAGGCTTTACTAAAATCTGAGTAAACAATGTCTATCACTGCCCTCATCTACCTTCTTGTTTACTTCTTCAAAAAACTCAATCAAGTCTGTGATACATGATTTCCCTCAGACAAAACCATGCTGGCTATCCCTCATCATTCCTTGTTTTTCCAAATGCATAGAACTCCTAACTTTCAGAATCACTTCCAACAACTTACCCACCACCGAAGTCAGGCGAACAAATCTGTCATTAACAGACTTCTCTTTACATCCCTTTTTAAATAAAGGCACAACATTAGCTACACTCCAGTCATTTGGCACCTCACTCACATTTATAAATGACACAAATATTTCTGCAAGGGGACCAGCAATTTCCTCCCTAACCCCCCACAACATTCTGAGATACACTAGATCAGTTCCTGGAGATTTATCCACCTTTATATTTTCTAAGATCTCCAGCACATCCTCTTCTGTAATGTGAATTGTTTTCAAGACATCAATATTTATTTCCCTGTGATCCCTAGCCTCCACTTATATCTCCACAGTTAAAACTGGTGTGAAATATTCATTAATATTGCTCTCATCTCTTAAGGTTTAATACAAAGATGACCACTTTGATCTTTAAGAGGCTCTACTCTCTCTGGTCGCTCTCTTGCTCTTAATGTACTTGTAGAATCTCTTTGGATTATCCTTAACCCTATTTGCCTAGGCTATCTCGTATCCTGTCTTTGACTTCCTGATCTTCCTCTTAAGAATGCCCCCACACTCTTTATATTGTGTAAGAGAATCATTTGAAGCCAGTTGTTTGTTTCTAAGGTATGAATTTTTTTATGCTTGACTGGAACCTCAATATCTTTATTCATCCATTGTACTCTAATCCTCCCATCCTTACTTTTCCATCTAACAGGAACACAATTACTCTAAATTCTCATTATCACACGTTTGAAAGCCTCCCACTTATCAGACATCCTTTTACCTGTGAACAGTCTACTCCAATCAAATCTAGAAAGTTTGTGTCTCATAACATTAAAATTTTCCTTCCTTCAATTAAAAATGTTAATTTTTGGACATGGTTTATTGTTTTCCATTACTATTTTAAAACAAATAGAATTATGACCAATTTAGCCCAAGTGCTCCCCTATTATCACTTCAGTGTCTTATTACCAAGAAAAGATCAAGATTTGCTCTTTCTCAAGTAGGAACATTTACCGAATGATAAAGCGATATTTCTTCAACAATTTGAGCAAATTTTTCACCATCCAAACCTTTTCCCAGTCAATGTTTGGAAAATTTAAATCACCTACTATTACAACCTTATTATTCTTACAAACATCTGAGATCTCTCTACGTATTTGTTCCTCAAATTCTCTCTGACGTTTGGGGGCATGTGGGTCTGCAGTACAATCACATCAAGGTGATCATCCCACTTTTATTTCTAAATTCAACCCATATATTTTCACCTGACAATTTTTCAGAAATACCTTCTCTAGTTACAACAGTAACAATTTTATTAATCTAAACACCACTTCCCTTCTTCATAGAATCCCTACAGTGTGGGGAATGGTCCTGCGGCCCAACAAGTCCACACTGACCCTCACAGCATTCCACCCAGACCTGTCCCCCATAACCCACCTAATCTACACATCCCTGAACACTTTGGGCAATTTATCATGGCCAGTCCACCTAGCCTGCACATCTTCGGACTGTGGGAGGAAACCCACGCAGACAGGGGAGAATGTGCAAACTCCACACAGGCAGTTGCCCGAGGGTGGTATCAAACCCGGATGCCTCACACTGTGAGGCAGCAGTGCTAACCACTGAGCCACCGTGCCAGTCCTCTTCTTTTGATTTTTTTTTATCCTTCCTATAGGATCTGAAATCCGCAATATTGAGCTGCAATTCCTGTCTATCCCTCAGCCAAGTTTCTGTAATAGCAATGACATCCCAATCTCATCTTCCCAAACATGTCTCGAGTTCATCAGCCTGACCTGTAAAACCCCTTGCATTGAAATACATTTAGTTTAATTCTTTAGATTTGCTTCAGCCTCTGACTTGCTCTCGTCTGTCTTTTCTGATTAACTTGTTCTTTTCAAATTCAAAAGCATCTCATCTATTTACTATCTACTTTCTACTTACTCTGCTACTTAGGATCCCTCCACTGAGAAGAGATCCCAGTGATTCAAGAATCTGAATCCCTTAACATTACTAACCTCTTCAGCCATTGATTTATCTATTTTTTCCTTTTATCCCCCCTCATTTAAGTTTGGCAATGGGAGTACAGCAGCGATTGCAACTTTTGAGGTTTTTTTTTAATGTTCTACATAACTCTTGTATTCGCTCTGTAAAAGCATTCATCTTTTTCCAGATCATTCCTACCAATGTGTACAATAACTTCCAGTTTCTCACTCTTCCCTTTCTTGACACCTGGAAAGCAACATACTATCCTAGATTCACGTTCACTGCCACAGAATCTCCCTTTTCAGGAGAGTCCCGTAACAATTATTTTTTAATGTTTTATCAAACTTGCCTAACATAAGATTCATTCTTAGAGGCCAGGATCTGACTGCCTCTTCTATTTTCCTCTGAGAGACTATCGTTCAACAGTACCCAAAACTGAGTATCTGTTTGAGAGAGAAATAGCAACAGGAGACTTCTGAAGTGCCTTCTTATCTTTCCTGGCTGTCGTTTAACTCTGTGTCTCTTGCATGCCCTCAACATCATTTGACCAAAAGAAAGGCACCTTATATCTTATATATAAATTTGTCTAACTTTCTTTACCCAAAGAGTTAATATTAAGCATGCAAAAAATAAGAAATAAGAACAATCAAACATATAAATCTTAAGAAGAATCAAATGCATAAATCTTCAATAAAATCAACCACTTTACTGAATAATCAAATTTAAAAAAAACAATGACTCCTTCTCAGGTGGCCCAGCAGACAACTTTCAATCTACTGATTGAAAAATCCCACTCCAGAGTCATCCACATGTAAGCCTCTCAAAAAGCTTTGTAAACACAACTCAATTTAAACAAAACACTCTCCTCCATGATTTAAAAAAAAATCACTTGAGCGACGTTAAAAAAACTCTCTTCTACACATATAATCTCATAGAGATATAAAAAAACCAAGCTGTCCCATGTCATCCTATCCAAAATGTCCATTAACAGAGCTTCATTTGACAAAAAAATTGAGAGCTTTCTTTGTTTTTGCATTTTTATTGAATTTTTGACCATAAAAGAACAAAAAATAAATCAAAATAAAAATCTTATACTACTGAAATGTAATAATAGTAAGAAATCTACAAATAAATCTAGACTAAGCCTGATTTTCAGGAGCAGCTGCAAGATCCAAAATAAATGTCAATGCGCCATTGAAGGTCATTTTTCTTCTGCGGAAGAGTCACTGGACATAGAGACATAGAAACATACAAGATAGGAGCAGGAGGAGGCCAATCAGCACTTCGATCCTGCTCCACCATTCATCACGATCGTGGCTGATTGTCCAACTCAATAGCCTAATCCTGCTTTTTCCCCATAACCTTTGATCCCATTCACCCCAAATGCTATATCTCATCACCTTTTGAATATATTCAATGTTTTGGCATCAACTACTTCTTGTGGTAATGAATTCCACAGGCTCACCACTCTTTGGGTGAAGAAATGTCTCCTCATCTCCGTCCTAAATCGTTGACCCCAAATCTTCATACTGTGACCCCTGGTTCTGGACACACCCACCATCAGGAACATCCTCCCTACATCTACCCTGTCCAGTCCTGTTAGAATTCTATAAGTCTCAATGATATTCCCCGCTCATTCGTCTGAACGCTAACAAAAACAATCCCAACCTAGTCAATCTCTCCTCATATGTCAAACCATCCCCCAAACCACTAACTCTGCTTTCTTGCCAGAGATGCTGTTAGACCTGCTGAGACTTTCCAGGAATTTCTGTTTTTGTTTCTGCCATCTTCACTTGGCCTGCCCTACATGTAGGGCACAGGACAGGGGTGCATGGTACATCAGCCTTCAATAATGGTGTTCACTCGGTCAAGTTGGGGCAACAGGTGTGGCTCTCAAGTTCGGTTGGGGGCTGGGTGAGGAATAGCAGCAGGTCTGTGATTTCTGTCCCTCCCCCTCCCCAATATGACTCCAGATCCACAGAATCATTTTTGCTGTCTTGGTAAGGAATTATCTGCGATGCTGGGTCCTCTGGAGAAGAGTGAGATAGATCATCAGTCAGCATTTCTGGGTCAAGTTAGTTGTAAACACTTCAGCCCTAAATTTTGCACTAATGAGCTGGTATAGCCCTCATTGAGGATGGGGATATTTGTGGAGACTCATATTCCTGTTAGTTGATTAATTGTCTTCAACTATTCACAACAGCATGTGGCAGGTCTGCTGAGCTTATATCTGATCCACTGACAGTGGAATCACTTATCCCAGGCTATCACTCACTGTTTTGGCATGAAAATAGCCCGTTTTATCACAGACATCTCATATTTAGGCATGCTGGTGATGTTCCTGGTATCCACTCCTACATTGTTCATTGAACCAGGGTTGATGGCCTGGCTCAATGGTGATGTCAGGGAATATGCCAGGCCATGATTTTACAGATTGTGTTGGAGCCCAATTCGGCTGTACTGCTGGCTCACTGTGTCTCATGGATCCCAGTCTTGAGTTGCTAGATCTATTCAAAGTCTATCTCATTTAACACAGGGCTAGTGCCAAACATGAAGGAAATGTACCTCAATGTGAAGACGGGACTTTGTCTCCACAAGGACTGTATGGTGGTCGGTCCTCACAATCCTATCATGGACAGAATGCTGAGGACAAGGTCAAGCTTTTCTCTGTTGTTGATTCTCTCATCACCTGTCACAGACCCAGCTCAGCAGCTGTGTCCTTTACGACTCCGCTTTCACAGTGGTGAAACTGCCATGTCACTCTTGCTGTTGAACATTGAAGTCCCCCACCCAGAGTACATTCTGTTCCCATGTTGACATCAGTGCTTCCTTCAGGTGGTGATCAATACGATTGGAAGGCTGGGAGTGGGCGGATTGTGGCTGTTGGTAGTAATCATGAGATTTCTTTGGTTATGTTTGACCTGATGCCAATATGACTTCTTGATAAGTCTCAATACAATCCAAGTTGAGACAATTCTGAAACTGTTACAAAGCTATATATGCCAAGAGATCCTGAAAATGGAAAACATTTGGAGCATACAGACAGAGAGCAGCCATCTCTCCCTCTACCCTATTGAGCAAAGATCTAAGTTCACCTGATTGACCATTGAATTTGAAGGATGACCAATACTGTGCAGAGAACAGCATCTCATCACAGCAAAAAAAATACAAGAACAGTGAGAGAGAAAGATCTTTCCATCTTGTGACTGGGATTTTGATTTTCAGAGTTTTGTTTATCCTGTCTACATTCTTTTTTCACTCAAGGTAGAAGTATAAACTGTCTCAATTGTGATTGAGTCTCTCTGTGTGTGTGTGTGTGTGTGGTGGGAGGGTTGTGGGGAGTGTGTTTGAAGGGGTCCAGTTAGTATTACAAATTGATTGATGGAATTACTTTAACTGAAGAATGCTGGTATGGTTCCCTCCAATCCTGAGTAGCAGTCTGTCAGGCAATTTGGATGTTGGTGATCTCATTGGGATTCTAGCGCATTTGCACAGTTCCTGACAGTGTGTGGGACAGTAGGACATGGCTATCGACACACTATGCCCTGTTCAGTCATGACATTCATTTTATATTTTGTGCTGGTTTTGTGCAACTGATTGTCTCCCTTGGTAATTTCTGAGGCCATTCTACAGTCAAATCTGTTGCTGTGGGACTGGAGTCACATGTGGGCCAGACCCGCAAGGACGGCATTCACCTTCTCTAAAGAACACCAGTGAATCAGATGGATTTTTTCCAACAATTGATAATGATTTTATGGCTACCGTTAGACTAGTGTATAATTCCAGATGAAATAACTGAATTGAAATTCCAGCAGCTGCCATTGTGGGAAGTGAAACTCTGATCCCGGTGTATTGGATTGCTCATGAATTGACATTACCGTTAGTTCACTGTCTCTCATTATGACTGCTAACCCTGTTTCCACTAAATAACAGATTTAGATCAGAATCTCACCGTTTCATATCTGAGGCAGTGTTATGTTCATATCTTCTCTCTTTCTCTGTCTCTTCCCTCACAGCGGTTTCTGCTGATGGTTGGTCAATGACAGTCGCGGATGGTGTGAGGGCAGAGGACGGAAGAACCGCTGTCTTACCCTGCAGCTTCACCCACCCAGACACTAATCTCACACTCACTGGCTCTGTGATATGGATTAAATCTGACACAGGTGTAATCTTTAACTGTGCATATCCTGGTCTAGACCATTCCCAGGGTGTGCTGTGTGAGAATGTGAGACAGCGAGATGGTGGGAATCGATTCAGATTCGTGGGGAACCTCAGCAATAATGATGTCTCAGTAATGATAGATGGACTGAGCCAGGAAGATGTTGGTTCCTATCTGTGTCGTGTGGAGCTCAATATCGACAGTTTTCAAACACGGTCTCCAACGAATCTGGAAGTAGAAGGTGAGGAACAATGTTCGGAATTTGTCTCTTCCCGGACAGCTCAATGGGGATGGGCTCCACCTAGCCCAAGATCTCTTGGGTTGGCTCCTTGACCTGGGTTCTTTCATTCAGTCTGAGGCACAAGGCAGTAAGAAGGAAATGGAGAGAGAGACACACACAGAGAGAGAGAGAGAGAGAGAGAGACAAGGCAGGGATTTATAGACCAATCCATCACCATCTCTGAAACCTCTCACAGACCCTCACACACTCACTCATTTGCCATGTTCAGACCAGCTTCAGTGTTCTGCAATAGGAAACACAGAAACTAAGGATCCAAAGTCCAAGATCCCCGCTGGCTTCATGCTCCCTTTGGGCAATACAGAATCAATGACACCTTTTTAAAGGATGTATCTAGAAAAAGGAAGTTGACGGTCTTTGTGCATTGATTTTTGAAGATGTCAGGGCATATTTAGAGATTGATTGGAAAAGCAAATGGGATACACAGTCTTCAGAAATGGAGGTGTTGAGAACTGAGGGTCCTAGAAGACCATTCAGTCCACTGAGTCTGTTCCACTTTTCAATGACTTCATGACTGTGAAGATAAACCCCATCAAAATCTGAGATTATGCCCTCTGTTCTGAGGCTTTCCCAGAAGGGGAAACAACCATTCTGCTTCTTCCCTGTAAGGCACCCGAAAAATCGTTTCTGCTTCAGTAAGATCACATCTCATTCTTCTGTATTGTAACAAGAACAGGCTCAATCTTCTCAAACTCTGCTCATAAGACAGCCCCTCCACACTTGCCATCAAATTAGTTAACCTTCTCTGGACTGCCCCCAATGCCAGTTTAACTATCCTTTGATAAGGGACCAAAACTATTCACAGTCTTCTAGCTGTGAGCTAACTAGTGCCTGGCAAAACCTCACTAATTTTATTTTCGGTTCCCTTTGAAAGAAGACCATTCAGTCCACTGAGTCTGTTCCACTTTTCAATGACTTCATGACTGTGAAGGTAAACCCCATCAAAACCTGAGATTATGCCCTCTGTTCTGAGGCTGCCTTCCCTCCTACCTGCTGAGATTGGATTTTTTTTGATTCATGAAATTTCCAAATCCCCCTGTTCTGTAACTTTCTACAGTCTTTCTCTTTTTCAGTGATATTCAGCTCCTCTATTCTTCCTACCAAAACGCATAACCTTACATTTTCCACAAGATATTACATGTGTCAATTTTTTGCCCTAGCACAGATCCCTGTGGCACTCCACTCGTTACAGGTTGCTGGCCTGCAATCAATGCCCTTATCCCAGCTCTCTGTTTTCTATGAACTAGCCAAACCTCTAACCATGCTGATACACTGCCACCAGCACCACAGAATGTAATCTTATTCAGGAGCTTAATGTATTGCATCTTGTGAAACGTCTTCTGAAAATCCAACTATATGACATGCACTGATTCCCCTTTATCTATCCA
Source organism: Rhincodon typus (assembly GCF_021869965.1). Classification (NCBI taxonomy): domain Eukaryota; kingdom Metazoa; phylum Chordata; class Chondrichthyes; order Orectolobiformes; family Rhincodontidae; genus Rhincodon; species Rhincodon typus. The sequence continues at coordinate 124,065,460 of NC_063334.1, forward strand.
GCTTATTACCACCTCAAAGAATTCAAGTAAATTGGTCAAGCAAAATTTCCCCTTCATGAAGACATGCTGACTCTGCTTGATCATATTATCTTTTTCTATATGCTCAATGGTTCCATCCTTAATAATGGACGCCAACAGTTTTACAATAACAGACATTAACCTAGTGGTCTATGGTTACCTTTTTTATTATTACCTTTCCCTTAAAAACAAAGGTTTTACATTAGCAGATTTCTAAATCTCTCAGACCTTTACAGAATCAAAAGATTCCAGGAGGTTCGTACCTATGCATCCATTATCTCTATGGCCATTTCCTTAATATCTCAGAGTGCATGCCATCAGTTCCAGGGGTCTACTTGGCCTTTAACTCCATTAGTTTCCTTTGCACTTTTTCTCTCGTTATAGTTATTGTATTTATTTTTTGACCTTTCGCCCCTTGAATATGTATTAATTTTGGGATGCTATTAGTGTCTACTACTGTGAAAACTGCCTGTTGAGAATTCCCCATTATTATTTCCCAGCCTTATCCTCTGAGGGTCCTATATTCACTTTAGCTTCTTTCTTCCTCTTTATTGAATTAAAGAAGCTGTTGCTCTCCACTTTGTTATTACATGCAAGTTTACTCATGTGGAGCTAGCAAGGACCAAATGGACAGAATTACCTCCTTCTTTTTGTCAATCCAACAATTTGCGTTGGCTGAGGACAAGACAGGTCGAACACCTCCAATCCCCTATTGGACGAACACATTATGGAACTTCAGGTTCTGTTAGCTGAGAATATGTGAAGAGCCATCTTTCTGACTCCCATTGGCTGAGAATTTCAGAGTGTTGCTAGCTGCCAATCCTGATTAGTTAAGAGTCAGAGGAGGGTTACTCTTTGCTGAAGATTGAGACATGACATTATTGAAACTTGCAAGATCCTGAGAGGTCTTGATGGAGTAGATGCTGAGAGGATGTGAGTGAATATGGAAATCACTTCAAAATAGAATGGAGGTGAAGAGTGATTCCCAATTTCAGAGGATGATTAATTTTTAAAGGTGGTGCAATATGGACTAATTTCTTGCTCCCTTCCCCAACACCCGAAGCAGAGGTCGGTGCTGCAGGAAATCTTAATCTTTAATAGACCTCAATCAAACTGTGTTCATGGCACAGGTCACAGTTTGGAATTAGTGAAAGGTTACATTCACGTTAATATTAGGAATGTTCCCCTTCATGTAGTCATGTATTCAATCATTGGAATGGGATTTCTGGACAGATTGAAGGATCACAGGGTGGAGTGTAGGGCTGGGGAATGAAAAACAGACATATTTAGCGAAGGTGGGAGGGAAATTGAGCTCTGGTTCAGTGCATTTTCTGCTCCGTATGTATCTCATGGCTGAGTGAATCAAAACAGGGAAAGGAAGGGATTTTCTTCAGGGTGAGTCTTTTAGGAGTATATAACAGGCTGGTCTAGACCCCTGAGAAATACGAGTGGGGTATTTAATTATTCATTTGGTTGTGAAGTTGAAAGAAAGGTAACAAATTGAATTGAGAACTTCTGCACACTGACGTCATCCATTCTGATGTTTGTCCTTTCCTCAGCTTCTAAGGGAAATGTCTCAGTGGTGAGTGGGACAGAAGGAGATTCAGTTACTTTACCCTGTACCTTCACGACCTGGGACTCCCACACCCTGACCACTGTTACCTGGATGAGGAAAGAGCCCTACCAACACATCGTTACATTTAAAGCTCAGTCACAGGGAAATTGGACAATTGTAAATGATGGAAATCGGTATGAACTCATCGGGAACCCAGAGGAGGGAAATGCCTCGACCAGGATAAACCAGCTGAGTGTGAACGACAATCATACTTTCCTGTGTCTGGTCGAATACACATCAGATCCTGATTTTCAGTATCTGATCCAGAAAGAGACTCGACTGCACGTATATGGTAAGAAATCATTATATAGAGGAGGAAATGCTAATGGTATTACCACTGGACTGTTAATCCAGAGACCCAGGTAATGTTCTGGCAACCAGGGTTCGAATCCCACCATGGCAGATGGTGGAATTTTAAATCAATAGAATTCTCAAAGAGTCTAAAGATGATTATATGACCACTGTTGAAAGTTGTAAGAACCCATCTGGTTCACTGATGTCCTTTAGAGAAGCAAACTGCCATTCTAACCTGGACTGGCCTATATGTGACTCCAGACCCATAGTGATGTGATTGATTCTTAACTATTAGGGATGGGCAAAAAATGCTGGCCAAGCTGACGACACCCTGATCCTGTAACTGAATGAATATTAAAAAGTCTTCAGTCTGGAGAGGATGTACAGTGAGAGTGGAACAGATTCTGTGAACTTTTGATGATTCAATTTTCCAGTGAAAGGTCATTGAACTACAGTTGGGGCAAATCAGGGCATGATGTATATATTTAACGGTAAGGTCCTGGAGAGTGTTTGCAAACCAAGAGACCTTGGAGTGCAGGTTCACAGTTCCTTGAAAGTGGAGTCACGGGTAGACAGGGTAGTGAAGAAGGCATTTAGTACGCTTGCCTTTATTGGGCAGTGCATTGAGAATAGCAGTTAGGAGGTCATGTTGCACCACACAGGATATTGCTTCAGCCACTTTGGAATACTACGTGTGGTTCTGGTCTCACTGCTCTCACAAAGGTATTGTTAAATTTGAAAGTGTTCAGAAAAGATTTACAAGCATGTTGCCAGGTTTGGAGCATTGAGCTACAGGGAGATGCCAAATAGGCTGGGGCTATTTTCCCTGGAGCAACGGAAGTTTACAAAATAATGAGAGGCATAGGTACGGCAAATATTCAAGTTCTTTTCTCCAGGATAAGAGAGCCCAAAACTAGAGGGTACAGGTTTAAGGTGAGCGGGGAAAGATTTAAAAGTGACCTAAGGGGCAACGTTTTCATGCAGAGGATGGTGTGTGTTTGAAATGAACTGCCAGAGTAAGTTGCGGAGGCTGGTTTAATTACAACATTTAAAAGATCTCTGGATGTGTATATGAATAGGAAGGGTTTAGAGGGATATGGCCCAAATACTGGCAAATGGGACTAGATTAATTTAGGATATCTGGTTGGCACGGAAAAGTTGGACTGAAAGGTCTGTTTTCATGCTGCACATTTCTATGACTCCAGAACACTATAACTAAAATATTAACCCTGTTTCTTTCCATAGGTGTTGCCTGGCCTGCTGAGTGTTTGCAGCATTTTGATGTTTATTTCAAATTTCCAGCATCAGCAGTATTTTGGTTTTGTTTCAAATTTGATTTTTTAAAATATTTAATATAATTTGATGTGCTCATCCTTTTAGGTGCATTCTGATGTCAGTATTGAAAGTCATTCACACGCTCAGAACATTCAGTTCAATCTCCAAATAACCCAAAGTTATACTGACATTGAGTTCATCTTCTCCAGCAGAAAGGTTCAACAGTCTAGCGTGTCCCTTTTGGTTCCAATGAAAGTGTTCACACCTTCATCGGGAATAGTTCCATCAGTGCAAGTATATTCCCCCAGTGTCCATCTGCCTGTGTGAGGCATCACAGCTATGTGGGACCTATCCTAGCCCTGCATTCACACATGGGTTTTAAAGGGAGGTGGTGATATACTGCTACTGTCACTGGGTAACTAATCCAGACACCAAATTCTAGAGAAATGAGTTCAAATCCCACCACAGGAGAAGGTGAAATTTGAAAGAAATGTTTTAAAAATCAGGAATTTAAATGAAGAGCTAATCTATTGGCCACATGTCATCATTATTGAGTGTTGGTAAAGCCCATTTGATTCACTCGTGCCCTTTAGGGAACGAAATCTCCATCCTCACTCGGCCTAGCCTACTTGTGGGGCACAGGACAGGGTTGGGTGGTACCTTAGCTTTCAATAACAGCGTTCACTGTTTTGGGTCAGGGGCAGTGGGTGTGGGCCCTCGAGGTTGTGTTGGGGTCTGGGCAAGGAACAGCACCACGTCCATAATTTCTGTCCCTAGTCCTGTCTACACCTATCCCACAGCAAGATGGTGGATTATTAATTGCACTCTGTAATGACCGAGCAAAAAATTCACCTGTATTGAAGCTGTTAAATGTCTAAGGCAAAAAATGAAACGAGACGGGCCATCAGATACTGACTGATTCAACATAAACAGCTTCTGCAAAAATCTCCCTGTTGTCCCTGTCTCAAACTCCAGTTCTTCAGCAAGGCTTAGCACAAGCTGGAACAACAGCATCTCATTTTCCACTTGGTGACCCTGCAGCCTTCAGAACTCAATATCAAGTTCGGTAATTTTAGACCTGAATACCTTCTTCCATGTCTTTAGCCCCAACACTACATGCCAAGCCCAGTCATTACATGAGCTGTTTTCACAGAGTTATTGTCCACCTTATCAACTTGGCTTTCTTCTAGCAGTACCATTATCCATCCCTTTATTTGCCTAACTGCGTTTCTCACCTTCTGGGCTCTGTCTCCACCTGTCCTCTCACTCACTTAGCACCCCCACCCCCATCCCCTGTCAACAGCCTAGTGACTGTCAGTTCTGTAGAAGGGTCACAGGACTCAAAACCTTATCTGTTTTCTGTCCACAGATGCTGCCAGACCTGCTGAGTTTCTCCAGCAATTTCTGATTTTGTTTCCTTCATGACAACATCTGGGGTGCAGGAATCCTGAGGAGGGGGCACTTTTGCCAATTCTTCTCTTCCTCAATCTTGGGGGAGCTGGAGCTAAGTGCTGCCCTTACTGTTTCTCCAGCTAAGACCAGGTGAGTCAGCACCAGATCCAGGAACTACCCTGTGGAACGATTTAAAATATCCATCTAACCTTATACTCTGTGTCACAGAGTTAAGCAGCTGTCCCCTACAGGAATTGTTCCAATCTGCCTGAAAGAGCAGTGGAAACAGATTCAGTAGCGGGATCTTTCAGAAGACAAGCGGGTAAGTGTTTGGAAAGGAGCGAGTTAAAGGGTTATATGGAAGGACAGGGGAGAGGGATGACCTGGATTATTCCATCAGAGAATGTCCAGTTTGTGCATTTAATCTCATGCTGTTTAACCCTGCTATAAGTTTCAATGCAGCAGCATTAAGATATGACTGACCAATGTTGTTCTTGCTGTTTTTCAGCAAAGAGGACTGAGTCCAACATTGTATATCCGCTGGTCATCCCATTGCTCATTCTCTTGCTCATCATCATCATTATTGTCATCACCATCATCTTCAGGAAGAAAGGAGGTGGGTTCTGTAGAGAATGAAGTTTAATAAAACAATATGGTTCTGTGTTTGAAAAAGCAACAAACAATGAACCTGGTTTAAATTTCCCTCACTGACTTTCTCCTCTTCAATTCATTCTCTGAAAACACTGACTTTATCTTTGGAGGGTGGTGGAACGTGGGTGAAGGTGACCTGTTTCATAGCATCAGCCACCGTCTCATGTCTGACTACTGTTTGAGCTTTCTTGTGAGTGATTTAACATTAAGACTGTTTCACAAGCAAGGCCATTCAAACCCATTCTATTGAACTCTGATGGATCAATCCCCATTCTACTCCCCATTACTGTCAAATTTCATTGCCCCAAAATGTCTTTTCATTCACTCCCATTTGACAGAATTCCAACAGACCACACCTTTTCAATTCATTCCCACTCAGTACAGAATCTCAATAGAAGCTGCAAATCTGAACAATTGCCTTATGTGCTTTTATTGTTAAAATGGATTTGGACAGTTTGCTGCACTAAGGCAGATAGTCTGAGTAACAGAGCTATATCTAGGGGTGGAATGGTAACACAGGGTCCTCTTCAAGCCTGTGCAATGTTCAGGCACTGATCTGTTTGGGGTTGCCCTCATGATCCAGCTTTTCCCTGGCTGATCAAACTGAAAATGCAGGATGTCTCGGGTATATTGTAGACCTGAGAGTCTTGAGTTCCATTATGTCAGCTTGAGAAGTTCAAATTCTCATCTTTAACTTCATGGCCTCTCCTTGCCTATTTCTGTCAGTTGTATTTTGGCTTCAGACTGAGAAGATTTGAGTACAGGAGCAGGAATATCTTGCTGTAATTGTCTTTAGTCTTGATGAGACCACACCTGGAGTATTGGGTGAGGTTTTGGCCTCCTTATTTGAGGAAGGATGTTCTGGTTATTGGGGAAGTGTAACAAAGGTTTCTCAGACTGATTCCTGGGATTGAAGGATTGATGTGTGAGAAGAGACTGGAACAGTTAGGATGATATTCACTGGGGCTTAGAAGAATGAGGGGGGGTATCAGGGAAACATATGAAATTTTAACAAGCCTAGACATGGTAAATGCAGGAAAGATGTTCCCAATGACTGGGGAGTCAAGAACTAAGGGTCACTGTCTAAGGATATGGGGTAGGCCATTTGGGATTGAGATGAGTAGAAATTCTTTCACCCAAAGAGTGGTAAGCCTATGGAATTCTCTGCCACAGAAAGCAGATGAGACCAAAACATTGAGTGTTTTTAAGAAGGAGTTAGAAATAGTTCTTCAGCCTAAAGAGATCAAAGGTTATGGGGAAAAGTGGGAACAAGGTAATGAAATGGATGATCAACCATGATCATACCGAATGTTGAAGCATGCTCAAAGGGCCAATTGGCCTAATGCAGCTCCTATTTTCTATGTTATCAAATGCCTTCTGGAAATATAAGCACGGTGTCTCCATTTGTTCTCCTTTCATAGAACATAGATCATAGAACAGTACAGCATAGTACAGGCCCTACGGCCCATGATATTGTGCCGAATTTTTACCCTAAACCTAAGGTCTATCTAACCTCCACCGCTACCTTATATTATCATCCATATGCCTATCTAATAGCCGCTTAAATGACCCTAATGAGGCAGACACCACTACCCTCTCCGGCAATGCATTCCACGCCCCTACCGGTGTCTGAGTAAAGAACCTAACTCTGACATCTCCCCTGTATCTACCTCCACTCACTTTAAAACTATGCCCCCTTGTAATACCTAACCGCCACCCTAGGAAAAAGTCTCTGGCTATCCATTCTATCTATAACTCTGATCATTTTGTACACCTCTATCAAGTCACCTCTCATCCTTCGTCATTCTAAAGAGAAAAGCCCTAGCTCTCTCAACCTTTTCTCGTAAGAGCTTCCCCCCATTCCAAGCAACATCTTGGTAAGTCTCCTCTGCACCTTTTCCAACGCTTCCACATCTTTCCTGTAATGAGATGATCAGAACTGGACACAATACTCCAGATGTGGCTGAACCAGGCTTTTGTATAGCTGGAGCATAACTTGACGGCTCTTGAATTCAATCCCTCTATTAATGAAAGCTAACACACCATACGCCTTCTTAACAATTCTATCCACCTGGGTGGCAGCTTTCAGGGAACTGTGGACATGAAACCCAAGATCTCTCTGCTCCTCCACACTGCCAAGAATCTTTCCGTTAACCCTGTATTCTGCTTTCAACTTCCAAAATGAATCACCTCACACTTTTCAGGGTTAAACTCCATCTGCCACTTCTCAGCCTAGCTCTGCATCCTATCAATGTCCCTTTGTAACCTAGAACAGCCCTCCACACTATCCACAACTCGACCCACCTTCGTATCGTCCGCGAACTTAAATCCACCCTTCCACTCCTTCATCCAAATCATTTACAGAAATCACAAATTGAAGAGGACCCAGAACAGAGCCTTGTGGTACGCCGCTTGTAACTGAGCACCATGCTGAATATTTTCCGTCCACTACCGCCCTTTTTCTTCTAAGGGTCAGCCAATTTTGAAACCAATCTGCCACATTTCCCCTTATCCCATGCCTCCTTATTTTCTGCATGATCCTACCATGGGGAACCTTATCAAACACCTTACTTTAATCCATGTATACCATATCTACTGCTCTACCTTCATCCACGTGTTTGGTCACCTCTTCAAAGAATTCAGTAAGGTTTGTGAGGCATGAGCTACCCCTCACAAATCCGTGTTGACTATCA
>NC_063334.1:124076397-124099445 GCF_021869965.1 Rhincodon typus
GGACCCGGGTTCGATTCCAGCCAGGGCAACTGTCTTTGTGGAGTTTGCATGTTCTCCCTGAATCTGTGTGGGTTTCCTCCCACAGTCCAAAGATGTGCAGGCTAGGTGAATTGGCCAAGCTAAATTGCCTGTAGTGCCCAGGGGTGTATGGGTCTGGGGGGGATGTTCCAAGGGTCAGTGTGGACTTGTTGGGCTGAAGGGCCTGTTTCCACACTGTAGGGATTCTAAGAAATGTGTCAATCCAATGACAGACATCCCACTGGATTTACCAGGGAGCCCACAGAACAATATGTGGGAGCAATGCTGCAACTAGCAACTACATTTAAATTCGGCAAATGAACCAAAAAGCAACTTTGTGAGCAAGGAAAAGATTCCTCAAAAAAGCCACAACTTTTTCTTTCCAAACTGAATCTGACTTTGTTAGATTCCAAGCAGTTACACAGCGATACACCCGCAGTCTCAGGATTACTGTCACATTTTGATCATCCAGCTCATGTGCAAGGTCTGTAAGACAAAGAAATGTCAACGGTCTCACTATACATGCCCCATCCAATCAGTCACCTTCAAACTGGAACAAAAACAAAGTTGCTGGAAAAGCCCAGCAGATCTGGCAGCATCTGTGAAGGAAAAAACAGAGTTAACGTTTCGGGTCCAGTGACCCTCTCTCAGAGCTGTGGAACAGTCGCCAGACCTAAAATATTAACTCTGTTTTTTCCTTCACAGATGCTGCTAGACCTGCTGGGCTCTTCCAGCAGAGATAGTAGGAACTGCAGATGCTGGAGAATCCGAGACAACAAGGTGCAGGGCTGGATGAACACAGCAGGCCAAGCAGCATCATAGGAGCAGAAAGGCTGACATTTTGGGCCTAGACCCTTCAGCAACTTTGTTTTTGTTCCTGATTTACAGCATCCGCAGTTCTTTCAGTTTTTATTTACCTTCAAACTGGAACCTGATAGTTGGAAATGCTCAACAACACGCCAGCCTGAGGGAAAGAGTGTAACTCGCATTTAAAGTGGAATCATTTTACTAAAGTATGCATGTTGGAGAAGAATCAAACATAGAATCCCTACAGTGTGGAAACAGGCCCTTCGGCCCAACAAGTCCACACCAAACCTCAGAGCATCCCACCCAGACCCATCCCCGTATAACCCACCTAATCTACACATCCCTGAACACTACAGGTAATTTAGCATGGCCAATCCACCTAACCTGCACATCTTTGGACTGTGGGAGGAAACTGGAGCACCTGGACGAAACCCACACATACACAGGGAGAATGTGCAAACTCCACACAGACAGTCACCCAAGGCTGGAATTGAACTCAGGTCGATGGCACTGTGAGGCAGCAGTGCTAACCACTGTACCACTGTGCCACTCAAGAAGACTTCATTGGTTTGTGAATCAAAAAGCCTTTTCCTTATAGGGAGGTACAGCTTGTATACTGAACCAGAAAAGTAATGCACTAATTGATTTTAAGGGTTATTCAGATGTGGTTATGGGCAACACACTGTCAATTTCACATGAACAAGAAGGGGAAGCATCTATATAGAGTGACAAACTTCTCTGTCACTATTTCCTGCAGCTTCGTCTTGCTGCCGTGATAGACACAGTTCAAGCTTATGATGCCTTGATTCTAGTGTTGTGAAAACAGTTGCAGTTTGCTGCAAAAACATATTCTAGACAGCTTCATGTTCGATGCAGCTAAAGGTCTTAGATGTGTAAACCTTTCTGTTAAGCTTTGGATTCAAACTTGAAAACCTCATCAGAGCACACATTGATGAGATTGACAACACAAACGATAGATGTCTGTATCCTTCTGCATTTATCAAATTTGGGAAATTAAGGGGTACCATCATTCTTCTCATTTTGCCACATGAATTCAGACAATTTTGCTTTATTTGAGACTGTTGCAATCAGTGTTGACATGTCACAGGAGCTGAACTAACTAAAAACATTGAGCAAATCAATTCATTGCCATGGATATCAGATCTAGCCACCGCATAATCTTTCATGGCTGATATAGACTATTGACAAAGCTGCCATTCCAAATATATATCCATTTCCTACAAAAGGAACTCACTATGTATAGATAGTTTCTAAACAACCTGTTCAAGGATTTTATTACGTACCCCCAGAGCAGGTGGGACTTAAACTCAGGCTTCCCAACTCAATGGTTGGGACACTACCGCTGCACCACAAGATTCCCCCAACACACCATAGTTTTCCTCCTGTCTGCATTATTTCTTTTGGCAATCATTTTCAATTAGTTTTTACTTTGTGATTTTTCCACCAATGGGAACAATTTTCCCCAAATGTAGTCTATCTACTCTGCCCAGACCCTTAAGATTTTGAACACCTCTATTAAATCTCCTCTTGACCGCCTCTTCAAGAAAAACTATTCTGAGTTTTCCAGTTTCTGTATGTAACTGATGTTTCTCATCCCTGAACCATTCTTGTCAAATCTTTTTTACACCCTCTCTAATGTCTTCACATCCTTTTTAAGGAGTGATTCCAAAACTGAAAGCAATACCCAGTGTTCCACACAGGTTTTTCATAATTTCCTTGCTGTTGTGCATTGTGTACCTATCTATAAAACACAGGATTTCACAAGCTTTATTAACCAATTTCTCAAACTATCCGCTGCTTTGAATGCAGGCAAGGATGCCCCGAGGCATGACATATTGGCAAAACCACGCAAACACGACAACAATGGATGAATGGACACCACACAACAATCACCAAACAATGACGTTCCCTCCCAGTGGGATAGCACTTCAGCGGTCAAGGACATTCAGTCTCAGAGCTTCTACCACACACACACTCTCTCTCACACACTCACTCTCTCTCTCTCTCTTTCTCTCTCCCTCCCCTCACTAACCCCCCCCCCCACACACACACACAAACACACAAACATTCTTTGTCTCTCTGTCATGCACATACTTTCTCTCCCACACACACATACTCTTTCTGTCTCTCTCCCACCCCACCTCACACACACAAACACATACACACACACACACAAATCTATGAGGTAAATTTGTATTTGCAGATACATTTGATTTTATTCAAAAAGCGCACAATTTATAGATGGCCAGTCAATGTGGCATTTTATAAATTCCTACTTTAGAAATAAAACCAGTCTGGCTCCAAACCAAAACACAAACAGATTCTAAACAAGGCCTCACACCTAACATGCATTGTCTGACCTAAAATGTCATCTCTTCTTTACACTGATAAAACCTTTAGTTCTCTCAGAGCAGTGACTTGAAAAGAATTTGGGGATTTACAAATACATATTAATCAACTAAAACCTTCTAACTGATTAAAAATTTAATAGCATCTTACATTTGTTTAATACATCCTCATCAGTTGTATGACCCTTTGATGTTTTACTTGTAAATTCTGTGTTCTGTGTGATTCTTTCACACTTCACCTGATGAAGGGGCTATGCTCTGAAAGCTCGTGTTTTCAAATAAACCTGTTTGACCATAACCTGGAGTCATGTGATTTCTGATCTTGTCCACCATAGTCTAACACCGGCACCTCCATATCTTGAATGAAAAGTGCACGTATACGCCTTTGCACCTCCTTTAGGACTGTACCTTTTAGTTTCTATTGTCTTTCCTCATTCTTCCCATCACGATGAATCACCTCAGATTTGCCTGCATTAAATTTATCTGTTGATCATCCACCCATTCCACCAACCTATCTTCTGTCCTCTTGAAGGGCTTGTCATCTGAGAAGCAATTGAGGACTCTGGGTCTGTACTGGATGGAGTTTTGAAGAATGAGGGGGAATCTGATTGAAACTTATAGAATACTGAGAGGCCAGAACAGATTTGACATGGAGAAAACGTTTCCACCAGTAGGAGAGATGAGCACCTGAGGGCACAGTTTGAGAGTGAAGGGACAACATTTTAGAACTGAGATGACGAGGAATTTCTTCAGCCAGAGGGCTGTGAAGCTGTGGAACTCATTACCGCAGGGGGCTGTGTAGACCAAGTCATTGAGTGTATTTAAGACAGATAGATAAGTTCTTGATTAGTAATGGCATCAAGGATTACATGGAGAATGGAGTTGAGAAATGGTGCCTCAGTGGTCAGCACTGTTGCCTCACAGTGCCAGGGACCTGGTTTCGATTCCAGCCTTGGGCAACTGCATTAGTGGAGTTTGCACATTCTCCCCCTGTCGGTGTGGGTTTCCTCCCACAGTGCAAGGATGTGTAGGCTAGGTGGATTAGCCATGGAAAATGCAGGGTTACAGATATAGAATAGCAGGGTGGGTCTGGTTGGGATGCTCTTTGGAGAGTCAGTGTGGACTTGATGAACCAAATAGCCTACTTCCATTCTGTAGGGATTCTATGAAACAAACCATGCAAGCTCAAATAGTGGACCAGACTCAATGGGCCAAATGGCCAAATTCTGCTGCTAAATCTTTTCTTATCTAAGTTCATCACCCTCCTCCTCACAGTTCACAATTCTTCCACAAATGTTAAAATTGTGCTGGTACGCCAGAGTCGAGGTCATTCATATATATTTTACATATATATATATATCAAGAAAACCAACAGTTCTATCACTGACCCAAGGGGATTCCCATTGTATTCCACCCTCCAGTTCGAGTGGACCACAGCTCCCTTTTTCTAGTTGTTCAGCCAATTTCATATCCATGCTGTTACTGTCATTTTCACACCTTGAGTTCTAACTCTGCTGACACACCTGTTAGGAATGATTTGTTTGAATGCTATTTAAGGCCATAACTTTGAAAGGTCATGTACACCATATCGACTGCATTACCTTCATCAACCTGTTTCCTCATCAAAAAACTCACGGAAGTTGGTTGCACGTGATTTGCCCTCAGTTTTAATTGTTTGAATTGTTACATTAAAAAATTATAAGAAATTATATTTTAGTCATTTTCCCTTTCTTTAACTATTGCACATTTTTGGCAGCAGCTGCTAAGATTGTCCCAAATGATCATTTCTAAAATCATTCTGAGCACTAGGGTTAAACTATTGATTGGCCTGTACTGTGTATACAATTATTGATATGTCTACAAAGCAAAGATTTACCAGGATGTTGCCTGGTATGGAGGGCATTAGCCATGAGGAGAGGTTGGAGAAACTTGGGTTGTTCTCACTGGAACAACAGAGGTTGAGGGGCGACCTGATAGACGTCTACAAGATTATGAAGGGCACGGAAAGACTGGACAGTTAGAAGCTTTTTCCCAGGCTGGAAGAGTCAGTTACCAGGGGCCACGGGTTTAAGGTGCGAGGACCAAGGTTTAAAGGTGATGTACGAGGCAAGTTTTTTACGCAGAGGATGGTGGGTGTCTGGAACTCGCTGTCAGGAGAGGTAGTGGAAGCAGATACTATAGTGACTTTTAAAGGAAGTCTTGACAGATATATGAATAGGATGGGAATAGAGGGATATGGTCTCCGGAAGGGCAGGGGGTTTTAGTTGTAACGGGCAGCATGTTGGTGCAGGCTTGGAGGGCCGAAGGGCCTGTTCCTGTCCTGTAATTTTCTTTGTTCTTTGTTGGTTTCTTTGTTCTTTGCTGGTCTGGCCTACATGCAACTCCAGAGCCAAAGCAATATGGTGGACTCATAACTGCCCTCTGGGCAATTAAAGATGGGCAACAAATACTGGCCTAGCCAGTGCACCCACATCCTGTGAATGAATGAAAAAGAAAAACGCTTCATTTGATTTGAAGGACTCAGGTTAAAGAATTGTGGACATTGGTGCATTTGGATACCAGAACCTGTTTTTTTTAACAGTTCGTGGAAACAGCAGTAGCTGTTTGTTTAAAAAAACAATTCTTGAACGTTACATGGCTTAAGGTAAGTGCTTTACTGTGAACCACTGGCTTTTTTTTATTCGGTCATGGGATGTCGGTATTGCCAGCTAGGCCAGCATCTATTACCCATCCCTAATTGCCGTTGAGAAAGTGGGGATAAGCTGCCTTCTGGAACCGCTGCAGTCCATGGATGACAGGTGAACCCACAATGCCCTTAGGAAAGGAATTCCAGGATTTTGACCCATTTTGACTGGGTTAAGGGCCATCAAAAATTGGGTTTTGTTGGGAGATTGTTTGAACAAAGAACAAAGAAAATTACAGCATAGGAACAGGTCCTTTGGCCCTCCAAGCCTGCGCCAATCCAGATCCTCTATCTAAACCTGTCGCTATTTTCCAAGGATTTGTATCCCTCTGCTCCCTGCCCATTCATGTATCTGTCTAGATACATCTTAAATGACGCTATCATGCCCGCCTCTACCACCTCCGTTGGCAACGCGTTCCAGACACCTACCACCCTCTGCGTAAAGAACTTTCCACGCATATCTCCCTTAAATTTTTCCCCTCTCACCTTGAAATCGTGACCCCTAGTAACTGAGTCCCCCACTCTGGGAAAAACTTCTTGCTATCCACCCTGTCTCTACCTCTCATGATTTTGTAGACCTCAATCAGGTCCCCCCTCAACCTCCGTCTTTCTAATGTAAATAATCCTAATCTACTCAACCTCTCTTCATAGCTAGCGCCCTCCATACCAGGCAACATCCTGGTGAACCTCCTCTGCACCCTCTCCAAAGTATCCACATCCTTTTGGTAATGTGGCAACCAGAACTGTATGCAGCATTCCAAATGTGGTCGAACCAAAGTCCTATACAACTGTAACATGACCTGCCAACTCTTGTACTCAATACCCCGTCCGATGAATGAAAGCATGCCGTATGCCTTCTTGACCACTCTATTGACCTGCGTTGCCACCTTCAGGGTACAATGGACCTGAACACCCAGATCTCTGTTTGGGTTTCAGCTAGGTCACAGCTTCCTGAGAGAAAGAGGCTACCCAGCTCAGCCTCTGCCCTTCTGAGAAATCTTTGTAATGAGTGCAGTGTAAGCACTGCAAACCTGACCCAGCTGTTCCTTTGGAAAATGTCTCCTTGGCAATACCTGAGCAAACTCTAGGGTGCTGGTGAAGCAACACCTGGAGTACTGTGTACAGTTTTGATCTCCTTACTTGAGAAATGATGTACTGGCACTGGGCGGGGTTGCAGAGGAGTTTCACTTGTTTGATTCCAGAGTTGAGAGGGTTTGCTTATGAGGAGAGATTGGGTACACTGGGATGGCATTCATTAAAATTTAGAAGAATGAGGTGGGATCTTATAGAAATATATTAAAATATGAAGGAAATAGATAAGAAAGAAGCAAGGAGGTTGTTTCCACTTGTGGGTGAAACTAGAACTAGGGGGCATAGCTTCAGAATAAGGAGAATCAGATTTGGGACTGAGTTGAGGAGGAACTTCTTCACCCAAATGGTTGTAAGTCTGTGGAATTCCCTACTCAGTGAATCAGTTGGGGCTACCTCGTTGAATGGATTTAGGGCAAAGGTAGATTTTTGAACAGTAAATGAATTAAGGGTTATGGTGAGCAGGTAAGTGGAGCTGAGTCCATAAAAAGGTCAGCCTTGATCGTATTGAATGGTGGAGCAGGCTCAACGGGCCAGATGGCCTACTCCTGCTCCTATTTCTTATGTTCTTATGTAAACTGTGTCTAATAAGGTCCCCAATGACAAATGCGTGTGATTTAGTACACCCATCCACTTGTGCTGGGATGCCGACTGATAGCCACCTTGTCAGTTTCATTCTTTATCCCCTCTCCCTCTTCAAATCAGTCTTCAAACGAGCATGATTACCTTGTACCAATCTTCTGCATTTTGCCCACACCATTGCACACCAGTTCTATCCAAATAACCATCCAATGCCTCTTTTAAATTCCTCAATTGAACCTGTCTCCATCAAATTTCCAGGCAGTATTTTCCACACCCTAAGTACTCAATGTGTGTAAAATCTTTTTTCTCACAACATCCTGGCTTCTTTTGCAAATCACTTTAAATATATGCCTTCTCATTTGTGTTCCTTTGATAATCAGTTAACAACTTCTCCCAATCTACTGGCTAACCCCTCATGATTTTGAAAATCTCTATCAAATCTCCTCCCAGCCTCCTTCTCTCTGAGGAGAATAGTCCCACCTTCTTCAATCTATCCTCATCATTGAAGTTTCTCATTCCTGGAAACATTCTCTTAAATCACTTCTGCACTCTCCCCAGAGCATTCACATCTTTCCTATAATGTGGCACTCACAACTGTACACAATACTCCAGCTGAGGTCTAATGAGCATCTTGTACAAGTTCAACATCGCCTCCTTGCATAATTTGCTAAATAAGTCTTGTTTCATAATAAATCAATGATTTTATCTTTTTTTGTCAATAAAAAAATGGTTGATGGATCATTTAATTCTGAAGCTAATATAGAGAAGGTATGTAAAAGAAAAATGAAAGAGCTGCAGATGCTGTCAATCAGGAACAAAAACAAAGTTGCTAGAAAAGCTCAGCAGGTCTGGCAGCATCTGTGAAAGAAAAAACAGAGTTAACGTTTCGGGTCCGGTGACCCGTTCTGAGGAAGGGTCACCGGACCAGAAACGTTGGGTGTACAAAATGATCAGAGGTATAAGGTGTACAAAATGATCAGAGGTATAGATAGAGTGGATAGCCAGAGACTTTTTCCTAGGGTGAAGGTAGCTATTACAAGGGGGCATAGTTTTAAAGTGAGTGGAGGTAGATATAGGGGAGACGTCAGTGGTAGGTTCTTTACTCAGAGAGTGGTCGGGGCGTGGAATGAATTGCCGGAGAGGGTAGTGGAGTCAGCCTCATTAGGGGCATTTAAGCGGCTATTAGATAGGCATATGGATGATAACATAAGATAGGGGTGGACGTTGGATAGATCTTAGGTTTAGGGTAAAAGTTCGGCACAACATCATGGGCCGAAGGGCCTGTACTGTGCAGTACAGTTCTATGTTCTATGTTCTATGTTAACTCTGTTTTTTCCTTTACAGTTGCTGCCAGACCTGCTGAGCTTTTCTAGCAACTTTGTTTTTGTTGTAGAGAAGGCATGTAATTGACCACAAGAGAAAACAAAAGTTTGCTGGAGAAACTCAGCAGGCGTGACAGCATTTGTGGAGAAAGAAACAGAGTCAACGTTCTGAAGAAGGGCCACTGGACTTGAAACATTAGCTGTTTCACTCTCCACAGATGCTGCCAGACCTGATGAATTTCTCCAGCAATTTCTGTTTTTGTTTCAGATATCCAACATCTGCAGTTCTTTGTTTTATTTTAATACGTAATTGACCAGATTGGCAACTGGGTGAATCAGTTAAATGTATATTGTAGCCAGTGAAGTTGTGAGACTAGAGAGAGATTTCACAGTCCTCCAATCCCAAAATGTTCCAGTCTCACTGAGTCAAGTCTGTCCTAAAGCCACTAAAGTTGGCTCTCTCCATTTTTTTTTTTACTTTGACCGGTTCCTTGTCCTTTTCTTGTAGCTAATCTGAATGTTAGGATTACCATGCTCACTTTCCCCTAAGTGTTCCCCTCCTGACTCTTGACCCACCTCGTTCTCCAGAACTAGATCAAGCTCTGCCTCCTTCTTCCTTGGGCTAAAAACACCGATCCAGAAAAATATGAACAAGCCTCATAAACCCTTCACCAACCATTCCATTTTTATTATTCCTATCCCTAAGATATTCTCGGATATTTAATCTCCCCCATTAAAACTGCTCTATAGTTCATGGATCTTGCTGTTGTTTCCATGCAAATTAAGTCCTCCATATCTTTCTTCTTAGCCGATGGCCTGTAGAATCACCCAGTAGCATATTTATGTCACTATTATTTCTTAGCTTCAGCCAAATAGATTCCAACCTTGAGACATAGAAAATAGGTACAGAGGTAGGCCATTCGGTCCTTCAAGCATGATGCAAAGCATTGGTGGCATCCTTTCTCTGTAGCACTGTAATGTGGTTCTTCATACCTACAAGGTTGTTATTTAAAATCAGGTAGGAAAAGGGTTCTGTATGTTCCTTTCTAGATTAATGTGTGGAGGTACTGGCAGTGTGGGACATGGGTTTGAATCCCACCAGGGCAGCTGATGAAATTTGAATTCAATAAAAATCTTGAATAAATTACCAGTCTAATGAGGACAATTGTCCATTCTCATATAAACCCATAAGAACATAAGAGCAAAAAGGAAATAGGAGCAGGAGTAGGCCATCTGTACTGTCGAGCCTACTCCATCATTCAATAAGATCATGCTGATCTTTTCATGGACTCAGTTCCACTTACTCACCTGCTCACCATAACCCTTAATTCCTTTAATGTTCAAAAATCTATCCAACTTTGCCTTAAAAGCAATCAACAAGATAACCTCAACTGCTTCACTGGGCAGGGAATTCCATAGATTCACAATTCTTTTGGGTGAAGAAGTTCATCCTCAACGCCCCCTTGTTTTGAAGCTATGCCCCCATCTGGTTCACTAATGCCCTTTAGTGAAAGATATCTGCCTTCCTTACCTGAGCTGACTTACATGTGACTCCAGACCCACAGCATTGTGCTTGACTCAACATTTAGGAGTGGTCAATAAATGATGGCCGAGCCAGCAGTGCTCACATCTAAGGAAGAAATATTGTAAAGAAACAAGCAACAAAGCTGAGGAACAGGCAGAAATTACAAACATACAGATTTAATTGAGATTTCCTATTGTTTCAGCTCACACACTGACCAATTGTACAGAAGAAATGAATTATATGCTAGTGCCCTAATTCCTGTGATGAGAAACACATACACACAAAAATATATTTAAATTATTATGTCCAACATATGAACAAACAAACAATAGATGGAGTCCTTGAGTCAAACATTAAACTGCAGTCACGGGTTAAATTGAACCAGGGGCTCTGTAATGTATTGCAGTGGGAACCATATTGGCTGATGAACCTGCTGCATGTCTGGTGCTGATAAAGGGAAAGACAAGGAATAAAGAAATCCAGGTTTAGGAACCTAATTACCCTAATGTCCCAAACAGCAGGCTAAAGCAGAAGAGAACCAACCCTTGCAGGGAGAGCATGTGAGATAGACTGTTGAACTTTCACCTTTATTTCTTCATTTTTCCATTTAATACCAGAAAGCATTGTAATTGCAGTGATTGGAACCAGGTGGACCTCATTGACCAGGAGGTCCTTGACTGAGGTTGTTAGCCTGGGCCAATCAGGAAAGTCCTTGCTGATGAGTATAAACAGGTTTATAATCACGTTAGTTCAGGTGACTGATTTCTGAGCTGGCTGGCCACAGCCAATGGTAATGTGGATTCTTTATCAATTTTTGAGAACTGAATTCCAGGCTGGCTGGGTCACAACCAGTGTTACCACTGAATTTTAATTCTCAGTGGGGAACTGTTTTCGTCAGACTGACTAGTTACAGCCAGTGTATTGTTATTTTTGGAACTGTAGCAAAGATAACTTGGTAGCAAGGCTTGCTCCTTGCATCACAGTTTTAAGTATATGTACTTTACTTTTGCATGGGTTTTCACTTTTCTGTGTCTGGACTGAACCTCCATGAGTCAGCTGTGCCTTTGTAAGTAGACTGTTTCCGTGAGTGGGCTAGGCCTCGGGGGGTGGACTAGGCCTCTGTGGTGGACAGGTCCTCTGTGGGTGGGCAGTATCCTTGAGTGTAGGCCTGGCCTACAGGAGCCTGCTGTGTTTCTGCAAGCGGACCAGGCCTCAAGGATGGACTGAGTATCTGAATGTATGCTGCAAGGTGAGAGTTTCCAGCCTTCAGGCATGGACTTGGGCCTTCGGGCATGGGCTCAGCCTTTGGACGTGGACTCAGACTTGGCCTTTCTTTAAAATTCATTAGCAGGATGAGAACTTCGCTGACTATGCAGCGTTTATTGCCCAAAGGGCAGTTCAGAGTCAACCACATTGCTGTAGGCCAGACCAGGTAAGGATGGCAGTTTCCTTCCCTAAAAGACGTTAGTGAACCAGATCGTTCTTTCCGACAATCAACAATAGATTCATGGTCATCATTAGATTCTTAATTCCAGATATTTATTGAATTCAAATTCCACCATCTGCCGTGATGGATTTTGAACCCGGGTCCCCAGAATGTTATCCTGGTCTCTGGATTAACAGTCCACTGATAATGCCACTAGGCCATTGCCTACCTTTGGGCATGGAATCAGCCTCAGCCTTTGAGCATGGCCTCGGCCTGGGCCTCCAGGCTTGGAAGCGGGCATTTATGTTTGGATTGTTTTGTACGTGCTGTGTTTTGCGTGTCCCTGGGTCTAACAGGCCTTGCTGAGAACTGGATGGTGAGTAGGTTATTCCGAACGCCTGATGGTGCATACGTCGTCCCAAAACCTGTTGCCCCGAGCATCAAAAGGTGTGTAGGTCACCCCGAAAACCATCATCCCAAGAAGGGGTAGGGACAGCTTGTCCTGAAGGTGGCCGGAAGGCAAGTAGGGGCGGGCCAAGACCGGAAGGTGCATGGGGGCAGGCAGTCCTAGAGGCTTTCGAAAGGTGAGTAAAGGCGGGCTAGGAGCTGGAAGGGGAGGCCTGAGAGCTGGAAGATGCTGAGGGGTAGGCAGTCCTAGAGGTGAATGGAAGGTGAGTAAAGGCGGGCTGATTGCTGGTTTTCCAGGGGTGTCAGTGTTGCATGTATTGCTTTATTTTTATTGTTGATCTGTATGGATTTATCTCATGTGTACTTCTGTCTAAAAGTTTTTCTTACAGTGAGTTATGGTGGGATTTGGGGTTCGGTTACTGTCCCCATTTCCCTGTAAAGTGTTGACTGATTTGTTAACGGATATTACGGTGGGATTTGGGGTTCGTTTTACCACCCCCATTTCCCTGTACCTTGTTGTTTGCTTTGTTGACTGTTAGTTTATTTGTTTTGTACTTTTGTACAGTTTACTAAAAAGAGTATGAACAGGGGGAAAAAATATAAATAGGAGATTTAGAATCTCCTCAGTTCAGGCAACTGATTCCGAGCTGGCTGGCCACAGCCAGTGTACTGTGCATAAGTAAATAAAGTGTGACTTGGTGATGGGATACTGGTCTCTGTGCAGTTATTTCAGTGGTAACGAGAGTGGGATGGACAGCATTGGTCGTACCCATTGTGAAGCCTGATGGTTCAGCTTGCCTTTGTGGGGATTTTAAGCAAAAGGTAAACCATTTCTTGCAACTGGATAAATACCCAATTCCTCACATAGAGGACTTGTATGCAAAGTTGGCAGGGGAGCTGTCCTTTACGAAGCTGGACATGAGCCATCCCTACCTGCAATTGAGACTGGATGAGCAGCCCCAGAGGTATGCCACAATTAACACCCATAATGGCTTATACTAATGTACAAGGCTGCTATTTGGAGTATCATCAGCCTGCGCCCTTTTCCAGTGGACAATGGAGAACATTTTACAAGGGCTAATCCAGGTTGCCATTTATCTGGATGGCATGCTAAT
The DNA here is from genome assembly GCF_021869965.1 of Rhincodon typus. Taxonomy (NCBI): domain Eukaryota; kingdom Metazoa; phylum Chordata; class Chondrichthyes; order Orectolobiformes; family Rhincodontidae; genus Rhincodon; species Rhincodon typus. The sequence goes on from NC_063334.1 coordinate 124,089,742, forward strand.
AAACGGGAATACCACTAAAGAGCACTTTGAGAACTTGGACATAGTGCTTAAACGTTTTTACCAGGCAGGCGTACACCTTAGAAGAGAAAAAATGTGTGCTCCAGATGTCCCAGGTGAACTACTTGGATTACGGAGTTGACAAAACAGAGTTACACCCTCACGTTTTGGAGTAGATTTGTAGCTCGGGTTGTGAGTGTTGAGATTGTTTGGCTCGCCGAGCTGGTTTGTTGTTCCACAGATGTTTCATTACCCTGCTGGGTAACATCATCAGTGCAGCCTCCAATGAAGCCTTCATCGGATGCTGCACTGATGGTTTTACCCAGCAGGGTAATGAAACATCTGCGGAACAACAAACCAGCTCGGCGAGCCAACCAACCACAACAGAGTTACACCCGTTGGAAGATTAAGTGAGGGCTTTCAAAGGATCCCCAGCTTCCATGTCTGCACCAGAGCTTAGGTTTTTCTTTGGATTAGTAAATTATTACAGAAAATTCATACATAACATGGTGTCCATCTTGACACCCTTCCACCTGCTATTCAAATTGGAAATGGTTGCATAGCCAAGAAATTGCCTTTAAGGAAGTGAAAAAGCAGCTATTGTCATCTAAGGTGTTGGCCCACTATGATCCGTAGTGCTGACATGCGATGTCTCCCCATGTGGTACCAGGGTAGTGTTGGCTCACCGGTGGTCCAATGGAGAGGAACGCCTAATAGCGTATGCTTCCTGGACTTTGGCTGATGATGAACGCAAATATGCCCAAAGAGAGAAGGAAGGTTTCGAGGTCATCTTTGGTGTGAGGAAGTTCCACCAATACCTTTACAGATGGGAATTTGTCATAGTAACAGGTCACAAACCCCTGCTAGGGCTATTGAGGGAAGACAAGGTGGTGCTGCCCATAGCTGCCGGTAGGATTCAGCAATGGGCCCTTATTCTCAGCGCGTACAAGTGCAACTTAGAACACCATTCAGGGAGCCAAGTGGCTAATGTGAATGCCTTGAGCCACCTCCTGCTGCCAGATATTCCACCAGTGGTACCTCACCTGGAAAAGTCTGTCTGGTTTTAAACTTCCTGGACACCCTTGTGGTAATATCCGACTGTGGACACAAAAAGATCCTGTCCTAGCAAAACTAAAACAGCTGGTGGTGCAAGGGGAGACAGAAGGGCCATCACAACCAGGACTGAAACCTTTATGGAACCGGTGAGACCAGATCACCATAGAATATGGCATATTACTTCGGGGATCAAGAGTGATTGTTTTGAGTAAAGCTCACTGACAGACACTAGCCAAACTCCACCAGGGCCATCCAGGGGTTTCCAAGATGAAGTTGCTAGCAAGAAGCTACATCTGGTGGCCAGGGATGGATGCTGAAATAGCTGCATTCGTAGGGCATTGCCCAGAGTGCCATCAAGGACAAAAATTGTCACCAGCAGCGACCCCACTTTCAGGGGAATGGCTTGGTAAACCTTGGACTTGGTTACGTGTCAACTATGCCAGTCCTTTTATGGGCTCAATGTTCCTGGTCATGTGGATGCCCATTCAAAGTGGTTGGACATGCATAAAGGCCATTCAGCAAACTCAGGGACGATAATTGAGAAGTTGCACGTATCGTTCGTGATACATGGACTTCCAGAAGTATTGATCACGGACAATAGGATGTGATTTACAATCAGGAAATTTGAGTATTTCCTGAAATTGAATAGCATTCGGCACATAAGAACAGTTAGATACCATCCATCGTCCAGCGGTCTGGTGGAAAGAGCAGTCCAAATGGTGAAGTCAGACTTAAAGAAGCAGCCTTTGGAGTCACTCGATACCAACCACAGGATACTTCCTGTTCAATTATAAGACCACCCCTCACTCAACAGCAGGGAAAGTTACAATAGAGTAGCTAATGGGGAAAAGACTCTGCACCAGGTTAAACCTTATATTCTCAAACCCAGGGTTGGGGGGAGGTTGAGTGGAGGGTTAAACAGCAGCAGGAACGCCAATGCTGGCCGTATACCTCCTCTAAGAGAAAGAGACAGTTTAATTCAGGGGATGAAGTTTGGAGCAGGAACCATGGAAATGGCCCTATATGGGTACGAGGCGAGGTGAATTCACGGTCAAGTCCCGTGACTTACAAAGTTAAGGTAGGTGACACAGTCCTGAAAAAACACATGGATCACCTGAAAGCTGTTATCTCACAAACGGGGCAGGAGCAAAACATACATGGCCCCTCAGAACAGCTAGAAGACCTGCCAGAAACCGTAGGTTCTCCCCCTCCATCTAGTGTTGAAGAAACTTCAGAGTCCAAGATGAATGAACATTGATACCATTGCCACCAGAAGAAGAGGAAGAAACTGTCCCAAGTCGCTCCGGATGCAAGAAATGGGCTACATGCCACACATGTCAGAGTCCAAATCAGAGGAACTGGCCGTGGGGTGAAAACATCACAGAAAAATCTAGAAGAGAAAGACCAGGCCTACATCCTCAGACCTGGGGGGAGGGGGGAGGGATGTAGTGGTTAGAATCAGGTGGACCTCATTGACTACGAGGTCCATGATTGGGGTTGTTAACCTGGGCCAATCAGTAAAGCTCTGGCTGACTGACAGTAGGAGCCTCCATGTTGTGGTACCAGATGGTGCTTTTGGTCCCTCCTCCTGGTTTTGTTGCTGACATCCACAGAATGTTGGTTCATTTCTTTTGGGGCAAAAAGATACACTGGCTCATGGCACAGGTTCTGAGTATCCCAAATGAGGAGGGCAGTCAGTCGCTGGAGTGCGTCTGCACCCAAGTGGTGACTTTCCACCTTCAGACCTTGCAGCGATACCTTTACATTGAGCCTCCTCCTAGGTGGTGCGTCCTATTTTTTCCACCAGGTGCATAACCTCAACTACAACACACAGCTCCTGTTTATTGACTGTGACCGTTTAAAGTCACCCTCAGGATCACAGTCTGGGACATGATTGACTCGCGCCGGACCCACCCTTCGTCAGGAGATGTGGCTATTGTCAGAGAGCCGTTGCTCAGGAATCCACAACTGCAGGTTTGAATGGCTTGCAGAGGGGAGGCCCTTGACTGCAGGGGTGACCAGTGTCGGTGCCAGGGGCTGGGCTGAACACTGCTGCAGGAATTGGCACACAGGGCGGCGGTAGATGTCCAGCTCGCGCCCATTGCCATCCAACGCCTTAAAATGGTGGTACGTGGACCCGACATCGTGCACCAGTTTGGAGGATGCTCAGGTGTGCGGTGGCATCCCGTCTGCTCGGACAGAATTTCACATTGGTCCCAGGATCCCGTACCTCCCCCTGTGCCCAACAGCCTGAGCCACCTCTACAACATAGATAAAATGGATTTTAGAGTTGCGAAACAGCGGGCCCTGTACAGACTGCTGCTGCACATCATCCACCACTTCTCCTTCATCCATCTCCCGGGCACACCTTGGCATGCCCATTTGACCTAGACAGTGGAGATCCCCAATGGAGGGCAGTCTACACGTGAGTCCTTCCTCATTCCCTCAGGGATCTAGGATGGAGTGTGTTGCACGCGGCTGTCCCACCTAACCACAGATTGCGGTTGTTCATGGACTCCCAGCCCAAATGTTTGTTTTGTGGTGCTGTGGAGTCTGTGGACCATGTGTATACTGGATGTGGGTGTTTTTTTCAGTTACCTTAAGAGCCTTCTTTTATGTTTTTTGTTGCACTTCAGCCCCACACTTCTGACCTTTGGACACCCGGTGCGAAGGGGAGTGGGCAGATCGGAGGATCTCCTCGTGGGTCTGCTCCTGGGCCTGATGAAGCTGGCCATTAACAGGTCCAAGCAGCGGGAGGTGGAGGGGGTCATTACGGCTGACTGCCTGCATCTCTTCCATGGTTTTGTTCGAGCCCAGGTGTCGTTGAAGGGGGAGAACACATGTCCACCAAAGCTCTCGATGCCTTTAGGGAGAGGTGGGTGCAACAGTGGGACGTGGTGGAGTGCTTTATCTCCCCCTCCAACTCTATTTTGATTTGATTCCTACACTCCCCTTCACTTTTTCTATCATGCAAGCATTGCTCCAACCGAGCTTTGCTTGTTACTGGTTCACTGGCAATATGGGCTTTTTTTCTGGTGGTGGGAATGTTGAATAAAATTATCTGAAAAAAATATTAACAGGCAATTTAAAATCTCCTCAGTTCAAGGGACTGACTCCAAACTGGCTGGCCACAGCCAATGTATTATACACAAGTAGATAAAGGGTGGCCTGGTGACAGGATATCAGCCTCTGTGCGGCTGTCTCAATAATGTTAACTTTTAACTATATTTCTTTATTTCTCAACTTGTACCAAGAACAATGTTAATACTTTACTTTTAACATTGTTTCTCTATGTTACTACTTGTACCTAGGTACCTTTGTACCTAAGATGGCGCCATATGTGGTGACTTTACACACTTTTCACTGTTTTTCGGTACTTGAGTACACGTGACAATAAAGATTGAATCAATTTAAATCGAATCAAGTCAATGAGGAACCAGAATCCAATAAATTAAATGATGTTCTTTTACATTCAATGGCATTATCATCACTGAACTCTCCATTAACAATACACTGGGCATTCCCATTGACCAGAAACAGAACTTGACCAGCCATACAAACGCAATGCCTACAAGAGCAGATCAGAGACTGGGAATCCCGCAGTGCGTAACTCACTTCCTGGCTCTCCAAATCCTGCCCCCACTATCTGCAAAGCACAAGCAATATTCCCTCTAATTTTCTTACTGGCTGCTCTGCCCCCTTTTATGTGCATGACAGTGACTTCAGAAGTGGAAAATTATGCCCCCTGTTATCAACCTTTGAACTTCTGCTTTCTACCCACCCTGTCCATACCCTTATCATCTTACACACTTCAATCAGGTCCCCTCTCAGGACTTTTTGCTCCAAAGAAAACAATCCTGAACTTATCCAGCCTCTCTTCAGAGCTAAACTGCTCCATTCTAAGCAAGATCCTGATGAACCTGTTTGGACAGAAGCTAGGAAGTCATCTGTCCCAAACTTGCATTTCTAAAACCTGTGGTTGTTCCCACTACAACACCAATCAAATTGTGAACCTTGCGCAAATAATGGCTTTTGCCTTGGTGTTCAGTTGTTTTGTCTATAGTTCTGTGCTTCTCAGACATGTTTATTTCATTCTTCCTGCAGAGTCAGTTGCCTGTTTGTGTACTTTTCTGAATTTCTGCTGATGTTTTGTCCATGGGGTTCACCTGAGATCAATAAAACGGTTGGTCAATAAAGAACCAAACCACAATTTTCCATCCAGTCACTTGTCGACTCGTCTAGCCCAGAGTATAGTCATAAGTGGAATAAAAATGGAATAGGTGTAACAAACATTCCCTCTAATTCCTCCATGCACTGGGAAGACCCATTTCTTGTGCAGCAGCTGCTGGAGAAACTGAAAGTGAGCAAGAAAGCTAGGTGTGAGAAAGGAGAAACCTCTTTACTCAGAGAGTTATAAGTATTTGGAATGCACTGCCTTGGAAATTGATGGAGGTCGATTCCATAGAAGGTTTCAAAAGAGAGCTGGATATATATTTGAAAGTGAATAAGTTAGAGGGCTATGGAAATAGGCCTGAAAAATGGGACTAGCTAAGTAACTCCTTCAGGAGCCAGTACAGACATGATAGGGCGAATAGCCTCATTTTGTACTGCAAAATTCTATAATTCTATGAATGTGTTGGCATAACTTACATGTCCTCAGAACTGACCTGCAGCTCCACTGTTTAGTGGGAACATTGGCTATGAGTGATTTTTTTAAAATCCTTCGGGACTCTTACATCTGAACAGCTTTCTTCAAAGAAGAGACAGTCAGCAGGAGGTTTCCAGGAATTCAGTGGTTTTCATTATGTAATAACACCACTATTATTTATTCATATCAATGCCCTTGCCTTGGGGTATGACAGAATGTAGATGGGGGAACCAAGAGTGTGCCTGGAGTTCCTCAAGGTTAAATACGGCACGGTGGCTCAGTGGTTAGCACTGCTGACTCACAGCGTCAGGAACCCGGGTTCAATTCCACCCTCAGGCAACTGTCTGTGTGGAGTTTGTACATTGTCTGCGTGTGTTTCCTCCGGGGTGCTCTGGTTTCCTCCCACAGTCCAAAGATGCTAAATTGCCCATAGTGCTCAGGGATGTGTAGATTAGGTGAGTTATAGGGGGATGTGTCTGGGTGGGATGCTCTGAGGGTTGGTGTGGACTTGTTGGGCCAAAGGGCCTGTTTCCACACTGTAGGGATTCTACGATCTATGATTATATGATCTGTGTTCACGGAACTCAGTCTTATGTATGAGATGGGTTCCTGCAGGGTACGCTGTTTCCTCTTAATTCCACTAAATACAAACTTCTTCAGTTACTTGGATCATTCATAGCCAAGGCATTTCTTTGCGCTTACAGTGAAAGAGGAGAAGCTTAACCATGTTGGCCAGCTCATGAGTGCTCTTAGTCTTATTTGGTCTTGCTTATTGTTGTGGAAATGGTTACACTGTAAGTGGTGATAACTTATGGGCCAAGATGTCTGCCCAGATGAGGAAGCCATACATACACATACAGACATAAAGTATTGGGTAGAGAGTGGCACACACCCTGGCAGAGTGCAGCAGATCATTTTTATCCTCTTGTGGCACCAGAGGCAGGTTCTCTTGAGTGAGTCAGGGGCACTGACCTCCACAGCCAAACTGCCTTCCTCAGTAGGAATAGTCACTTCTTATCATCTCTCAGGAAAAGAATTCCCCTTTCTCATGGACATCCTCAAGCAGGACATTCTGCTAAAGGATGGTGCCATTTTGATGGGTCTCTAATTTCTCCAGGACTAGGTTGGAATGATCAGCAGAAACTGAGTGAGCCCCCTTGGTTACAGAGAAGGCAGTGCTGTCCAGGTGTCTTATAAATATGGCGCCAGAGGCTGGAGCCTGGAGGGTTCATTGGGGTGGGGTTTGTAACTGTCTTGTTTTGGGGGATAAAAATAGAAATTGCTGGAAAAGCTCAGTAGGTCTGACACCATCTTTGGAGAGAAATCAGAGTTAACATTTCAGTTGGAGTGACCCCCTGTGTTGGGGGATCATTGGGGTGGGGTCTGTAACTAAGGTTTTAAAAGGACCCATCCTTATGAAATCAAAGGTCTGCCAACCAGTGTTTTGACTTTTATTACTGTGTGATATATAGTGGTGCAGTGATAACGCAGGGATTTCTCAGGTTTGCTTGTCAAGATTGCAACTTTGAGTGAGCTGGGGTGACAATGCCACAACTCTGCTTAGATTGGTAATCAAACCCCATTAGTTCACGGGCCATCACAACTGTGTAAGTGAACAACTGAAACGCTGAAATAGTTAGGTGAACACAGCAGGCCAAGCAGCATCATAGGAGCACCCCCGGATTCTCCAGCATCTGCAGTTCCTACTATCGCTGAAATAGTTAGTTTGCCTGACTTTGACTGTAAACTGGAATAAAAGAAATTCACACCAGGTTTCGACAATAAACAAAAGACCTTTATCAGAAACAGGTTTATCCTTTAATAAGTAAAAAAATGGATTATTAATTACTACTATGTAAACATTAAGTCTAAACCCAAACACACACAGATTCATTCACAAAAAGAACAGATAAGATAGACAGTTCTGCAGAGATGGAGGAGGATGGACAACATTGGCAAAAAGAACACACTCTGTGGATCAAGGGTCCAAACTACAAAAATGGAATAAGGTGCCTTTCTCACAGTTTTTGTTTTTGGTGGCGGCATCACATTTTTATTGACTACAGAATGATTGAAAACCCTCAAATCATGGCTAATAGACCTAAGTCTTTGCTTCTGTAGACATTCTTCTTTCTGGAGTCTTTAAGAGCTTTGGGGACTTGACTTCAAATCCCAGCTGGTAGAAATTGAATTCTGTTAATTGAGTCTGAAATAGAAAGCTTGTCATAGTGACCATTAACCAGCCTGTCATTATTATAAAGCCTCATCAGTAAGGAATGACATCTGTCATCCTGACTCGGACTGGCCTATTTGTGACTCCAAACCCACAGAGATATGGTTGACTCCTAACTGCCCTTGGAGATGGCTGAGCAAGTCATTCCATGAAGGTAACATTTAGGGAACTTGTGCTTGGAGGCAGAGGATGTGGGCAAGATCCTAAATGAGTACTTTGCATAGGATATGGAGGTTAGTGAGATTAGTGTGGAGCATGCTAATATGCTAGGACATTTTGAGATCATGAAAAAAGTGGTGTTATGGTGGTTAAGACCCAGGGCCCGACAATATCAACCCCAGGTTATTGAGAGAGGCAAGGGGGAGATTGCTGGGGCTTTGACCAAGATCTTTGTATCCCCGCTAGCTGCTGGTAACGTCCCAGATGACTGGCAAGTAATGTTGTCCCTCTGTTCAGGAAGGGAAATAGGGATAATCCAGGAAACTGCAGTCTGGTGAGTCTCACGTCAGTGGTTAATACTGGAGAAAATTCTTAGAAATAGAATTTATGTGCATTTAGAAAAGCATGGCCTAATTAAAGACAGTTTTACTGACTTGATTGAATTTTTTGAGGAGGTGACGTAGATGATCAATGAAGGTAGAGCGGTGGATGTTGTCTACATGGATTTTAGTTAGACTTTCAACAAGGTCCCTCACCGGTATGTCATCCAGAAGATTAAGATTCATGGCATCCAAGGTGATTTGGCCACTTAGACTCAGAATTGGCTTCCCACAGAAGATGGAGAGTAGTTGTGGAAGGGTGTTTTTCTGGCTGAAGGTCTGTGACTATTGGTGTTCCGCAGGGATCTGTACAAGGACCTCTGCTGTTTGTGATATATATAAATGTCCTGGATGAAAATATAGATGAGTGAGTTAGTCAGAATGCAGATTATACAAAGATCAGTGGAGTTCTGGATATTGCAGAAAGTTGTCAAAGGACACAACAGGATATAGATCAATTGCAGATATAGATGAAGAAATGACAGATTGGCAACTTTCTCACGCAGAGGGTCATGTGTGTATGGAATGAGCTGCCAGTCAAAGTGGTGGAGGCTGGTACAATTATCACATTTAAAAGGCATCTGCATAGGTATATGCATAGGAAGGGTTTAGAGGGATAGAGGCCAAATGCTGGAAAGTGGGACTAGATTTATTTAGGAGACCTGGGGTTGGCATGAACGAGTTGGACTGAAGGGTCTGTTACTGTGCTGTACATCTCTGTGACTTTATGAGTTTAATCCAGATAAGTGCAGATGATTATTGATTTATTGATGTACTGAGGGATCTTGGGGTTCAAGCCCATATCTCCCTGAAAGCGGCCATACAAGTAGGTAGGGTGACAAAGAAGAAATATGGCATGCTTGCCTTTATTGGTCAGGGAATTGAGTACAAGAGTCAGGATGTCATGTTGCAGCTTTATAAGACTTTGTAAGGCCACACTTAGAGTATTGTATTTAATTCTAGTTGCCTCATTGCATGAATGATGTGAAGAGGGTGCAGAAAAGGTTTACCAAGACGCTGCCTGGATTAAATGGTATGAGCTATAAGGAGAGGTTAGAAAAACTTGGGATAACAAGGTGTACAGCTGGATGAACACAGCAGGCCAAGCAGCATCAGAGGAGCAGGAAAGCTGATGTTTCGGGTCTGGACCCTTCTTCAGAAATGGGGGAGAGGAAGGAGGACCAAGACCCAAAACGTCAGCTTTCCTGCTCCTCTGATGCTGCTTGGCCTG
>NC_063334.1:124099545-124141212 GCF_021869965.1 Rhincodon typus
GTTGAAAGTTCAAAGGAAATGTTACACAGGCAGTGGTAGGAGTCTGGACAGTACTGCCAGGCATGGTGGTGGAGGCGGTTACGATAGGGCATTTAAGAGACTTTTAGATAAACACATGAATACGCAAGGAATGGAGGGATATGGACCAAAGGCAGGCAGAAGGGATTAGTTTAATTTGGCATCATGTTCAACACAACATCATAGGCCGAAGGGCCCGTTCCTGTGCTGTATTGTACTATGCCCTAATTGAAAGAATAAATAAAAAAAAAGGTCTCTCTGAATGGAAATAGGAGGGAGCACAGGGATTACATTCAATGAGTTCACAGATCCAGAGTCCAGATTCCTCTTATTACACTTGGGACACTGTGCTTCCTCGACAAACATAGTCTCAGCTGATTGAACTTGGGAGCAAAACACTAATAACACCAGATTGCCAAAAATGAGAAGTGCAATTCACTCTGCCTGTCAAATCAGGTCCACTCCTCTCTCTCTCTCACTCTCTCTCTCTGCCTTAAAACCTATCTCTTTCACCAGGTTTTTGGTTATCTGCCCATTAATCTTTGGTTGTGTTGGTTATCTATCTTATGTGGCTCCATGTCCAATTTTGTTGGTTTAATTTGCCAGCATAGTGCCATAGGACATTTTATGAAGCCACTGGAAGTAGTTGGAAAGAATTCACTCAATATTCATGGGTTGGGAGGGAGCGGGGTTCAGGTTTTTTAGGGGTGGGGAGAGTGACAGTTGAGAACCTTGACAGTTTTGCCTCTTCTGGGATGTCAGGGAGAACGGCTGGAAATATATAAAAGCAAAATACTGCTGAAAATCTGAAATAAAAACTGAAAGAGCTGGATCAACTCAGCAAGACTGGTAGCATCTGTAGACAGAGAAACAGAATTGGCATTTCGAGTCTAGGACCACTCATCAGAATGGGTTCAGACTAGTTCTGAAACTTTGTTTCCCTCTCCACTGATAAAGCCACACTGCTGAGTTTCTCTAACATTCTCTGTGGTTATTTGAGCTGGAACAATGACCTTCCCTAACCTCCTGTGCCCTTCATAGCTCAAATGGTAACTTCCTCACCTGAAGGAATTTAGCCCTTACTTTAAGCTTACCTGTTTAAAAGGCCAAGTTTTGAATGACAGTACAGGGGAGGCAACGGCCTAGTGGTATTCTCACTGGACTATTAATCCAGATACCCATGTAATTTTCTGCACACCCGAGTTGAAATCCCACCATGGCAGATGGTGGAATTTGAATTCAATAAAAACAAAATATGGGATTAAGGATATAATGGTGACCATGAATCCATTGATGATTGTTGGGAAAACCCATCTGGTTCACTAATATCCTTTAATGAAGGAAACTGCCATCTTTCCTGGTCAGGGCTACATGGGACTCCTGATCCACAGCAACATCTTAACTACCCTTTGGGATAGACAACAAATGCTGGCCTAGCCTGATCCCATGAATGAATTTTTAAAAAAAAGGAAGATCAGAGACTTCAGAGAGGGTGCAAAAGAGGTTTACCAGGATGTTGCCTGGATTGGAGTGTGTTAGTTATAAGGAGTGATTGGACAAACTCGCATTGTTTTTGCTAAGAGTATCAGAGGCTGAGGGGCAACCTGATAGATGTGTAGAAAATTATGAGAGGTGTGGATAGTCGGAATCATTTTCCCCAGAGTGGTATTATTGCAGGACTATTCACTGTGCTTTCTCTGCCATTCAATAGGATCACAGCTGATCGGTTTGTATTTCAAAGTCCACATTCTATCTATCCTTGATAACGCTTCATTCCCTCCCTAATAAGAATTGATCCATCTCTGCCTTAAAAGTATTCAATGATTCCACCTCCACTGCTTTTTGAGGCAGAGAGTTCTAAAGTCACACATAGGCTCATAGAGAGACTCTACATCAGAATAAAAAAGGCTCTTCTACCCATCAAGTCTGCTCCAGTCATTAACAGCTCCCTAACTATTCTAATCCTATTTTCCAACACTTGCCCCAGAGCTTCATATGCTTTGGTATCACAAGTGCACATCTATATACTTCTTCAATGTTATGAGTGTTTCAAGCTCTACCACCCTTTTAGGCAGTGAGTTTCAGGTTCCTACCACTCTCTGGTTGTAAAAACATTCCTCACATCATCACGTCAAAAGTCACACAACACCAGGTTATAGTCAACAGATTTATTTCATTCACAAGCTTTCAGGGCGCTGCTCCTTCCTTCACCTGACAAAGGTGCAGCGCCACAAAAGCCTGTGATTTTTAATAAATCTGTTGGACTATAACCTGATGTCATGTGATTTTTGACTTTGTCCACCCCAGTCCAAAACCAGCATCTCCATATCCTCATATGTGGGTGGTATGGTGTCACAGTGGCTAGCACTGCTGCCTCATAATGCCAGGAACCTGGGTTTGATGCCAGCCTCCAGCCACGGTCTGTGTGGAGTTTGCACATTCTTCATGCGTCTGCGTGGGTTTCCTCTGGGTGCTCCGGTTCCTCCCACAGTCCACAGATGCACATGTTAGGTGGATTAGCCGTGAGAAATGCAGGGCTACAAGGATGGGGTGTGCCTGACTGGGATGCTCTTGGAGGGACTATGTGGACTTGATGGGCTGAATGGCCTGCTTCCACTCTGCAGGGATTCTATGATCCCCTCCAAACCTCCTGCTCTTTACTTTAAATCTATGGCCCCTAGTCAAAGATTCCTCCACTGAGGGTAAAGTTCCTTCCTGTCTATCCTCTCGATACCCTTCATAATTTTATACATTTCAGTCAGATATCCCCTCGGGATTTTGCCATACACACATTGGTTTCTGTGCTTCCTACATTACAACAGCCAAACTTCAAAACTCCTTCATTGGCTATGAGACACTTTGGGATGACCCAAGTCCTGAAAAGTGTGATAAATGTAAATCTTTCTCTTCTTTATTTCACTCCCACCGCCTCACTCACATCCCAGATGTCATTAGCAGCTTGACAGAGGAAATCTGCGCTTAATGAGATTCACAGGAGGTGGTTTACATTAGGTGACACCCCCTTGGCTTTAATTTGCATTTAAAGACAATGTGTGCCATCGAGGCTGATTTTTATTTTTGTTAATTTTTGTTGCTTGAAGACAGTGTCTGTATCCCTTTCCCCCATTCTCGCTTCACGCTTGTTGCTGGTCTTTGTGATCCCTACTGGCCTTATTTATTTCTGTTTTAGAGTTGTACAGCGTGGAAACAGGCCCTTTGGTCGAACTCGTCCATGCCAACCAGATATCCTCAATTAATCTAGTTCCATTTGTCAGCAGTTGGCCCGTATCCCTCTAAGCCCTTCCAATTCATGTACCCACTAAACTCGAAAGGGTGCAGAAAAGATTTACAAGGATTTGCCAGGGTTGGACGGTTTGAGCTATGAGGAAAGGCTGAATAGGCTGGTGGTTCTTTCCCTGGAGCATCAGAGGCTGAGGGGTGACCTTATAGAGGTTTATAAAATCATGAGGGGCATGGATAGGATGAATAGTCAAGGTCTCTTTCCCAAGGCAGGGGAGTCCAGAATTAGAGGGCATAGATTTAAAGTGAGAGGGGAAAGATATAAAAGGAACCTAAGGGACAACATTTTCAGGCAGAGGGTGGTGTGTTGAATGGACTGAGCCGCCAGAGGAAGTGGTGGAGGCTGGTACAATTATAACATTTAAAGTTGTGCAACTTAAAAGTGTGGAGCATTTCTGCAGCAGTGTCTCCAGTTCAAAGGCACACCCTTGATTAGAAAGCGCTTTGGAGATACTTTGGAATCATGAACTGGCAGCAGAGAAAGGAATAATTTATCCTTACTTTAAACAAACATCAAACTCCTGCCGACTTCCTTGAAGCTATTTGTAAAAACTCAATTTGTTTGAAAGTAATGACACTTAAAAATAGCGAAGGTAATGCAGAGTTAGATACTTTAATGTGGGAATTCAAATTGCAACTTCCTCCCTGACCCTTGACTTTTCCAAAATTGTCCTAAAGACTGATTTTATTTTTAAAGTAACAGCATGATTTAATAAATAGCAGCAACTTTTCTGAAGTACACATCACAAATATATCTTGTCAAGGTGTTTTGCTCCAGTAAATTTCAAAACCATTTATTGAATGGGTGATATTGCTTTAAATCTTCATCCTGTTGTGCTAAAGTTAGCTCCACAAGGCTACATCTGGGCTTCCTTTACACAACACAGGATTAAACTTTACTTATCCCCTTAGTAGTCGGATCTCTCCTCTCCTGAAAGGAGCATCTGCACTCGACAAAACAGACAGACAGAGAGAGGGAGACAGCGAGAAGTAGAGAGGGAGGTAGAGAGAGACAGAAAGAGAGAGAGAGGGAGACAGAGAAAGTGGAAGAGAGACAAACAGAGAAAGAGATAGGGAGGGAAAGAGACAAACAGAGAAAGAGATAGGGAGGGAAAGAGACAGAGGGAGAAACTGACAGGGGCAAAGGGAGAGAAAGAAAGGGAGAAAGAGATTTAAGGAGAGGAAGGGAGAGGGAAAGACAGAGAAAAAAAGAGTGGAAGAAAGGGAGTGAGACAGGGAGAAAAGGTAAAGGAAAACATTGCAAAATTTTAATGGGAATCAACAACTGAATCATTTATCTACGTTTGGAGTTTTGTTGCCCTCCTCCCGTACCAGGAAGGACTGACTGTGCCATTCTAAGTTTGATCTGGGTGGCAGTTCTCTGTCAGAAGCTGCTGTCTGCAGAGCTTTGTAGGACTCAGAAACCCTCTGCCTCTTGCCTTTGTTGTCTGTAGATTTGGGCACAGACCTCCTGCAGTGTACATTCTCTGACTTTTGAGAGGTGAGGGCGCAGTGGTGGGGGAGAACGCCTGCTTGAGCGCTAATTGTGCCTCTCACCGGATGGGTATTTGGGGGCAGTTGGGTCATTTGGCCCTCCTCCTGTTCGTGGTGTTTCTCCCCACATCAACAGTGTGCTTCAGGTGGGAGACGACTGCACTGCGGAGACCAGGTAAGAGCTTCAGCCTCTCGATGGATTTAGTTTGAGCGACTGTGTATAGAGAATAAATGAAAAGTAATACCTTATTACCCCCTTCATCCTCAAACTACTCACTGAGAGAAGAAATTCCTCCTCAGCTCTGTTTTAAATGTGTGACCTCTTATTCTGAGATTCCAGTCTGACATGTGCTCTGTACAGTTTTAACAAAACATCCCTACTTTTATATTCCATTCCCTTTGAAACAAAGGCCAACATTCCATTTGCCTTCCCTGTTACCTGCTGAACTTGGATGCTAGTTTTTGTGATTGATGGATGAGGACTCCTAAATCTCTCTGTTCTGTTGCTTTCTGCAATTTTTCTCCATTTAAATAATATTCTGCTGCTCTGTCCTCCCTGCCAAAGTGCGTTTCCCCACATTATATTCCAACTCAGAGATGATAAAAGCTTTTATAAAATCAGTTCTGTCCTGCACCCACAAAAGCCCCTCTCTTCCTCTATCATGCCACCCAGCAACACTGCCTCATTTGATCAGCTCCCTCACCCCCCACCCAATTTAGGCATTGCCACCTCCACTCTGACCTACTGAGAGTGCCATGGGGTACCATCAGGCCCTGGTCACTTTGTTCAAAGAGGAGTTGGGGATAGGGTGGGTGTGGCTGAGGCAAATGCAGTCCTGTCAGGTGTGATTGGGCTAGGAGAGAGGTGCATGTGAGGGGGAGAACAATGGGGGATGGGTGCATTTTTAAAATTCTTCCACAGGATGTAGAGTTCCTGGCAAGGCCAGCATTTGTTTTCCATCTTTAATTGCCTTTGTTTGGCAATTTCAAGGGTAATTTAAGAATAAACCATACTGCTGCGGATCTGAAGTCACATGTAGGCCAGACCAGTAAGGAAGGTAGTTTCCTTCCCTAAAGGGCATTAGTGAGGGCAAATGGGTATTTAACAGAATTGATGATGGTCACTCAGACTGGCTTCTAATTCCAGATTTATTGGAGGAGGGCAGGTCAGATGGACAAAGAGTGGATGGAATGAGGTTCGATGCAGAAAAATGTGAGATGATACATTTTGCTCGAAAGAACATGGAGAGACAATACTTTCTTTATTTCTTCATTTTTCTGCCTTTATTTTCTATGTTTTAATTTATTTTTCTGTGTTTTAAGATGGTGCCGGAGAATGGCAACACTCTACAACACTTTTCACTGTATTTTGTAACAAGATACATATGACAATTAATAAATTAAATCAAATCAAATCAGTATAGAATAAAGAGTGCTAGTTTAATGGGTGTGCGGGAGCAGAGAGACCTAGGTGGATATGTACATAAATCATTTAATAAATGGACAAAAAAGTATAAAAAGCTGTTAGTACAGCATACAGTATTCTATGTTTCAAGCCCTGGAGGTTATGGAGTACAAAAGCAAGGAGGTTATACTGAATTTACATAGAATACTTGTTAGTCCTCAGCTGCAGTCGTGTGTACAGTTCTGGCCACAACATTTGTAAGAAGGATGTGAAAACATTGGAAAGATTGCAAAAAAGATGACAATAATGATTCCAGGGGTGAGAAACTTCAGTTGTGAGGATACGTAGTGATCAGGGATGTGTAGCTGAGTTTGGTTATTGGGGGGTGGGTCTGGGTGGGATGCTCCAAGGGTCATCGTGGACTTGTTGGGCTGAAGGGCCTATTTCCACACTGTAGGGATTCTATGATTCTATGACATAAATTGGAGAGTTTGGGAGAGAAAAAGACTGAAGGGAGATTGGTAGAAGTTTTCAAAATCACGAGCAGTCTGGGTGAAGTAAATAAAGAAAAACTGTTGCCCACTCGTTAAAGGATCAAAAACAAGAGGGCACAAATTTAAAGTAATTTGCAGAAGTAATTGTGAAGCGAGAAAAATTCTTCTTCACACAGTGAGTAGTTAAGGTTTGGAATGCACTACCTGGAAATGTGATGAAAGCAGGTTAACTAGAGTCATAGAGTTGTACAGCATGGAAACAGGCCCTTTGATCCAACTAATCCATACTGACCAGATACCCTAAATTAATCTAGTTGAGGCATTCAAGAGGGACACTGGACTATTATTTGGATGGAAACAATGTGCAGAGTTATAGGGAAAAGGCACAAGTATAGACCTAAGTCATAATATTCATTCAGGAAGTTAGTGCGGACACAATGGGTCAAATAGCCTTTTTCTGCACCATTACAGTACTGTGAGACGGCAGGAAAAGAGAGGTGGGAGCAAACCAGACAGCAAGAGGAGGAGAGGGACAGAGGAAGAGCAAGGCAGAAAAACAGGGAGAGATACTGACATGAGAAAAAGACAGAGCAAGATATTAGTTATACCATTGTTGTAAATGTGTTAAAACAGTGCTCCCTGCTCACCGAAACGAAGTTGCAGGAAAATATTAGCTTATAAATTCTTGTGTTGAGATCTTGTTTGGATGCAGATTGTGCTCAATGCCCTCAGTCACCACACAGAGACTGTCCCGTTCTGATCTATTCAATTGAAGTTAATTAAACTGTTGCTGTAAATACTCTTCAGATATGGCAAGGCATGCTTTTGGTTTGTAAACATGTTGACAGCTGCAGGAAGTTTACAAACAGGATTTAAAGCAAATTAGCTTCCCCCTCCAAATCCATTTTGATTTATTCGCTTCCTGTTTCCCCCATCCCCCTGACAGTTTGTACTTCCCATAATGAGCTTTGCCTGTAAATACTCAATTGGCTGCATGGTGTTTTACTGGTGGTACTTTTTTGTTTACAAAAGAGCTAAATAAACATCACAGTGATTTTGGTGGGAAAGTCTCTCAGTTACGTACAATAACATTTTTGAGTAGGGAAAAGAAGAAAAAGCAAATTAACTGCTGTAGTGAGTTAGAACACTCTAACCTGTGAAACCTGCTGTTAAATCCTAAACAGTCTATTGGATTCAAATTCATTTTCTACAATCCCTCTGGCCCTTGGTTTTAGCCTTCCTATCTGTCCCATGCTCTGTCTGCTCCTCTATTTCTCTCTCACATCTCTCTGTCTTTGTTTCTCCTCTCTGTCACTGTTTCTATCTCTCTCTCTCTCACACTCTCTCTCTCTTTCTCTCAGTATCCTTTTCTCTCTTTGTGCCTCTCCCTTTCTATCTGTCTTTCACCCTCAGTCACTCCTTGTGACTCCCTTGTTTTCTCTCTCTCTATTTCTGTCTCAGTTTGGAAAAGGCGAAGATGTTGCAAGTGGAGGATTAAGAGGAAATATGTGAGACTGTCCTGGCATGACACTTTGGCAGAAAGATCAGAGAAACAGAAATGTTACTTAAATAGAGAGAGACCGCAGAACCTTGCAGTGCAGAGGGATGTGAGTGTCTGAGGAGAAGGAGCTCTACTCTGTATCTAAACCCGAGCTGTCCCAGCCCTGGGAGTATTTGATGGGGACAGTGTAAAGACAGCTTTGCTCCATATGTAACCATGTGCTTTACTTGTCCTGGTAGAGTTTGATGGGACAGTGTAGAGGGAGCTTTACTCTGTATCTAACCCTGTGATGTCCCTGTACCGAGAGTGTTTGATGGGGACAGTGTAAAGAGAGTTTACTCTGCATCTAACTTCATGCTATCTCTGTCTTGTGAGTGTTTGACGGGGACAGTGCAGAGAGAGCTTTACTCTGTGTCTAATGCTGTGCTGTCCCTGTACTGGAAGTGTTTGATGGGGACAGTGTAAAGGGGACTTTACTCTAACCTCTAAGTCTGTGCTGTACCTGTCATGGGAGCGTTTGATGGGGACCGAGTAGAAGAAGCTTTATTTTCAGTGTAAAAGTGTCGAGGGAGAAGGTTTTTTTTCTTTGATTTATAACTGGAGTTTTAATTTTCTACTTTCTCTTCAATGGTCAACCCCAACATGAGAATTAAAACCCTGAGGCTCTGAGACTGGGGCTTGTTTGGCTCCGGTGGAACAATATCTGTAATCTGCATTGTGCTTCCACATTGTAAAGACACTACCTGTGCTCTGCTTCATTTTAGCGCTTGAATGAAGCTAGCTG
Source organism: Rhincodon typus (assembly GCF_021869965.1). Classification (NCBI taxonomy): domain Eukaryota; kingdom Metazoa; phylum Chordata; class Chondrichthyes; order Orectolobiformes; family Rhincodontidae; genus Rhincodon; species Rhincodon typus. Next base: position 124,108,542 of record NC_063334.1, read on the forward strand.
TCCATTGTGGAGTGATTGGAGCTGGAACAGGGATAAATGGCATTGAGATCCTCAGGAGTACAGCTCAGTGTGGCTGCTCTGTCGCTCACTGTCCGGGTTGGTCGTGCCTCAGAACTTAAAACATCGTGTCTTCCCCAGCAATGACTCAAAACCGTTTCCAAATCTTTCATTCGCCAATTTCCCCCAACACCCTCCACCCTGTACATGGACATACACCCACACACCTGCACACTTTCACAAACAGATACAATTGGAATTGGGATTGGAAAATAGGTCTAAAGCAATCACAAGCCATTCTGATGAAGAGTCACTGGACTCAAAAGATTAACTCATTTTCCACAGATGCTGCCAGACCTGCTGAGTTTCTCCAAAATTCTCTGCGTTTCTAGCAGATTATTTTACTCAGCTCCAGCTAACATACTTTTGTTTTGCATTTTACTTGTTACTGACCTTATTTTGGCCCTTTTTAAATAAATCAATGATTTATGAATGTTGTTGTGTAGCTCCTGTACAAGACCATTTTTTTTTTATTCAGTCACAGGATATGGGCATGGCTGACCAGGCCAGCATTTATTGCCCTGGAGGGCAGTTATGAGTCAACCAGTTATGGAGTTTCCTCCCCTAAAGGACATTAGTGATCCTGATGGGTTTTCCTGACAATTGGCAATGATTGTGGTCATCATTTGAGTCTTGATTCCAGACTTTTCTTTTTTGAATTCAAATTCAAACCCATGTCCCCAGAACATTACCTGGGTCTCTGGCTTAAGAGTCTAACGATTAGGCCATCACCACACACTGTGATAGAGGAACTATTGGGAGAGTGATACGTTGTAGTTACTGAATATCTCCTTTAAACTAGACCGGCCAAGCCCCCCACAGAATGTGCTGCTGGAAGCCCTGAACTGTACGGCCTTCAGAGTCCGATGGAGAACACCTCGACGGCACAGCAACATCATCGGCTACACGGTAACTGTTTCTCCATCAAATAAATCATGCAGCAGTCAGAACGGGGTCAGGGGAATAAGAGGGAACCTCAGTATTTGGTGACATTACTGAACTGTAGAAGTGGAGGATTCTATCATTATTGAAATGGAGATAACACAGTGTGGAGTTGGAGGAACACAGCAGGCCAGGCAGCATCAGAGGAGCAGTAAAGTTGACGTTTTGGGTCGGGACCCTTCTTTGACATTTCGGGTCAGGACCCTTCTTGACGTTTCATCTGCAGTCCTTACTATCTCTAAGCGAGTTACTGAAATGGACACTGCTTAAAATGGAGTTTCGCTTGGCAATGCTTTTGGTCCCTGGCTGGACAAGGAGCGTCTTCAAAACCATGAATGGGCTGAGTAGAGTATATGGGGAGAAGCTGTTCCTGCTCATAAAAGGAATGAAAATGAGAGATCATTGATTTAAAGTGCTGTGCAAACAAAGCAAAGGTGGATGTGAGAAAAAAATCTTTTAACCCAGCGAGTAGTTAGGGTATGCACTGCCTGGAAAATTTGTGGAGGCAGGTACAATTGTGACATTGAAGACGGTCATTGGATTGTTATTTGGATAGAATTGGTGTGCAGGCAAATAGGAAAAAGGCAGGAGATTGATATTAAGGAATAGAACTAGTGCAGGCACAAGGGCTGAATGGCCTCCTTCTACACCATATAATTCTGTGATGTTTACACTGTCCTCATCCTGGATGGATAAATATGTTGTTCTGGTCATCATCCTTTCTTCTGGACAGTGAAGGAGAGTCTCCTGGTCATCGTCACTGACTGATGGAAGTCTGGGATTTTGGAATTTCCTGACTGGCTTGGTGCCCTAGAAGTAAATGAAAGGGCAACCTATAAATTGTCTGGAAAAATGGAAATCTTCAGAAGGAATTTTTGAAATATACTTGAGATTTACGCTCCACCTAAGCTGTATCTGTGATTTTTATTGGCCAGGTACTGTACACAGAGATGAAGAATAACAGACCTGTCCTGCCCAAAATAGCCCAGGATCTACATAACATGGTTAGTATCTGACATTACAGGGGTTTTGTCAATAATGGCACATCAGTAAACATCTGTCAATAGGTAGCAAAAGCAAGAACTTATTATCCTTTGAGTTAATTTGTAATTTTCACAGATAGAATGTGTGATTGGCACTTTCCAAACCCATGATTGCTACCATCTAGAATGAGAACAGTAGCACATTCATAGGAACACTATTGTCCACCAATTCCCCTCCAAGCTATTCACCATCCTGATTTGGCAATATACCGCTGTTCCTTCCATATTGCTGGGTCAAAATCCTGAATTTCCCTCCCTAAGGGCATTGTGGGTCAACCCATAGCACATGGCTAGCAGCAGTTCAAAAAGGCAGTTCACCATCACCTTCTCAAGGGGCAACTAGGGATGGGCAATAACTGCTGGCTCAGACAACAACACCCACATCTGAAAAACAAATTTAAATGTATACTTATTATTCTGGAAGTACTGACAATGAGTGATCAGATTGCTTTCTACCCAGACCTGGATTTTACGCTGAGGCCAGAATTGCCATACTCCAGTGGGAACAGGCCTGCCTCCTTTTGAACACCTTTGATGGGATTGTATTAGTTCACTGCAGTGGCAGGATGAGGCCCTTTAATTGAGAATGAAGTTTAAGGCCTCAGTCGGTCTATGGTGAACAACCCACCTGATGCATCTCCCATTGGCCTTTTAAACTTGTGTCAGAGGGTGTCTGAACTGGCCTGTTACCCCTCCTACAGATGGTGCTTAAAGTCTAGCTCATGGTGTTTCACTTTCCCCGCAGCTGGTTTCCCCTTTCAGCTCTGGGATTTGTTGGTTACAGTATCACTTCACTCCTCTTGCCTTTTCAAATCCATACCCATCTCAGCCCTTAATCTTCTGTAATGGAGGGAATGCAAGCCTGGTATATGCAACCTGACATCATAACTTAGAAATAGAAACATAGAAAATAGGAGCAGGAGGAGTCCATCTGGCTGTTTGAGCTTGCTCTGCCATTCATCACGATCATGGATGATCAGCCAACCCAGTGCCCTATTCCCACTTTCACACCATGCTCTTTGATTTCTTCAGCCCTAAGAAAAATATCTGTCTCTTTCTTGAAAACATTCAATATTTTGGCTTCAATCACTTTCTGCATCAGAGAACTCTACAGGCTCACCACTCTCTGGGTGAAGGAATTGCTCCTCCTCTCAGTCCGAAATGGCCTACCTGTAACCTTAGATTGTGACGATTATCAGGAGTCTCTGATTATCAGGAACATCTAACTTAATGCACTTAGCCCCTGCCACTGCTCTGGTGAATCCACATTAAGAGCATAAGACAATAAGACAAAGGAGCAGAAATTACGCCATTCAGCCCATCAAGTCTGCTCGGCCGTTCAATCATGGTTGATAAGTTCCTCAACCCCATTCTCCCGCTTTCTCCCTGTAACCCTTGATCACCTTGATAATCAAGAAGCAGTCTATCTCAGTCTTAAATGTACTCAATGACCTGGCCTCACAGCCTTCTGTGTCAGTGAATTCCATAGATTCACCACTCTCTGGCTGAAGAAGTTTCTCCTTATCTCCGTCTAAAAGGTCTTCCCTTTACCCTAAGGCTGTGTCCTTGAGTCCTAAACTCTCCTACCAATGGAAGCATCTCCCCAACATCCACATTGTCCAGGCCATTCAGTATTCTGTAAGTTTCAATTAGATCTCCCCTCATCCCTCTCAACTCCAATGAGTATGGTCCCAGAGTCCTCAAACGTTCCTTATATGTTAAGTTTTCCATTCCTGGGACCATTCTCGTGAACCTCGTCTGAACCTGCTCCAGGGCCAGTACATCCTTCCTGAGATATGGGGCCACAATATTCCAAATGTGGCCTGATCAGAGTCTTATAAAGCCTCAGGAATACATCCCTGCTTTTATATTCAAGTCCACTCAAAATAAATGCCAGCATTGCATTTGCCTTCCTGACTACTGACTCAACCCTGGACTAGAATTCCCAAGTCTCTTTGCACTTCAGACTTCTGAATTTTCTCCCCATTTAGAAAATAGTCCATGCTTTTATTCTCCTTATCAAAGTGCATGATATCACACTTTCCCACGTTGTACTCCATCTGCCGCTACTTTGCCCACTCTCCTAATCTGTCCAAATTCTTCTGCAGCCTCCCCACCTCCTCAGTACTACCTGTCCCTCCACCTATCTTTGTATCATCTGCAAACTTAGCCAGAATGCCCATGGTGCCTTCATCTGGATCATTAATGTATAAAGTGAAAAGTTGTGGTCCCAACACTGACCCTTGCGGAACACCACTTGTCACTGCTTGCCATCCTGAGAAAGACCCCTTTATCCCCACTCTCTGCTTTCTGCCAGACAGCCAATCTTCTATCCATGCTAGCACCTTGCCTCTAACACCATGGGCCCTTATTTTACTCAGCAGCCTGCTGTGTGGCACCTTGTCAGAGGCCTTCTTGAAGTTCAGGTAGATAACATCCATTGGTTCTCCTTAGTCTACACTGCGTGTTATTTCCTCAAAGAATTCTAGCAGATTTGTCAGGCATGACCTCCCCTTGATGAAACCATGATGACTTCGCCCTACTTTACCATCCACTTCCAAATATTCAGAAATCTCATCCTTTACAATGGACTCCAAAATCTTACCTACAACTGAGGTTAGGCTTATCGGCCTGTAATTTTCCATCTTTTGCCTTACTCCCTTTTTAAACAGGCGTGTCATGTTAGCAATTTTCCAGTCCTCTGGGACCCTCCCTGACTTGAGTGATTCCTGAAAGATCACCAATAACGCTTCCACTATTTCTTCAGCTCTCTCCTTTAGAACTCTGGGGTGTAGTCCATCTGATCCAGGTGGTTTATCCACCTTCAGGCCAATCAGTTTTACTAGCACCTTTTCCTTGGTGATGGCCACCATACTCAACTCTGCCCCCTGACTCTCTTGAATTTTTGGGAGATTACTCGTGTCTTCCACTGTGAAGACTGACGCGAAGTAATTATTCAGTTCCTCAGCCATTTCCTTGTTCCCCACTACTATCTCTCCACCGTCATTTTCCAGTGGCCCAATGTCACTTTTGCCTCTGTTTTGCCCTTTATACATCTAAAGAAACTCTTACAGTCTTAATTTACATTACTGGCTAGCTTACCCTCATATTTAATCTTCTCCCTCCTTATTTCTTTTTTTGTTGCCCTCTGTTGGTCTTTGTAAGCTTCCCAGTCCTCTGGTTTCCCACTGCCCTTCGCCACATTATGTGCTTTCTCTTTTGCTTTTATGCTATCCCTGACTTCCTTAGTCAGGGATAGCATTGCATTCTCTTTAAGGCCCAATGTCTCCTTCCTGAGGTACAGTGCCCAGAACTGAACACAGTTGCTGTTTGTTAAGAGATTTCTCCATTGCAGAATAACCTCCATCCGGTCGTCTTCCAAACTCAAACCTTTTTTTACCCCAAGAGCACCCTTTATACTTTTGTTCTTTTAATTCTTTTTGGGGCATGTTATGTCATGGTAAGACTGGCATTTGCCTTCAATCCCAAATGAATTGAATGTCTTGCTCAATTGTTTCTGACAGCAGTTCACAGTCAATCACGTTGCTGTGGGTCTGGAGTCATGTGTAGGCCAGACCAGGCAATGACAGCAAAGGACACTAATGACTAACAATTAACGATAGTTTCACAGTCACCATTACTGACAGAAGCTTATATATTTTTTGATTTATTAATTGAATTTAAAATCCATCAGCTGCTGTGGTAGGATTTGAACAACTGCTCCCACAGCGTTCACTTAGACCATCCAGATTGCAAGTACAGTGACATTCCTGTGATGCCATGATCACCCACTTCCCCATCACTGTGTGTTAGCCCAAATCAGGGAACAGTGCCCCTGACTGGCCCTAATGAGTTGTCCCAACAATGCAGGTACAGTTTTTTGTTGTGGGACACTGGCATGGATATGGTGATAGCAGCATGAGAAAGCGGTAACCCCTCCCCCAACACACACGCGCGCACACACACTCACGCACACACACACAGTGATGTTGAGTATTGGCAAAGATGTTGACTTTTATTTCTGTTTTGCAGGACCAGATGAAAAGTCTACAAATGTATGTAAGTACCTTGGCTATCCAAATAATACTTTATCATAGAATCCCTACAGTGTGGAAACAGGCTCTTCAGCCCAAGAAGTCCACACTGACCCTCAGATCATCCCACCCAGACCCATCCCCCTGTAACCCACCTAATCTACACATCCCTAAACACAATGGGCAATTTAACATGGCCAATCCACCTCAACTGCACATCTTTGGACTGTGGGAGGAAACCAGAGTACCCAGAGGAAACCCACACAGACACAGCGAGAACATGCAGACTCCACACAGACAGTTACCCGAGGGTGGAATTGAACCCGGGTTCCTGTTGCTATGGGGCAGCACTGTGGATCAGTGCTGCCCCAAGTGTTGACCCTATCAGTTGAATTTTAGCTCCTATTGGAATATTCTTTGATTCTTCTAGACTTGACAGTTCCAGTGCCCTCTTGCTGAGTGACCGCTTTCCATTCTCTGTAAACTAGAACTCAGCTGAAACATTGTTGCATTTATCCAAACTCTCACCACATTCTGCTCACCCATCACTTTCTCAGCTTGTGGGGTTACATTGGCGCCCAGTATGGCAATGCCTCAACTTTAGAATTCTCATCCTCATTATCTCTATCTCTGGCATTTTCCTCAGCCTCTGAGATATCTGCATTCCACCAATTCTGGCCTTTGTTTTGGATTGTTCAACCATTGGTAGTCATGACTTCAGTTGCCTGGGCCCTAACCACTCCCCACCCACCCTCCTTAAACCTCTCGGCTTCTCTCTCCTCCTTTTAAGATGCTCCTTAATAATTAACCTTTTTGGAAAGCTCTAGGAACTCTAGCCAAATATCTCCATTTGATTACTCAAAATCTAATTTATTCTGATTCCACATCTCTACTGGGTCTTGAGACGTTTTATTGCACTAAAGTATATAAATAGGGCAGGTGTGTATCCCTGGGATTTGAGCCTTTCCTCATGGTGAAGAATTTCTTATGGCTCAGTTTTATAAATGTCCTCCACATCATCACTTTTCAATTTGATTAATCACATTCCAGACATAATTTCTTCATTCATGGCTTGAGTGTTGCTGGCTGGGCCACTATTTATTGCCCATCCCTAGTTGCCCCTTGAGAAGGTGGTGGTGAGCCATCTTCTTGAACTGCCTGAATCGATGTGCTGCAGGTTAACCCACAATGCCCTTAGGGAGGGAATTCCAGAATTTTGATCCAGCCATGAAATATTTCCAACAAAAACTAAGTTGCTGGAAAAGCTCAGCAGGTCTGGCAGCATCTGTGAAGGAAAAAACAGAGTTAACGTTTCGGGTCCAGTGACCCTTCCTCAGACCTGCTGAGCTTTCCAGCAACGTTGTTTTTGTTCCTGATTTACAGCATCCGCAGTTCCTTCGGCTTTTATTATATACTTCCAGGTCAGTGAGTGACTTGGAGGGGAACTTGCAGGGGTATCTGCTGCCCCTGTTCTTTAAATGGAAGTGGTCATGGGTTTTGAAGATGCTGTCTAAGGAGCTTTGGTAAATTTTTGCTGTGCATTTTGTGGATGGTAAATAAAATTAAATATATTTTCTTTTATTACTTCATTTACCAATCTAGGCATTTAAAGCACTCCTACTTTAAGGGTGCATGTATGCAATATATGTTTTCTTCTGCCAGGGTAGACCCTAATCTAAATCCATTTTTAACATTTGATTCCCAGAGGAATCAATGCTTCACTTAAAAAGTTTTTTTTCACTTAAGGTACGATTTTCAGGAATGTACCCCTGAATTTATGTAAGGTCGCCCTGGAAACACTTTAACCTTCGACTCGTACTTTCAGGTCCACAGTCACGCATTTATTAAATTCCTTAAGTAACAGAACACTTATAACTGGGTGAAGTCATATCTTCCAAGACTTGATACACTAACCAGGTTGAGGTGTGTTGATTTATATTTCTTATCCGCAAATCCAGCATCCTTCAGCAGCAGCTTTGAACACAAGCACAGACTTAGCCATCTAGTCAACTTGTCCATCAATTGTAATAGAATTATCAAGTGTATTATCAATATTGTATTCGCTATGAGGAGAGCTTGGACATACTTGAACTGTTTTCACTAGAGTGTGTGAGGCTGAGGAGTGACCTGCTAGAAGTGTTTAAAATTCTGATTTATCCTCCCACCTGAAGAGATGGAAATTGACACTGTGATGTGATATTAAAATGCTAATCACCTTCTTACTAAAGCTGGAGTCAGTCTGTCTTCCACAGCTGTTTATTTATATTTCGTAGTTCAATACAAACTACAAACTTTGTTAAGGTGTTCAGGAATAATGTTGTATGATCAAAGTTTTTGAGAAGATTCCTGGCTCGGGTTGTGGATAATGTTGTGGACTTAATGAAAACACGAAAGAACTGCATATGCTGTAAATCAAGAACATAAACAAACTGAGTTCTGAGGAAGGGTCACTGGACCCAAACGTTAACTCTGTTGAAGTTTTCCAGCAACTTTGTTTTTGTTCAATGTTGTAGACTTACTTGCTGAACCAGTGTGTTTGATTGCAGACATTTCATCACCCTGCTAGGTAACATCGTCAGTGCGCCTCCAGTGAAGCGCTGGCATTCTGTCCCACTTGTTATTTATATGCCTTGGTTTGCTGGGGTGGTTGGCATCACTTCCAGTTTTGTTTTTTGTGAGAAACTTTACGTAGGCCAAACTGGAAGGATATATGAACACCAACTGGCCACCAAGAGACACGACCAGTTCTCATTGGTCTCAGTACACATGGACAAAGGACAAGAATTCGACGGGGACAAAACATCCATAATAGCACAAGCCAAACAGAGACATGCCAGGGAATTCCTGGAGGCCTGGCATTCCAACCGGAACTCCATCAACAAACACATTGAACTGGACCTGATATACAAACCACTGAAAAACAAAACCGGAAGTGATGCCAACCACCCCAGCAAACCGAGGCATATAAATAATAAGCGGGACAGAACACCAACGCTTCACCGGAGGCGCACTGACAATGTTACCTAGCCGGGTGACAAAACATCTGCAATCAAACACACCAGCTCAGCGAGCAAATCCACAATATGAGTGTTGGATGTTGCCCAGGTGGATTACTTTGTGTGGTACCCGTGTGTGTCTCAGTGAGTCATATTGTGTGTCTCATAATATGTGGCACCTATGTGTGTCACAGTGTGTGGTACCCGCGTGTGTCACAGTGTGTGGTACTGTGTGTCGTCTCAGTGAATGGTGCTTGGTTCCTGTGATGAGCTTGCTGGATTTCTATCTCTCCCTGTCTCACTCTCGTTCTCGCTGTCGCTCTCGCTCTCTCTTTCTCTCTCTCTCTCTCTCCAGGAGATGGATGTTGGGAATCTGAAACCAGGGACCAGGTACCGTGTGACTGTGAAGGCACGTACCCTGACAGAGGAAGGGAGGCCAAGCCCCACAAAGTATGTGACAACTATCGCTCAAGGTATGAACCCATCCCCAGATTATACAGAAAGTAGCCAAACAGCGACAACACATCACCTTTCGTGTTACACAACCAGATCAATTGAACTTTGCAAGCGTATATGCTTCTCTTGCCATCAGTAGAATCTTTTCCCTTTTCACCTCATTGGCATCTGTAGATTCTTCATCAGTGCATCCTGCATTTCTGATTAGCAAGTTAATCTTCCCCTCTCTCTATCACTCCAATGTCCTGTTGTTGCTGACCCTCCAATGGCCCTGCAGCAATTTTCTGATCCTTTTTGAGTAGCTGAGGCCTCACTAGCCTATCGCTGGCTGACCCAGGACCTGCACTCTGACCACCAGGCAGTGAGAAGACAGGCCAGGCCACGGTTTGGCAATGGCCTGTAGTCTCAGAAAGCAGAGGTTGGGAGGAGGGGTATTCCTGAGAATGGAGTGGCATGGCCTCAAGCTGTGCCTCAATTGGCATCATTGCCCTCTCGGAGTCAGAAGGTTGTGGGATCAAGCTGCATTCCAGAGATATGAGCCTACAATCTACAGACCGATGTTCCCAGTGCAGTACTGATGGCCTGCTACATTGTCAGAGTGCATCTTTCAGAAGAGGTGTTAACCTGACTCCCTGATTTCCCACTCAGCATGCTGTAAATGAGCTTGCACTCACTATTTGATGATGAGCAGGTGCTTTTCCCTAAGTGTCCCGACCGAAATCTATCTCTTAATCAACATAATGAATACAGGTTATCATGTCATAATCATTCCGCTGTTTATGGAATCCTGCTGTGCACATATTGTCTGCACTGATTCCCACATTGCAACTCTTCAAATGCATTTCATCAGTTTTGGAATGCCCTGATGCTACAGAAATGCAAGATTTTTCTTTTTCTTTTCCAACCCCAAGGCATTGTACCCTCAATTTGGGCCAGGCAGAATATTCAGAGCTCGTTCCCTCAGAACCGCTGTCCTCAATCAGCAAAAGCAGGCTTGGACTCTCTCAGAAGCTCTTGATGTAGGTTGCCATGGCAACAGTGACTGTGGGACATTCAAGGACATTCCTGGTTTTCCCATTGTCACCAGGCATTAGGTCTCACTAGGCTGCCATCAATCACTCAAATCTCCATGTCATTAGTTCATAAGACCAGAAAGACACAGAAGCAGAATCAGGCCATTCAGCCCATTGATTCTCCTCCACCATCAAATGAGATCATGGCTGATCCAATAATCCTTAGCCCATTTTCCTTCCTTTTCCCCATAACCCTTGATTCCCTTACTGGTTAAATAATTGTCTGTCTCAGCCTTGAACATACTTAATAACCCAACCTTGACAGCCCTCTGTGGTAAAGAATTCCACAGATTCACTCCCCTTTGACAGAAGAAATTCCTCCTCATCACTGTCTTCAATGTGCAACCTCCATTTCTGAGATGGTGCCCTCTGGTCCTAAACTCTCCCACAGGGGAAACAACCTTTCCACATCTACCCTGTCAAACTCCTTAAGAAGCCTGTACATTTCAATAAGGTTGTCTCTCATTCTTCTAAATTCCAATGAGTACATGCCCAATCTACTCAACTATCCTCACAAGACAGCCCTTCCACACTGGGTATCCACTTAGTAAACCTTCTCTGGGCTGCGTCCAATGCCAAATCTTTCTTTCCTTAGGTAAGAGGCCTAAAACTGTTCACAGTATTCCAGTTGTGGTCTGACTAGTGGTTCTCTAGTGTTAGCAAAACCTCTGTACTTTTATACTCCATTCCCTTTGAAATAAAGACCAACATTCCAGTTGCCTCATGAACCAAATTTAGCAATCTGAATAGAACCAATGAGAAGAGGATGGCATTGTGGTAATATCACTGGACAAATAATCCAGAGGGCCAGGATGGTGGAATTTAATGAAATCTAAAACATAGAGCCAGTCTTAGAAATGGGTGACCATGAAACTGCCATTGATTATGGTAAAATTCTATCCAGTTCACTAATATCCTTTAGGGAGTGAAATCTGACATCCTTAGCTACATATGACTCCAGACCCACAACGTTGAGTTTGACTCTTAAATAGCCTTCTGAAATGGTCTAACAAGTCATTAAAGGGCAATTAAGGTCAGGTAACAATCATTGATCATACCAGAGATGCCCAAATCCCATGAAAAAATAACTAAAGGGCAAATGGAGATTGGTGCATGGTGACTGTGTTGACAATTACACAGCCTCAAACATGCTGTGTGATCGATATTACTACATTAAGGTTTGTGGAATGAATATTATGCCACTGTGTTGGCCCTTTGTGAAAGGGCAGAATTTTGAGGGCTGGCTTTAAAACAAACAAAATGTCTTTTTTAAAATCTAGAATCTGTCTTACAACCACAATTTATTCGGCATTACTGTAGCATACTGTGTGTAGTTTTGGTCTCCTTATCTCAGGGTAGATATTACTGCCATGCAGGGAGTGCAGTGAAGGTTCCCAGGTGGGGGGACTGTCCTATGAAGAGAGATTGAGCAAACTGGGCCTGTATTCTCCAGAGTTTTGAAGAATTAGAGGTATTATCGTTGAAACTTACCCGCAACTACTCTGTCTTTTGTGAGATGTTTCCTTAAAGAAAAATAAGCTAAAGAATTGCAGATGCTGGAAATCAGAAACAAAATCAGAAATTGCTGGAAAAACTCAGCAGGTCTGGCAACATCTGTGTATAGAAAGCAGAGTTAATGTTTCGGGACTAGTGACCAGAACTGATTGTATCAGGAAAAAGGTTCATATAAATGTTGAAGATGAGGTGAGGAGAGGAGTGAGAGTAAACAATAGGTGGAGATAGAGCCCAAGGTGAGAGAGAACTGTTAGACAGACAAAAGAATGAGTAATTGTCAGTCTGGGAGAATCAATAGCTGCTATTGGAGACTATGAGTAGCTGACAATGGGTTGGCGGTGGTAGTAGCCCAAGAGATGTCAAGGCCTGAGGTATGGAGGGTTGACAAAAGGACACGGGAGAAGGTGGCCAGGCCCTGAAATTGTTAAACTCGATATTGAGTCCTGAAGGCTGCAAAGTCCCCAAGCAGAAAATGTTTCCCCTGATTGGGAAGTCAGGAACCAGGGGGCATGATTTGCGAATGAGTTGAGGAGAATTTCTTTTTACTCAGAGGGCTGGGAGCTTTAGGAATTCTCTGTCACTGAGGGCTATGGAAGCTTAGTCCATGAGTATATTTAAGGTAGGGTTGATAGATTTCTGATTATCAATGAAATACAGCGTTGTAGTGGGGCAGTGGGTAAATGACATAGAATTGTGTGATCAGCCATGATCATATTGAATTGTATTAAATGTGGTGTCACTGTTATTATTACTGGGTATGAAATGAAAACCATGGAAAGCTTTTAATGGAAATGTTGACTTTGCTGAAGAGACACATCACTGAGGTTTCTTGTGTTGCACCTATCAGGACCCATGCAAGAAAGCCAAATTTCAAACAATTAAAATGATTTATACCACAGGAGTAGAGAGTGCTGATTCATTGGCAGGTTGATTCTAATTGGCAGAAGTGTTACCATGGGAAAAGCAACGGGCATCTCTAAGTTCTGCAATCTACGGGACAATTTTAAAAAATGCAAGAGGCTTGAATGTATTCCTTTTACTTGCAGGAATGGTCTCTTGCAAGGGTAAATTGTGAACTTGGCTGATTCTTGAAATTGATTGCTAAGGTACCAATTGGAGCTCAGAATTATTCAGCAAGTGTTATCCAGTCACTGAAGGACTAGTTCCTTGTTGCTTTCCTACACCTATGCAGTTGTCCAGCCTCTGTGTGCCTTGCTGATGCCCATTGGTGTTTTCCCAGACCGGTGCTCACCGCCAGAGGCCCCATCCCGACCTGAGGCTGCGGCCGTGTCTGACTCGGAGGTGGCGTTGTCATGGAAACCTGGGCCAGGGGACGGGAGCTCATCACTACAGTACTACATGGTGGAGTATACCCGGTGAGTGTTGGAACATAAGCCATTGGGTAATTGACGAGAAGAGTAGTCCGACCGGCTAGTCCTTTGAACTGAGGAGACCAAGGAACAAGAGGAGGCCACTCAGCCCCTCAAGCTTGTTCCTCCTTTCAGTGAGATTGCAACACATCTGTATCTTCATTCCACCCAGTTGTCTTGATTCCGCAAAATTTTTTTCTTTATAACAATGCTTTTGAGGGAGCTCCAGATTTCCACTTCCTTTTGTGTGAAGAAATGCTTCTTAATTTGCTCTAGGGTATATAGTTCTAATTTTAAGAGGGTTTCTTCATCTCTGGGTTGGTTAACAAACAAAGCAACCTTCATCTCCCAGGAATGTGTCAGTTACGGCTCATTATCTGACTCTCAGAGTTATAAATTGGTGACTTGAATGAGACAGCACACTCACAGATGACAGTTTATTCGAGCACTGACTGAGTGCAATTGAATCTTCCCTGATGAGGGGAGCTTTGCATTGAAAGAGGCTATTGTGGGCTTCTGGCTGGATAGCTCAATTACCAGGCTCCAGGCATTTGACACAAACTGACCCTGCCCTCCGGTCAGACTGTAGCTTGCAGCCAGACCCCGCTCGCGGCTTCCCTTTCATCTCCCCAACTCCCCACTTCTCACCACTTCCTGAACATCCCTTACAAGAGGGAAAACCCCTCACAAGCCAAAGGAAGTCTTTTCTTTTTAAAAAGGTTGCTGCAACATGCAGGAAATCCCGGCATTGTTTTTCAAGGATTGTCAGACACTGAGGAGGTGTTTTTTTTTGTTTTACACTCATGGGATGTGGGAGTCACTGACTAGGCCAGCATTTATTGTCTTTCTCTAATAGCCAGTGAGAAGGTGAGGGTAAGCTGCCTTCATGAACCACTGCAGTCCACCTGCTGTAGGTTGGCCCACTATGCCCTTAGGGAGGGAATTCCAGGATTTTTACCCAGCGACACTGAAGGAACGGTGATATTTTTCCAAGTCAGAATGGTGAGGAGTTTGGAGGGGAACTTGCAGGGGGTGGTGTTCCCATATATTTACTGTCCTTGTCCTTCTAGGTGGAAGTGATCATGGGTTTGGAAGGTCCTGTCTGAAGATCTTTGGTGAATTTCTGCAGTGCATCTTGTAGATGGTATACACTGGTATTCCTGAGTGTTGGTAGTGGAGAAAGTGGATGTTTGCGTTGCTTGTTCCCTGGGTTAACCTGCCTTAGGACCCTCAAATTCCAAAAACAGTTAAGAATTAGGATCCTGGTAATCCATGTTTACTGACGGGCATTCCTCACAAGAGTCAAGGCTTATGCCTGTGTTCCAGAGTCCTGAGGCTGACCACATGCAGGTACTGGCCCAAGCCAGTGGGTCCCCAGTCCACAGTCTCCATGTCCGACAGATTGAACAGTACCATCCACAATCTCCTGGGCTAGTGTGGTGGAGGCAATGGGAAATACAGCTGGGTTCCATCCTATCCACTGGAACCTGGGCAACATTGGTTAATTTTGAGGCTGATCTCTGCTGTGAAGATGCCTTTGGTTGAATTTCTGGTACTTACAATGCCATTTGTAGGTTCTGCTCTCCACGAGTCAACTGGGCTCACTGGGGGTATCATAAATAGACAGTTTAGTGAGATCCGCACGGGAGACTTCAGTCAGTGGCTGGGTGGTGTTGATGAGGGAGGTTGGGCCTATTAATTTAATGATCAGACAGTGGGGACTGGAAAGGAGGGACTGAGGATAACAACATTCCTTCAATACTGACGTTGATTTTTGTTATTTCACGGGATGTGAGTGTCACTAGCAGGCCTAGGATTTTCGTGCTTCCACAGAGGTCAGTTAAGAGACAACCACATTGCTATGGGACTGGAGTCACATGTAGGCAAGGTCAGATAAGCATGGCAGATTTCCTTCCCTAAAGGACCTTAGTGGCATTTTACAGCAATCGATGACAGTTTCATGGCCAACTTCAATTCTAGATTTATTAATTGAGTTTAAATTATAGGTTCAAATCCCAACAAGGGATCCAAGACCATTAGCCAGGGTCCAATGGATTATGAGGCCAGTGCGATTACCACCATATTGCCCTCAATGAGATAGTGTCACTCTAACCCAGGACTTGAAGCAGTTTCCTAAGGCAGGGGTGTAAGTTGGAAAGTGAGGGAAGGGAGGAAGAGGAGAGGAAGAGAGCAGGAGGAGTGTTACCTCATCTCTTTGTCAGTGCCAAGTTGAGCAGCAGTGAAATGCCCAAAGGAAGGTTTGAAGATGATGTGATGGTGGGGGTAAGGGAAAGTTAGATCTGATCTGGAATAATTCCTCTCCCCTCTCTGACTACATGTGGGGAGATAATATTTCATTACCCCTTCCCCAGGGACAGTCTTCATGTTGGTTACATGCACAAGGGAAATGCTGAGCTCAGAAACATGTCCAAATCTACACATCGTCATCTTGCAGATCACCCACCTCCTCTTTCTTACAGTGCTCGGAATATTTCTCTCCTTTATCCTAATCCTTTCACTCCCTTACATTGACTAAACTCCCATTTTCCTTAATGTCACCATAAGACAGAGACTAACACAAATGGACAGCCAGATGTGGTGTGGATATATCACTGGATGATCTATCCCAAATCCCAGACTAATTTCTGGTCCGAGTCTCACCATATTGGAAATTCTAATTCAGTGAAATCTGGAAGTTTTTTTTTGTCTTCAAGCTCCAGCCATTGTCAATTGTTATATGAACCCACCCAATTAACTTCAAGGAAGGAAATCTGCTGTCTTACATGTGACTCCAGACCCACAGGAAATATGGTCAATTTTCAACCGCCCTCCAAAATGGCCCAGAGAGCCAATCAGTTCAAGGGCAGTGAGTGCCAGGATTGTCATTTCCCATGATAGAATAAACGGCAAAAGAAGTACTGATTCTCTGGGCTAATCCTCCATGTAGGCCGTTGTCACCCTACCTGGCCAGGCCTCCTCTGATTGACAGAGTTCACGGCAGTAACTCTGACTCAAATATGTTCCAGGATTTTGACCTTCTGCTGAGCACCTCCAGCTCGATGCTTAATATTGGTAGCAAGAGTACCCTTTTGTCAAGGTTCATCCTGAGCAATTCCATGACATAGAACTCTGTGCTCTATATTCTGTCTCCCGGGACGCACATGGAGACAAACATTAACTGTGCTCGAAGGTAAAAGACGCTCCCTGGTCTGCCCAAAACTTGTTGGTCTTCCAGAATAAAGAATTGACCTCGGCTGAGCGTTGCAGACTGACACATTCCAAGATCCAGGACAATGTGCTGAGAGACTGAATAAAGCTTGGGGCAGCTGCCGCCAAAGCGCAGTGGGGAAAGATCACTATCTACGGCCTTTCTGCCAAAGTCCAGGAAGGGTCTGTTCTGTTATCAGACCCTCTCTCCTTGCCTCAAAATGTACATAAACAGTGTCCTGCATGAGTAGGAAATGCCTTTGGTTTCTCAAACTGCAGAGAAGTGTTTTGAGGAGGAACCCACATCCTTATGGAGTGACAGGAATGGAAAGGGTTACGTCCCGATCTGTAGGCGTCAGGAATCTCCCAGTCTTATCTCCTGAGTATACAATCTGGAGATGAGGAGGAGTGGGGGAGGAGAGCCGATCAGGTTGTTAACATGCTGCTTAAACGTTTAATTCTTCCTACCATCTGTGTGCCGTTTGCTTTCAAACAACTTACCTTGTCAGGATGTTAAACAAAAATGACAGATAGCTATCAACGGTGATGTCTTTTCCCGCTTCTCTTTGTCTGACACACCCACCCCACACACCCACCCCACACACACCAATTTCTAATACAAAACATGAACTGAGCAAGGTCAGGATAATTACAACATTTGAATGGAATTAAAGAGCGGGCTGGAGGACAGAACTGAGCTGTCCTATGATCACCGTCTCTATTCTTTCTTTTTTTCTCTCTCTTTCTCTCTCTCTTTATTTCTTTCCATCACTCTTTCTGCCTTTCTCCCTCTCTTTCTCTCTCTCTTTCTTTATCTTCATTTCCTTCTCTCCATTTCCACAATTTTCTCTCCTATTGCTTTCTCCCATCTCCTACTGTCTCTCTTTCCAGGGTGGGATTAGGGTACCGAGTTGGTGAATCAGCCATGACCATATTGAATATCGGAGCAGGTTCAAGGGGCCGAATGGCCTACTTCTGCTTCTATTTTCTACGTTCTGTGTTTCATCCGCAGGGAACAAAGTCAAGAAACTGCCAAACATGCTCTGGGATACTTTAACAAAAGGGTTAAGCTGGACAAACACCATATTGACAAGATGGATAGCCTTTTTTTGTGATATTCTGGGATGGTGCTTAACTGGTTGGAATGCATCAGCCTGCATTTTTCCTTTATAATCTTTGACCTGTTATTGTTAAAGAGTTGTTAGATATAAGAGAAGCATTGTGCAGTCATCACGCCGCAGTTAAATCTGCCCTGCTCATAAACATAGAGGGCTGTGATGGTTAAAAAAAATTGCCTGTTTCTGTGGCTCCTGGATGGCAGCCCTCTGAAAGAGCAGGCCGTCTGCAGAACCCCTCACAGTGAGGGAGCTGTAGGCATCCAGCCTTCAGAATCTCTCACTGCTGACTGTACAGGAAGTCAGAGAGACCTCAGCATGTGACATTCTCAACACTGACCCTTTGTCTTTCTGTTAAAATATAACACAATAGAAATACAGTAATCATCTCAGAGTGGCCAGCCATCCCTGACATAGAAGTCCATTTCAATTAATTTGGAAGCTTTGTCACAACAACCCCAGACTGGGAACTCTCTTTTACAGCGCCCTGCATTTTTTGTACATCCATTTCTTCACCCTCTTGTGTCCTGTCCCTAATTCTCCTGTCCTTCAATTGCCTTGCTGTGTCCTCTAGTCTCCCCATCACCTCACTCCCCATCTCCTGTCCCTCAATCCCCTCACTCCATCTTCTAGTCTCTCCATCTCCTCAACTCCATATTCTATCATCCCATTTCTCGTTCTCCCATGAAACATGTTCCCCTCCCCTCCCTTCAGCTGTCAGCATTGCACAGGGACCATTCCCTTCATGACACTCTGGTCCACATTTCCATCACTTCTAATGGTTTCTCACCTTTCTGTGTCACCTTCATGTGCGATTGCAGAAGGTCTAACACTTGCCCATTCATTTCTTGTCTCTTCATTGTCCAAAGTACCAACCACACCTTTCAGCTAAAACAGTAATTTACTTATACCCATTAGGTCTGCTGTATTTGATCCTCACAATGTAGTCTCCTTTAGTGCAAATGCAGATACCTCCACTCTGTCTGTAAGAGTGACCTCAACCTCCCAGTTACTTGTCACTTTAATAAATCACCTTGCTCTAATGCACCTTGCTCTTTCTGTCCTGGGCTTGCTGCAATGTTCCAATGAAGCATAGCACCTGCTCAGAGAACAACACCGCATTTTCCACTTAGGTTCTTTACAGTCTTGAGATCATAACACTGAATTCAATAAGCTCAGAAACTGATCACGTTCTGTCTTATTTACATTGCACGTAGTAGAGGAGTCTAATTCTCTCTCTTTCACACCTTAATTTACACTCATTTTACATGTTTTTCCCTTTATTCACTATTAACAACTCATTTGTCTTTTGCACTGGGTGTCTACACCATCCGCTCTACTGCTCCCTCACTGCTTTTGTAAAAAGTATATAAAGAACTGATTTTCCAACACCTTTCGGTTTGAAGAAGAGGCATATCAGACTCAAAACATTCACTGTATTTCTGTCACCACAGATGCTACCAGACCTGCTGAGTTTCTCCAGCATTCTCTGTATTTGTTTGAGGGGGTCAGAAATCGCACGACACCAGGTTATAGTCTAATAGGTTTATTTGAAAACACAAGCTTTTGAAGCCTTGCTCCTTCTTCAAGTGTTAGTGGGAGGTAGTATCAGACACAGAATTTATAAGATCAAAGGGTCGCACCAGTGATGAGGATGTACTAAACAAACCTAAGATGCTGTTAAATTTTTAATCAATTAGAAGGTTCGAATTGATTAATATGTATATGTAAGTCCCTGAATTCGTTTCAAGTCACGGTCCTGAGAGACCTAAAGATTTTACTAGTGTAAAGAGGTGATAATTTAGGTCAGACAATGCATGTTAGGTGTGAGACCTTGTTTAGTATCTGTTTGTGTTTTAGTTTGGAGTCAGACTGGTTTTATTTCTAAAGTTGGAATTTATAAAATACCATGTTGACTGACTGTCTATAAATTGTGTGTTTTTTGAACAAAATAAAATGTATCTGCAAATAAAATTCACCCCATATGTTCACATGCGTGCGTGAGGGAGAGAGAGAGGGAGAGTGATTGTGTGTGTGTGTGTGTGTGTGTGTGTGTGTGTGTGTGTGAGAGAGAGAGAGAGTGAGGAAGAGAGACAGGGAGAGAATAAGTATGTGTGTATGTGTGTGCGTAAGAAACAGATCATGTGTATGGGAGAGAGAGAGTGTGTGTGTGTTTGCGAGTGTGAGAGGGAGCGAGAGAGAGGAATGAGAGACAATGTGTATGAGAGAGGATCTATCTGTGTCTGTGTCTGTGTGTGTGTCTGTGTGAGAGTCTGTTTGTCTGTGTGCGAGTCTGTGTGTCTGTGTGTGTGTCTGTGTGAGAGTCTGTGTGTCTGTGTGTGTGTCTGTGTGAGAGTCTGTTTGCATGTGTGAGAGTGTATAGTATGGTGACATCACCTGTAGTGCAGTATGAGCCCAAGATCCCGGTTGAGGCCATCCTCATGGGTACTGAACTTGGCTATAGCCTCTGCTCAGCAACTCTGCGTTGTTGTGTATCCCAAAGTCCGCCTTGGGGATGTTTACCTGAAGATCTGAGGCCGAATTTGATGAGGGCATAGAATGCTTATATTCTACATCCTGTTATGGAGCTGACCACAGAGCAGTCTATGCTGAACTTGGTTTTGTACATTATTTAATAATGTTATAATGAAGGCAACCCTAGATAACAGTGACCATAATGTGATTGAGGGAGAGAGAAGGGGGTCTGATATTTCTTTAAATTTAAATAGGGGAAATTATAAGGGCATGAAAACAGAGCTGGCCAAAGTAAATTAATTAAGTTAAACAACAGGCCAATAGAGATGCAATGGCAGACATTTAAGGGAATATTTCAAAAGGTATAGAATTGATGCATTGAGAAAAATTCCAAGGTACAGACCCACCATCTGTGGCTAATTAGAAAGATTAAAGATAGTATCAAGCTTGAAGAAAAGTATAAACTGAAAAAATTGCAGATGCTGTAAATCAGGAACAGGATCAGAAATTGCTAGAAAAGTTCAGCTGATCTGACAGCATCTGTGGAGAGAAATCAGAGTTAATGTTATGTGTCAAGCCAAAACGTTAATTCTGATTTCTCTCCACAGATGCTTCCAGACCTGCTGAGCTTTTACAGCAATTTCTGTTTTTATTGAAGAAAAGTATATTGCACAGACAAAATATAAAAAGGAAAATATACAATGACATAAAAATTAGGGCAAAAAATAGGTTACAGAAGCAAGTTAGGCAGAGATATAAAAACAGCTAGAGTTTATACAAATATTTCAATAAAAGAGTTAACAAAATGAGAGTTGGCCCTGTAGAAAGTGAGTATGGAGAATTAATAAAATAAGGGAATGGCAGATGAATTGAATAGGTATTTTGTATCACTCTTTACTATCAAGGATATCTGAGAAGCAGCAATAAATCAGGAATTCTCAGAAGGGAGGCAGGAATTCTGAAAAATTGCAGTCATCAGAGAAGTGATATTAAGCAAATTGTTGGAGCTGTGGGCTGATAAATGTTCAAGTCCTGATGAACTTCATCCTTTAAACTAGAGGCTAGTGCAATAGTTGATGCATTGGTTTCAATTTTCCAAAACTCCCTTGATTCAGGGACGGCCCTGTCTGATTGGAAGACAGTGAGTGTAACTCCTTTATTCAAACTGGAAGTGAGACAGAAAGCAGGAAACTACAGGCCACTTAGTTTAACATCTTTCATAAGGAAAATGTTAGAAACTATTATTAAAGATGTTATAACAAGGCACTTGGATCATTTGACGTAATCAGGCAGAGTTGACATGGTTTTGTGAAAAGGAAATCACCATTAACCAATCTATTGGAGTTGATTGAGTACGTAACGTTCTACGGATAAAGGGGAACCAGTGGATGTATTGCATTTAGATTTCCAGAAAGTATTTGGTGAAGTTCCATATCAAAGGTTATTGCAGAAAGTTTTAAAAAAAAGTGTAGGAGGCAACAATTTGACACTTTTAGAAGATTGTGTAGCTGAGAATAGGCATAAATGGGTCTTTTTTAAGTTGGAAAGAAGGCATAATTGGTGTGCCACAGTAATTACTACTAGGATCTTCACTGTTATCATTTTGTATAAATGACTTGGATGAAGTGGTGGAAGGTATGGTTGCCAAATTTGCTAATATCACAAAGGATAGGGAGGGAAGTAAGTTGTAAAAAGGGTATAAGGATGGTGCAGAGGATTTGGCTTGCTGAAGTCATTGGGCGAACATGTGGCAAATGGAGTATAATGTGGGAAAATGTGACATTATTCATTTTAGCAGGAAGAATAAAAATGAAGCAAATTATCTAAATAGTTAGAGGCTACAAACATCTGAAATGCAGAGAAATCTGGGTATCCTAGTGTATGATTCTCAGAAGGTTTGATGCAGGTACAGAATGTAATCAGGAAAGCTAAGTGAATGTCATGATTTATTATGAGGGGAATTGAATGCAAGATTACATAGGTTCTGCTTCAGCTGTACAGGGTCCTGGTGAGACCACACCTGGAGTCCCATGTACAGTATATTTTTCAAAATTTTAAGCATGGATGTAAGTGACACTGGCATTTATTGCCCTTCCCTTATTGCCCAGAGGGATTTGCTGTGGGCCTGGAGTCACATAAAAATGAGATGGGTAGTTTACATCACTTGACATGGTCACACCATGTATCATCACACCACCACCTCCTGTCTTATAAAGGAAGAAGGTTAATGTGTTGGAAGCAGTTCAGAGAAGGTTAACTGGAGTTATCCATGGAATACATCATCGAATCATGGAATCCCTATAGTGCGAACAGCAGCTATTCAGCCCATCGAGTCTGCACTGACCTTCTGAAGGCCATCCCACCAAGACCTAGCCCCCGACTCTATCCCGGTAACCCTGCATTTCCTTTGACTAATCCACCTAGCCTGCACATTTTTGACTGTTTTAAGATGTTTTATAATGAAAGGTTGTGCTCAGCTCATTTCCACCTGAATTTTCAAGAATAAGAAGTGTCTCAATTGAAACTTTTAAAATCCTGAGAGTTTTGACAGGGTGGATGTGGAAAGGATGTTTCCTTTTGTGACAGAATCGAGAACAAGGGGTCACTATTTAAAAATCAAGGCTCCCCTATTTCACACAGAATAATGATTTATCGACTCTCTCTCTCCGAGGGTCATGAATCTTTGGAACTCTCTTCCTGAAAAGCTGGTGGAATCAGAGACCATGAGTATATTGAAGGTAGAGGTACAGAGATTCTTGTTAAGGATGAAAGGATATCAGGAGATGGCAGAAATGTGCATTTGAGGTTACAAGAAAATTAACCATGACCTTACAAAATGGCAAAGCAGTCTCAAGGGGCTGAACAGCCTACTGCTCTTAGTTTGTTCGTTTCTCACCCCCTTCTATAAGGGATCTAGGTCCTTCTCATTCATTTTATCCAAGGGCCTCACAATTTTCCATAAGACTATAAGACATAGGATCAGAAATTAGGCCATTCGGCCCATCAAATCTGCTCCGCCATTCAATCATGTCTGATAAGTTCCTCAACCCCATTCTCCCGCTTTCTCCCCATAACCCTTGATCCCCTTGATAATCAAGAACCTATCTATCTCAGTCTTAAATGTACTCAATGACCTGGCCTCCACAGCCTTCTATGGCTGTGAATTCCATAGATTCACCACGCTCTGGCTGAAGAAGTTTCTCCTTATCTCTGTTCTAAAATGTCTTCCCTTTACTCTAATGCTGTGCCCTCGGGTCCTAGTCTCTCCTACCAATGGAAGCATCTTCCCATCTTTCCATTCCTCAATCCAATCTCCCCTCAGTCTTCTCAGGTCCAAGGTGAACAAGCCCAGCCTACCCTATCTTTCCAGATAATTGTAATTTTCAGGCCCTGGGAAGATCCTTGTAAAAGTTATATTTTAGGAGCAAAAACAAAGTTGCTGGAAAAGCTCAGCAGGTCTGGCAGCATCTGTGAAGGAGAAGACACAGTTAACGTTTCGGGTCTGGTGACTCTTCCTCAGAACTGGGTCCCTGGTGCTGTGAGGCAACAGTGCTAACCACTCAGCCACTATGCCATCCTAAATTGGAGTTGGATTTAAGTTGGAAATAAATGAGTCTGTTTCAATTACTTCCCTTCTGCAAAGTTCTGACCAGAACTACAGGCAGTATTCAAGTTGTGTCTCCACATCAGTGCTTTTTTTTTTATTCTTCTAGTTCTTTTATTCAATACCTTGGCTCATCTTAGCTGCCCCCTGGAGCAGTGTAGGCTGGTTTTCTGAGAGAAACAAGCCATGGGCAATGAATGCCAGGGTGGACAGTGCAACCTCCATCTCGAGAATTCCGTTTTAAAGATGTTCTCCCTCCGAACATTCACTCTCGGCCAATCTCACCTCCTCTTAGCCCAGCCAGCTCTATTCCTCCTGTTTCTGGGGATTTTCCTCAGAATAAATCTGATCCACTCTTTAAATCTTTTAATCCCCAGATTTTTTGACATTAATTTTTTGTTTGTTCTTGATCCATAAATTGCCCTTTAGCTAATGATTGAGATTAATGCCCATCCACACAATCTGTGTGCAAGTTAGAGAGCAGCATTAGGCATGGGGCATGTAGGGCACAGAATAGGGAAATAACCCACATTCCACAGTATATTGTTACTGTCTCACTGTCTGCCTCACTGCTGAGGCACATTAGGCAGACACAGAAGCTGCTGTGTCTGTCTGTAGGTGCAAACAAAAGCTGTCACAGCAAGTTAACATTTGGCATGACGCAATCAGCCTATTTTGGAGCATTTAAGGTCCTTGCATATTAATTTAATCCTGGATTAGCTGTCAAAGACTTGCTTAATTATCTGATAACCATAAATTACAACAAGTATTCTAATGCTAAACAGGAATATATAGAAATGTGGAGTATCAATCCTTCATTTTTAAATGTAGGAGATTTATTTTTAAAAAGTGTGAAATTATTTTCTTGTAAAATCCTGCTCTGTCTCTTTTTCTCTCTCCTTCTTAGTCCAACCTTCCCGAACTGCTGAGTTTCTCCAGCAATTTACTGTTTTTTTGTTTCAGATTTCCAGCATCTACAATTCTTTGTAGTATTCCTTTTGTTGTTTGTAGTTCACTTTTTGCAGCTGATACGTGGTTAGCTCAGGTGGCTGGATGGCTGGTTTGCAATGCTGAGTAACACCAACAGTGTGGGTTCAGTTAGGTTACTATAAAGGTCCCACCTTCTCAACCTCTCCCCTAACCTGAGGTGTGGTCACCCTCAAGCTTTTTATAATTGCAAAAATATACTTTAGTCATAAGGAATGTTTATGTACATGCACAAGTGCTAGAGCAGTTCTGTACAGCTTTTGTATTTCAAGAAAAAACAAACCTTGGATCGGACATTCCCTGCAGTTGAAAGCCAAAATCATATATTACTTATACTATTAACTATTTGCACTTTCATATATATTTACATTTGAGCCAAGGATAGGGTCTGACAACTGAACGGAACCTCATTTTACTTTGGCAGAAAGACCATAGACGGTGGTCTTTCCCCACTGTGGCTACCCATTTTCCCTACTATGGTTATCCTCAAGTTAAACCACCCACCAGTTCTCTCTCTCTAATGAGAGAGTGGGACTATGACCACTTTACCTTTATCTGATTTCACATTGAATTCAACCATTGTAAACATAGAAACATAGAAGACAGGAGCAGGAGGAGGCCATTCGGCCCTTTAAGCCTGCTCCGCCATTCTTCACAATCATGGCTGATCGTCCAACTCAATAGCCTCCTCCTGCTTTCTTCCCATAACCTTTGATCCCATTCGCCCCAAGTGCTATATCTAGTCGTCTCTTGAATACATTCAATGCTTTAGCATCAACTACTTCCTGTGGTAATGAATTCCACAGGCTCACCACTCTTTGGGTGAAGAAATGTCTCCTCATCTGCATCCTAAATGGTCAACCCAGAATCCTCATACTATGACCCCTGGTTCTGGACACACCCACCATTGGGAACATCCGCCCTGCATCTACCCTGTCCAGTCCTGGTAGAATTTTATAAGTCTCTATGAGATCCCCTGTCATTTATCTGAACTCCAGAGAAAACAATCCCAACCTAGTCAATCTCTCCTCATACGTCAGGGCTGCCATCCCTGGAATCAGCCTGGTAAACCTTCATTGCATTCCCTCGAGAGCAAGAGCATCCTTCCTTAGAAAAGGAGACCAAAACTACACAGAATATTCCAGGTGTGGTCTCACCAAGGCCCTGTAAAATTGCAGCAACACATTGTGAACCAGCCTGTGAATTTGTTCTCTTGTGCTGTGGAGTACAAGGATTTCCAAGTTGAAGCAGGTAGGGCATATGCCTTTCAAAACGCAACTTTCTGACTGCTCCATTCCCTCCCCCACACCCCCACCCTGATCCAAGTCATTGCCTTATCTGATGTGATTTATCCCTCTGTCTGGACGTCATCAAAGACGTCCTTAGTCTAAATCACAATTAATGTTGTGTTATGCTCTTTATAAAAAATTAGGGCTTTACACAGATGTTGTCAAGGTTGGAGGGTTTGATCTAAAGGAAGAGGCTGAATAGGCTGGGGCTTCTTTCCCTGGAGGCTGAGGGGTGACCTTATAGAGGTTTATATAATCATGAAGATCATGGATAAAGCGAATAGCCAAGGTCTTTTTCCCAGGGTAGGGGAGTCTAAAACCAGATGACATAAGTTTAAAGTGAGAGGGGAAAAATTTAAAAGGGACCTAAGGGGCAAGTTTTCCACACAAAGGGTGGTGTGTGTATGGAATGAACAGCCAGAGGAAGTGGTGGAGGTGGGTACAATTTAAAGGGCATTTGGATGGGAATATGAATAGGAGCAGTTTAGAGAGATATGGGCCAAATGCTGGCAAAAGGGACTAGACTAATTTAGGATATCTGGTCGGCAAGGACAAATTGGACATAAGGGTCTGTTTCCATGCTATATATCTCTATGACTCTATGACTAATTGTTCTGAGAAAGTGCAGTCAGACATCTACATCTCTCTGCAATCAGTGGCTGAGCAGCAATGTCTCAGTCTTAGCAGTCCACTTTGCGCATGGAGAGGTGTAAGGAATACGTTGGATGGAGCTATAAACAAGGGAAACCGCCTCCTGAAATGGCCCAGCAAACCATTCAATTAAACCAAACTACAACTCAAAACAATAGTCAGAATAAACCGGAAAATGTTAACCACATCACTATGTGTCTGGAGTCACATAAAGTCCAGGGCCAGATAAGGATGATAGATTTCCTTCCCTGAAAGTCCAGTTGGATTGTTATATGATTTTTGCATTATTATTGATACTGGATTTTTAATCATAGGTTTATTAAGTCTACAGAATGGGAGTCCACAGGAGGAGGACATTGAACCCATTGTTTAATTCAAATTTTTATTCACTTCTTCTATTCACTTGTGGGACGTGGCCCCATTTGTTGCTTGTCTCTAGTTGCCCCTTGAGAAGATGCTGGTGAGCTGCCTTCTTGAACGTCCATATTCTGTAGATAGACCCACAATGCCATATGGGGCAGCACAGTGACTAAGTGGTTAGCACTGATACCTGCCAGCACCAGAGACCAAGGTTTGATTCCATCCTGCCTGTATGGAACTTCCATGTTCTCCCCATGTCTGCGTGAGTTTCCACCAGATACTCTGGTTTCCTCCCGCAGTCCAAAGTTGTGCAGGGTAGGTGGATTGACCTTGCTGAGTTGCCCCACAGCGTCCAGGGATATGCAGGCCAGGCAAATTAAACATGAGAGATGCGGAGTTACGGGTCTAGGGTAGGGGGCTGGGTCTGGGTGGGATGCTCTTCAAGGGTGGGTGCAGACCTGATGGGCCAAATAGCCCCTTTCCAAACTGTAAGAATACTATGATTAGGGAGGGAGTTCCATGAATTGATCCAGTGACAGCGAAGGGGTTCACTTGACGGGGTTCACTTGACAGGGTTACTTCTTATAGATTTTCGATCATTCTCTGGGTGCCTGGTTGTACATAAGCTGCTCCCAATGGGATTTTGTACCTTTTAGTTTTTAACTCATTCTCAGCCTTGGTGCTCATCCTCCTCACCATGTGATTTATGCTGTACCTGCCGAGATTTATTTATTGACTTGATTTTCTCCCTAGGTCTGAACTTAATGACACCTGGACACTGATAGGAGAAAAGATCCAATCAGAATCCACACTGATCAAGGGATTGGAGGCAAACGTGAAATACCAGTTTGCAGTCCAGGCAGTCAATGCTCATGGGTCAAGTTTACGCAGTGAACCCAGCAACGCTGTCAAGACACTTGGTTAGTTCAAATACTGCCATGTTTATTTAAAGGGTAGGACAGGTTCTGGGACTCACAACCTGTTAGACTATAAAGGGGAAAGACGGATTTCTGCTCTCTATGCACAGGCTGCGTATTTCAGTTTATGCCTAAAATACCTCAGAAGCCTCCAGTTACACGAGACAGCTGCAGAGCAGACTACATTGTAACTTTTAGCTTCTCGTCTGCAAATCGCCAAACCAGGCAACAGCAAGGTCATTGGCAAGGCCACTTTTAAAATACTGTGTTCAATTCTAGTGACCCTACTATTGGAAAGATGTTGTTAAACTTGAAAAGGTTCAGAAAAGATTTTCAAGCATGTTGCTGGGATTGGAGGATTTGAGCCACAGGGAGAGGTTGAATAGGTTGGGGCTATTTTCCCTGGAGCGTCGGAGGCTGAGGGGTAACCTTAAGAAGGTTTATCAAATCATGAGGGGCATGGATAGGGTGAATAGCCACGGTCTTTTTTCTCAGGGTAGAGGAGTCCAAAACTAGAGGGCATAGGTTTAGGATGAGAGGAGGAAGATTTAAAGGGGATCTGAGGGACAACTTTTTCACGCAGAAGGTGGTGCGTGTATGGAATGAGCTGTCAGAGGAGGTGGTGAAGGCTGGTACAATTACAACATTGAAAACATCTGGATGAGTGTATGAATAGGAAGGGTTTAGAAGGATATGGGCCAAATGCTGACCAATGGGACTATGTCAGATTGGGATGTCTGATCGGGGTGGACAGGTTGGACCAAAGGGTCTGTTTCTGAGCTGTACATCTCTATGACTCTGTGACTCTTTAAGGGATTTATTTTTTATGCCCTTCATTGAATGTGACATGCCAGAATCAAGATCGGAATGAGAGTAATATGTAGGCCAGACTGGGTAAGGATGGCAGATTTCCGTCTCCAAATTGCATTAGTAAACAAGTTGTATTTTTACAAAAAGCACCAATGTACTTTGGAGACGGAAATCTGCCATTTTTGCAATCTCATATGCACAATCTCACACTCACCCTTTCACACAATCTCTCACACTCACAATTTCACACTTACTCTCTCATACTCACAATCTCGTACACTGTCTCTCTCACAAAATCTTACCCTTGCTTTCACACAATTTCATATGCTCTCTCTCTCTCTCCCTTGCTCCCTCTCTCTTTCTCACACACACGCACAGTCTGTAACTCTCTCTGTCTCTCTCTCTGTCTCTTTCACTCCCTCTCTCTATCACATGCAAACAATCTCAGTCTAACAGTGAGTTTCCTCTACCAATACTGGCCATATGCGAGGTTTTTGAACTCTGAGGACAGATGCAAAGGAAATTGAGCATACACACACACACAAACAGAGATGAATTTGACATGCAATCTATCACTCTCAGTCTCACTCATACAAACACACACATATTGTGTGTGTTTCTCTCTCTCTCTCTAACACACAGACACACATGCACACACGCTCGCATGCACGCACACAAACTCTTACAGACACACACACACAAACACACACTGTACTGATTTAATAAAGGCTAGTCCAGCATTTATTGCCAGTCATTCATTGCCCAGAGGGTAGCTAACGTTGCTGTGAGTCTGGGTTAGCCAACAATGAACAAATCAAATAAGAATTAGGAATCTTGTTAAAGCTAGTTATACCACAGTTGATACATTGTGAACAGCTGTATACAGTGTTCTCAGCTTTATTAGTAGGGACAAAGAGTGCAAGGGCAAGGAGATGATGTTGAACTTGTACCAAACACTTGTTGGACATCAGCTGGAATATTGTGTTCAGCTGTGGGTGAAACATCAATGGAAATGGATGAGAGAGTGTGCAGTAGTGATTTACAAGAATGGTTCCAGGGATTGGAAACTTCAGTGATAAGGATAGATTGAAGAAGTTGGGACAGTTCTGCTTGAAGAGAAAAAGGCTCAGAGAGGATCTGGTAGAGATATTCAAAATCCTGAGTGGGTTGGATTAACTAGAGAGGGAGAAAATGTTCCTTCTTATAAAAGGAACAAGAACAAGAGGGCATAGATGTTAGAGTGATTTGCAAATAAAGCAAGAGCGATGTGAGAAAAAATGATTAACCATGATCTGCCTGAGTTGAGGAACAGGCTTGACGGGTTATGTGGCTCAGTCCTGTTCCTATGTATCTAAGGGTGTGACAGTATCAGTATACTCTCTTGACCCATTTTGTCTGCTCCTTACGCGGACTGGATTCATTGTCTAATATGATACAGACGCTCCCTCACCATTGTCACAACCAGGATGCATGGACAATGAAAAGTCTCAGGATGAGGGAGGGGCGGAGTTCACTGGTGATTGTGGAAAGGGGGATATTATTGATGATGAGTGCTTTCTCTCCTATCAACGACAAGCCGATTGGATGGTTCCCACAGAGCGGGTGTTTCGTTACGAAGTGGACTCTGGGTACAGGTTCACAGGTACAGGCTGCATCATAGATCATCAGTGAATCATCATTCCACCTCGCTAACTCAGTATCACACACAGACAGTCTCAATCTCTCCCTCTCTCTCTCTGTCTCTCTCTCTGTCACTCTCTATCAGACACCCATACACACTCTCTCTTTCTTACACATGTACAAATATACTGTCTCACAGACACACTCTCACACTCAGATTCACACATCTACTCATGCACACTCTCTCAAACATACTGTCTTTCACACAGACAGACATACACACAAGCTTTCATACACATTCACTCTCACACACACAAGTAAACTGTCTTGTTCACAGACTCACACATATCTACTCTCACAGAAAGATGGATTGACATGCAATCTGTCAGTCATCCTCAAACGCAAACATTCTAACAGCAAACTCCCTCATCCAGCATTGGCCACTAACCCTCATCTCACCACTCGGTTCGTCATCAGCTTGGGAGGGGATGGACTCAATCAAATTCACACTGAGCTG
This sequence comes from Rhincodon typus, assembly GCF_021869965.1. Classification (NCBI taxonomy): domain Eukaryota; kingdom Metazoa; phylum Chordata; class Chondrichthyes; order Orectolobiformes; family Rhincodontidae; genus Rhincodon; species Rhincodon typus. Next base: position 124,139,580 of record NC_063334.1, read on the forward strand.
CATGGCACATGGAATTGCCAAGATGTGGATATACATTTGAAGGCAATTAGACACACTCATGCCGTATGCCTATTAAACACAAGAAGATGGATGCAAGGTTTGGCTGTTGGAAGCTGCAGATAGTGGAGGGAGGGAAGGCAAAATGGTGTTGAGCTGCTTTGTCATCTGTGAAACAGTCATTCCTATTTCAGACTCTGCCTGAGTAGATGACCTCGTTTAAAGCAGTGGTTCAGAGACAGCCACATTGACTGTCTGATCCCCGATCTGTAGCTCAGTGAGTAACACTTGCACAGCCAGAAAATCACAGGTTCAAGGTCCACTCCTGAGATGTGAGTTTATAATCGAGGCTGACATTTCAGAGCAGTACGAGGGTGTTGTGCATTGTTAAAAGTGTTGTCTTTTTAGATCAGGTGTTAAGCTGAGTCCCAGGCAGCCCTCTCAGATGGATGTAAAACACCATGACACGACATCTAAGAAGAGCAGAGGATTCTCCCTGGTGTCGTGGCCAAGTTTTTAATCTCTCAAGCAACATCATTAAGCAGAGCATCTGGTCATTGTTGTATTGCTGTTTGCGTGAGCCTGCTGTGTATAAATTGGCAGCCATGTTTTCTACGTTACACCAGTGAGTCTGAGCCAAGTTTTTCTGAGGGCTCAGGAAAACCAGACCTGTTGCACTTTTTTAACCTTCCAAAATGCACACCTGACCCCTGTGTGAGTTTTCCCAGAATGTTTGATTTTTGATATGGGGGTCAGGTCTGCTGTGTGTGTTGTGAGCTGTGATGGAGTGTGTAAACACAATATGGAGTTGAGCCTTGTTCTCTATTGCAGCAGCCCAGTTCTTAATGTCCTTTACAGGCCCGAAAACCTTACCACTCACTCACACCCATGACACTCCATGTCCCCTCAGATCACCCTATTACAAACAATTAACCAACATTTAAGACAAAATGTATCATTTGAACTTCTGAGAAGTTTATACATTCCTGGAAGTGTCCCTTTTGAGTTATCAAAGTATTTGAAATTCAATCAAGCATTCAGAATGGCTACAACTGTCAGAACAATAACTTCCAGCTACATTGTTTGAAACTGGCACATTCCATTTCATTTCAGGGTACGATATCTGTGAGTCAATGGCGGGAGCAGGTCCAGCAAAGTTTTATTTTCAACTTTCAAAAGCAGGGTTTTTAATATCTAGATTTGTCAGTAGATTTAAATCACAACACTAATTATGACAACAAGGTGCAGAGCTGGATGAACACAGCAGGCCAAGCAGCATCATAGGAGCAGAAAGGCTGATGTTTCGGGCCGAGACCCTTCATCAGAAAAGGGGGAGGGGAAGGGGTTTCTGAAATAAATAGGGAGAGAGTGGGAGGCGGATAGAAGAGGGATAGAGGAGAGGATAGGTGGAGAGGAAACAAACAGGTCGAAGAGGCAGGGATGGAGCCAGTAAAGGTGAGTGTAGGTGGGGAGTTAGGAAGGGGATAGGTCAGTCCAGGGAGGACGGACAGGTCAAGGGGGCGGGATGAGGTGAGTAGGTAGGAGATGGGGGTGTGGCTTGAGGTGGGAGGAGGGGATAGGTGGGAGGAAGAACAGGTTAGGGAGGCGGGGACGAGCTGGACTGGTTTTGGGATGC
>NC_063334.1:124141312-124143828 GCF_021869965.1 Rhincodon typus
GGGGGAGGGGAGATTTTGAAACTTGTGAAATCCACATTGATACCATTGGGCTGCAGGGTTCCCAAGCGGAATATGAGTTGCTGTTCCTGCAACCTTCGGGTGGCATCGTTGTGGCACTGCAGGAGGCCCAGGATGGACATGTCGTCTGAGGAATGGGAGGGGGAGTTGAAATGGTTCGCGACTGGGAGGTGCAGTTGTTTGTTGCGAACCGAGCGTAGGTGTTCTGCAAAGCGGTCCCCGAGTCTCCGCTTGGTTTCCCCGATGTAGAGGAAGCCACACCGGGTACAGCGGATGCAGTATACCACATTGGCAGATGTGCAGGTGAACATCTGCTTGATGTGGAAAGTCTTCTTGGGGCCTGGGATGGGGGTGAGGGAGGAGGTATGGGGGCAGGTGTAGCACTTCCTGCGGTTGCAGGGAAAAGTGCCGGGTGTGGTGGAGCTGGAGGGGAGTGTGGAGCGGACAAGGGAGTCACGGAGAGAGTTGTCCCTCCGGAAAGCAGATAAAGGTGGGGAGGGAAAGATGTCTTTGGTGGTGGGGTCGGATTGCAGATGGCGGAAGTGTCGGAGGATGATGCGTTGGATCCGGAGGTTGGTGGGGTGGTACGTGAGGACGAGGGGGATTCTTTTTTGGTTTTTATTGCGTGGACGGGGTGTGAGGGATGAGGTGCGGGAGATGTGGGAGACACGGTTGAGGGCGTTCTCGACCACCGAGGAGGGGAAGTTACGGTCCTTGAAAAACGAGGACAACTGAGATGTACGGGAGTGGAATGCCTCATCCTGGGAGCAGATGCGGCGGAGGCGAAGGAATTGGGAATAGGGGATGGCATTTTTGCAGGAAGGTGGATGGGAGGAGGTGTATTCTACGTAGCGATAGGGTTAGGGTTAGGGTTAGGGTTAGTATGGCGCACTGACCTCTACATCGCCGAGGCCAGACACCAGCTCTCTGACACCTCCTCCTACCGCCCCCTTGATCATGATCCCACCCCCGACCACCAAACCATCATCTCCCAAACCATCCGCAACCTCATCACCTCAGGTGACCTCCCACCCACGGCCTCCAACCTCATTGTTCCCCAACCCCGCACCGCCCGCTTCTATCTCCTTCCCAAAATCCGCAAACCTGAATGCCGTGGTCGACCCATTGTCTCTGCCTGCTCCTGCCCCACCGAACTTATCTCCAACTATCTGGACTCCATTTTTTCCCCCTTGGTCCAGGAACTCCCTACCTATGTCCGTGACACCACCCATATCCTCCACCTCCTCCAGAACTTCCAATTCCCCGGTCCCCAACACCTCATCTTTACCATGGACGTCCAGGCCCTATACACCTGCATTCCCCATACAGACGGCCTAAAGGCCCTCCGCTTCTTCCTGTCCCGCAGGCCCGACCAGTCCCCCTCCACTGACACCCTCATCCCCTTAGCCGAACTCGTCCTCACCCTCAACAACTTCTCTTTCAATTCCTCCCACTTCCTACAGGCAAAGGGGGTGGCCATGGGTACCCGCATGGGCCCAAGCTACGCCTGCCTCTTTGTAGGTTACGTGGAACAATCCCTCTTCCGTACCTACACTGGCCCTAAACTCCACCTCTTCCTCCGTTACATTGATGACTGTATCGGCGCCGCCTCGTGCTCCCACGAGGAGCTCAAACAGTTCATCCACTTCACCAACACCTTCCACCCCAACCTTAAGTTCACCTGGACCATCTCTAATACATCTCTCTCCTTCCTGGACCTCTCTGTCTCCATCTCGGGCAACCACCTAGCAACCGATATCCACTTCAAGCCCACCGACTCCCATAGCTACCTAGAATATACCTCCTCTGACCCACCTTCCTGCAAAAATGCCACCCCCTCTTCCCAATTCCTTCGCCTCCGCCGCATCTGCTCCCAGGATGAGGCATTCCACTCCCGTACATCTCAGTTGTTCTCGTTTTTCAAGGACTGCAACATCCCCTCCTCGGTGGTCGAGAACGCCCTCAACCGTGTCTCCCACATTTCCCGCACCTCATCCCTCACACCCCGTCCACGCAATAAGAACCAAAAAAGAATCCCCCTCGTCCTCACGTACCACCCCACCAACCTCCGGATCCAATGCATCATCCTCCGACACTTCCGCCATCTGCAATCCGACCCCACCACCAAAGACATCTTTCCCTCCCCACCCTTATCTGCTTTCCGGAGGGACCACACTCTCCATGACTCCCTTGTCCGCTCCACACTCCCCTCCAGCCCCACCACACCCGGCATTTTTCCCTGCAACCGCAGGAAGTGCTACACCTACCCCCATACCTCCTCCTTCACCCCCATCCCAGGCCCCAAGAAGACTTTCCACATCAAGCAGATGTTCACCTGCCTATCTGCTAATATGGTATACTGCATCCGCTGTACCCGTTGTGGCCTCCTCTACATCGGGGAAACCAAGCGGAGGCTCGGGGACCGCTTTGCAGAACACCTACGCTCGGTTCGCAATAAACAACTGCACCTCCCAGTCGCGAACCATTTCAACTCCCCC
>NC_063334.1:124148828-124173649 GCF_021869965.1 Rhincodon typus
GGTCCAGACCCGAAATGTCAGCTGTCCTGCTCCTCTGATGCTGCTTGACCTGCTGTGTTCATTCAGCTCTACACCTTGTTGTCTCAGATTCTCCAGCATCGGCAGTTCTACTATCCCCAAGTCGACCATATGCCTTTTTAACCATTTTATCCACCTGCCCTGATATTTTAAGGTACCAGTATATCTGCACGTTAAGGTCCCTCTGATCCTCGGTGCTTCCCAGGATCCTATTGTTGATCATGTATTCCCTTGCCTTGTTTGTCCTGCCCACTTTTCAACTCAAATTGAATTCCACCTGCCACTGCTCAGCCCATCTGACCAGCCCATTTATATCCTCCTGTAATCTAAGGCTAACCTCATCAATATTTACTGGCTGGATCTGTATAGTAAGTCGCATATACTTAAGAATCGACCATCTCACAGGGACATTGGAAGGTCTCAAAAACATTTTACGCTTACTTTTCAGAATGTTCCCAAATCTTCCGCAAGGTTTTTCCAGTCATCACAAACTTTCCAAAGAGGTGTATGTGTTATTAAGTCTTTCGAACCCTACACCAGCACACAGAGATTAACGTGCTGCAGGAAATGCAGATTTCCTGTGGTCTTCACAATAGGGAGTGTGTGCTGTGCACTCAAGGTCATCCTGACCTGCCAGAAGTCGTACGAGAATCTCCTGGGGCCCGGAAGGCAGAGGACAATGCTTTCTCCAGCAAAAGATAAATGAAGTGCAGTGTTTCTTGACTCGACCAGGATTCCTATTGCCTATTGAAAATCTCACTCAATAATATCAGAAGTTGGATGGAAAGTGCCTTTAGAATGTCCTGGGATTGCTAAAAACCATAAGTCATGGGAGCAGATGTAGGCCATTCAGCCCATTAAATCTGCTCCACCATATGAATTCTCTATTTATATTGAGCAAAGGTGGGTCTTTGTCCTAAATGACCTCAGCATCGGGAGGTCAGCGAACGTTGGGTTTACAATTCAGGTAAATTGTATAATTGGCCTCAGGCTCCTTGTTCCAGGGTAAGTGAAATCAGCCCAATTCCCAATTGAAGAGATGGTTCTGAACAGTGTGACTGAAATAACATGCACTGCGCACATTACCAATCGCAGCCACCAAGTTAACCACTAATTTAACACTTAGTGATCATGTTAACACCACTGACCTCAATCTTCTGTTTTCTGTCAGCTGAAGATAGTTTATTTTTTTCTCTTCCAATTATTGTCCAATTTACTACAACCCTCATGACAAGGATTTTCACAATCAGATAGCTCCTTCGATTCAGGCCTTCTCACAAGAATGTGCATTTATAGAGCACTTTTATGGAATCATGGGATAGTTACAGCAGAGAAGGAGACCATTCAGTCAATCCTGCTCATATTACAGCTCTGTCCAAATGCAACTCTCTGTAAGTCCCATTCTCCCACAGTTCTTTTCCCCGGCCCCTGTAAATGCTTTTTTTTCTCTTTGACATAACCATTATGCAAAAGACGCTGAGTCCTAGATGGATGCAGTTGGAAGACATAGTCAAAAAGGAAGGCTCTAATGGAAAGAGCAGAGTGTGGTAGATGGACAGAGATGTTTAGGGAGATTCCCAGAGCTCACGGTCTAGGCAACTGCAGGTACACCTGCCAATATTGAACTGATTCAAATAAGGGTTATGCAGAGAGTTGTGAGTTGGAGGAGACTGCAGAGGTAGGAAGGAGAAATGCCATGGGGTATTTGTAAACAAAGTTAAAAATTCTATCATTGAGCTGAACCATGAGCTGGTGTTTGTAAATGAGCACAGTTTGGGGGGCAGCAGGATTCGTTTTCTTATAGTCAAAGTCAAACCAGTCTCTCCTAGACCCTTGCTGACTTGAATTTTTAATCACTGCTCAATTTCTGTCTCAAGTCAGGCTCCTCTACTTATCCATCAGCAAACATCAACGACGAACAAGCTCCTAATTCCTTCAATCTGGTTCCTGACAGGCAAACATTCTGGGATGACATCAGTGTTTCTTCAATTCTCAAGGAATGCTCCCTGTATTCAATATAAATCTAGACACCCTGCCCCATCACTGAGAGTGGTTTGTGGTTTGGTTCCACTTTGAGCATTCTTTGTGATCGACATCATTACCTCATTACCATAACCATTAACCGACTACTCCACTAGAGAGACATGGAGGAGGTGAAATTTGTCTGGACAGGATCAGAATCAATATTTTTGTTTGTGTGTCAGACTTTCTTCTTTGTTGACTTTCAGGAAAAGGCTTTTGATTAACTGCTACCAGGGATCAATATCACCTCCTTCACAGAATAGCTGCAAACATTGTTCCTCTCCACGTAAGGACATAATGAGACTGTTTGCACTGGCATCAGTAACCAGAGGACATTTAAGTGAATTGGCAAAAGTAGCAAGGGAAAGTCTAACATGGGCACAGTGGGCTGAATGGCCTTATCTGTGATCAACATTGTACATAATTCTTGTGGAAGAACATAAGCAAGTCAAGATTGGGTGGCGTATTCTGAGGAAACATTTATCCAGTCATATTGTTTAAACCTCAGGGTGCATCAGTTCAAGTGAGGAACATCAATAGAAGGAAGTGTTCCTGGCTGTAGATTTTATTAATCAAGCAGCAGTCCAGCTGTGGAGAAGGTTAACAGTGAAGGACGTGGAAAAGATTCTGGTCAATGGGGTCAAGAGAACATTCAACTTGTTCTTGTGAAAGTCAGGGAATGAGGGGTGTTGGTGAGAACCTGACTTGGAGGGGATATGGAAAGGTGTTGGGACTTTGTAAATGGAGAAGATGAGTCAGTAATGTTGAGGGTTATGCTGAGTACCCAGATCATATGGCATTGTGAACCAAACCAAAGATTTGCTGCATTTCTGATTCTTAGTTTTGGAATTCTTTTACTAATTCCCTTCACCATGGGTAGCCATGCCTTCAGCTGTCCGAGTCCTAAACTCTAGTATTTCCATTTCTCTATCCTCCTTTATATCCCTTCTTAAAACCTACATCTTTGACCAAACCTTTGTCACCCTCTCCTGAAATCTCCTTTGATTAGTGTCCCTATTTTAATGAGAACTCTGTGAAATGCCTTGGGTCATTTTCCTACTTCAGAAACATATTGTTGATATTTGGTTCATTTCAGTTGGAACACAATGCGGGGGCTGTTTAAAACTTTGCTAAATATGCTTTCATGTAGATTCTAGCCTGTGAAATCAATTGGTTTGGGGCCCATTTGTTCCAGTTGCTTTGAGAATAATCAGCTTCTTCTTTCTCTTCTTTGTGTTTCTGATTTTGAATGAGGATTGCTCCTAAGCACGCTTATCAGCCTTCTCTATCTCCTCCTGTCAGTCACCCATTTCTCTTTCAATCCCACTACAGTTTAGTCTACCCCATATCTTTACATCTGGTCTTTGGATGTCTCCTCCTCATCCTCCTCCTCCTCTTTGTCCTCTTCCTCATCCTCGTCTTCATCCTCCTCCTCCTCCTCCCCCATCCCCATCTGTCTCCTCACCACATTTCCCCATCTCTGGCCCCAGTAGGGGACCGCATAACATTTAAGACTCTTCTCTGCTACTTTCTTCAATGGTCCCACAACCTCCCCTGAGCCCCTGATGTACTGGTTCTTGATTTGGTCTTTCCTTCATAACTGTGCATGTCTGTCATAGAATCTGCATCTTATTGAGTCATACAGCACAGAAGAGCCCCTTCAGCCCATCTAGTCTGCACTGACCTATTTACACTCATCCCATTTTCCAACAATTGGCCCTGAATGTTATGACATTTCAAGTGCTCATCCAAGATCTTTTTTAAAGGTTGTGAGGTTTCCTGCCTCAACTACCCTCTCAGGCAGTGCATTCCAGACCCCCACCACCCTCTGAGTGAAAGAAAAATTATTCAAATCCCCTCTAGACCTCCTGCCTTTCTCCTTAAAATTAAGATCACTTATTATTGACCCCTTAACTAAAGGGAATAGCTATTTTCTATCCACATTGTCCATGTTTCTCTTATATACCTCTATCAGAACCCCCTCAATCTTCTCTGCTCCAAAGAAAACAACCCAACCTTATCCAGCCTCTCTTCAGCTTCTCCCGTGCATACCCAATCATTGTTCCTCACTTCTTGATGCTGCTCAAGGTTTCTGCCACTATATAATAACTTGCCTACTTCTTTCTTTACTGATCCCTGTTCTGCCTGTGAGATCCATCTTCCGTGTTTCTGGTTATCAACAGGGAGCACCAGTGTTTTCTAAAGAGACAGGATATTGATGATTAAATGGAATGACAGCAGTGTTTAATTATGGCTAAATTATGAGGACACATTGCGTAGACTAGATCAGCTTCTCCTCAAGTTTGGGCGGTCATAAGTTGATCTAACCGAGGTGTTTAGGATGATAAAAAAATGCAAAAAGCATTTTGGATGATTTGTGGTACAGTCTAGAACGGCAGGATATAACCATAAATTTGAAACAACAACAACTTGCTTCATATAGCACCCTTAACATAACAAAATGTCCCAAGGTGATTTGCGGGAGTGAATATAAGACAACATTTGGTGTTGAGCCAGAATGGGAGACTTTAGAGTGGAAGTCCAAAAGTCTGGTCAAAGAGATAGAGTTTAAGAATCAGCTGTGGATGGAAGCAAGATAGAGTCTTAGGGTCTAAATAAAAACCAAAAGAACTGCGGATGCTGTAAATCAGGAACAAAAACAAAGTTGCTGGAAAAGCTCAGCAGGTCTGGCAGCATCTGTGAATGAAAAAACAGAGTTAATGTTTCCGGTCTGGTGACCCTTCCTCAGAACTGTTCTGAGGAAGGGTCACCGGACCTGAAACATTAACTCTGTTTTTTCCTTCAGTGATGCTGCCAGACCTGCTGGGCTTTTCCAGCAACTTTCTTTTTGTTACAGTCTTAGAGTCATTTACCAAAGAAATGGGGAAGTAGGGAATTCCAGAGCTTAGTGTCAAGGCAGCTGAAAGTATAATGATCAAACACTTAACATTGAGGAATGTGCCAAAATCTGGAATGAGAGGCGCACAGAGGGCTCGGAGGGCTATGGGGCTGGAGGAGATGACCGAGATAGGGATGGGTGGTGACTTGGAGGTATTTAAATATAAAAATTAACATTTTAAAACTTGTTTGGCCTTGAGCCAGTGTAGATCAAATTCAGTGAGCACAGGAGATGTGTGAATGGGTGTGAATTAGTTTATGGTGGGATGGAAGTGAAGTGCAATGCTCAGGAGTAAGTGTAATTAAAACTTATATTTACATAACATCTTTACATCCATCACACATTGTAAAATGCCTTGTAGCCAATGAAGTGCTTTCAAAGTCTGTAACCATCATTGTATTGTAGGAAAAGTGGCAGCCAATTTGCACATAGCAAGCTCCCATAAATAGCAAAGCATGAATCTGTTATTTTTAAATGTTGATTCAGAGATAAATATCAGCCAGGACACTGCCTGGAACCAGATCCTGACTATCCAGTCTCCAAGACAAGATTGTGACAATGAAGACACAGCAGACAAGAGAAAACCCAGGAAACAACCTCTCAGTGGGAATCTGAAATTTTTTGCTCCCAGTTACTGCTATGGATGCTGAGAAATTAATTTGAGATTGAAAATTGAGATTTTCATTGGGTCAGGGTATGAATGGTTACAGCACAAAGAGTCTAGGAAAAGAGTCTAGAACCAGAGGGCACAATTTCAGAATGAGCTCGTTTAAGACAGGTATAAGGAGGAATTTCTTCTCTTGGAGTAGTGAATCTGTGAAATTCTTTATGCCAGAGGGCTGTCGAAGCTGGGTTATTAAGTATATTCAAGGCTGAGACAGATTTTTAATCAGTAGAGAAGCAAGATTGTGGGGAAAAGGCAAGAAAGTGGCGTTGAGGATAATCAGATCAAATATGATTTCATTGAATGTTGGTGCAGACTTAATGGGCTGAATGGCTTACTTCTGCTCCTATATCTTATTGTCTAAGTGGAACTGAGATATAGCTCAATCATAACTCAACTTAATGGCAGTACAGAGTCAACGGATCAAATGGGCTCCTCTTGTTCCCATGTAAATCCTGCATTGCAAACCAACCATCCAGCCAACTGAGCTCACCCCACCTCCCAGTCAACACAATAACACTATTTGAGAGAATGTTCTGACTTAATTAGTCACTCTCATGGGTTTCTTGCAACCTGGCATTTCTGTTTACTCAGCTTCTGAGATTATTGCATTCATTCAGAGGACAAACTCCAGGACTGACTGCTTCAGCTCATTTCACTCTCCTCACTCAATAACTGAGCTACGTTAACATGTAGGTAGATGTTGCATGGCTTGGAAATTTGGCTCATTGGTGGTGAACGTGGAAAGTGTTTCCCTTCTTGGAATTGGGTGGGGGTGGTACCTGTGGAGGGTGGGGTTGTGATAGTTTGACCCATGATATTTGATGCACTCCTGGTTTACACAATGTAGGTGCAGAGGAGGTGGGCAGTGGCCGTTCTGGACTACGCTATACCATGGACACTGATGATGTTGCTGGATTCACTGTTGATGATTCAGACTTTGACATTTACATTGAGGAGGTAACAAAGCATGTGAAAATGTTGTGTGTGTGTGTGTGTGTGCTTTCTGCACCATTCGTGACTCCCCAGATACCAAAACAATCCATGTCCAACCTAGAATGTATCCAAATTTGAGCTGATAAGTGGCAAAGTAACATTCACACAATACAATGGCCAGGTAATGACCATCTCCAATGAGACAGAGTGAAACCTTTGCCTCTTGATGGTCAACAGCATTACCATCACTGAATCCCCCACGATCAACATCCTGGAGGTTACCACAGACCAGGAACTGAACTGGACTTGCTATTTAAATGCAGTGGTTACAAGAGCAGGTCAGAGGCTAGGAATACTGTGGCAAGTAACTCACTTAGAACATAAGAACATAAGAACTAGGAGCAGGAGTAGGCCATCTGGCCCCTCGAGCCTGCCCCGCCATTTAATAAGATCATGGCTGAGCTTTTTGAGACTCAGCTCCACTTACCCGTCCACTCACCATAACCCTTAATTCCTTTACTGTTCAAAAATTTATCTAGCCTTGCCTTAAAAACATTCAGCGAGGTAGCTTCAACCGCTTCACTGGGCAGGGAATTCCACAGATTCACAAACCTTTGGGTGAAGAAGTTCCTCCTGACCTCAGTCCTACATCTGCTTCCCTTTATTTTGAGGCGATGCCCTCTTAGTCCTAGTTTCACCTGCTAGCGGAAACAACCTCCCTGCCTCCACTTTGTCTATTCCCTTCATAATCTTATATGTTTCTATAAGATCTCCCCTCATTCTTCTGAATTCCAATGAGTATAATCCCAGTCTACTCAGTCTCTCCTCATAATCCAACCCTCTCAACTCTGGAATCAACTGAGTGAATCTCCTCTGCACCCCCTCCAGTGCTAGTATATCTCTTCTCAAGTAAGGAGACCAAAACTGCACACAGTACTCCAGGTGTGGCCTCACCAGGACCCTATACAGCTGCAGCATAGCCTCCCTGTTTTTAAACTCCATCCCTCGAGCAATGACAGACAAAATTCCATTTGCCTTTTTAATTACCTGCTGCACCTGCAATCCTACTTTTAGCGATTTATGCACAAGGACACCCAAGTCCCTCTGCACAGCAGCATGCTGCAATTTTTTACCATTTAAAAGATAGTCCATTTTGCTGTTATTCCTACCAAAATGGATGACCTCACACTTATCAATATTGTACTCCATCTGCCAGACCTTTGCCCACTCACTTAGACTATCTATATCCCTCTGCAGACTTTCAGTGTCTTCTGCACACTTTGCTCTACCACTCACCTTAGTGTCATCTGTAAATTTTGACATACCACACTTAGTCCCCAACTCCAAATCATCTATATAAATTGTAAATAATTGCGGTCCCAACACTGATCCCTGAGGCACACCACTAGCCACTGACCGCCAACCAGAAAAACACCCATTTACCCCTACTGTTTGCTTTCTACTGGTCAACCAATCCTCTATCCATGCCAATACATTACCAGTAATACCGTACAGCTTTATCTTATGTAGCAGCCTTTGGTGTGGCACCTTGTCAAATGCCTTCTAGAAATCCAGATACACCATATCCACAGGTTCCCCATTGTCCACCATGCAAGTAATGTCCTCAAAGAATTCCACCAAATTAGTTAAACATGACCTACCCTTCATGAACCCATGCTGGGTGTTCCCAATGGGACAATTTATATCCAGATGTCTTGCTATTTCTTCCTTAATGATAGATTCAATCATTTTCCCCAATACCGAAGTTAAGCTAACTGGCCTATAGTTACCTGCTTTTTGTCTAATTCCTCTTTTAAACAGTGACGTTACATTGGCTGTTTTCCAATCTGCAGGTACCACCCCAGAGTCCAGTGAATTTTGGTAAATAATTACTAGTACATTTGCTATTTCCCCCATCACCTCTTTTAGTACCCTGGGATGCACTTCCAGACTTCCCACCATCATCTACAAGGCATAAGTCAGGAATGTGATGGAATAATCCACATTTGCTTGGATGAAGGCAGCTCCAATAATGTTCAAGAAGCTTGACACCATCCAGGGAAAAGCAGCCCACTTGATTGGCACCTTATCCACAAACATCCACTCCCTCCATCACTGATGCTTAGAAGCAGCAGTGTGTACTGTCTACAAGATGCACTGCAGGCCCGAAACGTCAGCCTTCCTGCTCCTCTGATGCTGCTTGGCCTGCTGTGTTCACCCAGCTCTGCACCTTGTTATCTCAGTTTCTCCACATCTGCAGTTCCTGCTATCAAGGATAGCAGATACTTGGGACAACCATCAGCTGAGAGTTCCCCTCTGCATCACTGGCCATCCTGACTTGGAAATATATTGCTGTTCCTTCATTGTCACTGGGTCAAAATCCTGGAATTCTCTCCCTAAGGGCATTGTGGGTCTACCTACATCACACGAACTGCAGCAGTTCAAAAAGGCAGCTAATTATCACCTTTTCAAGGGCAACTTGGGAAGGCAATAACGGCTGGCATAGCCAGCAGTGCTGATATTTTGTGAATGAATGAAAACAAAAAACATCCATTTGAAGGAACGTCTGAATGATTTTATTCTTATATGTGTTTTACATTGAGTAAAACAGTAAAATATAGTGAAAAGTCTTTTCTTGGCACCATTTTTAATATTTTGAGAAAATAGAACAATATAGTTTAAACAGAGTCCATCAGTTCTGAGCCAGCTCATTATCAATTATGTCACCCCTCCTTCACCACTTTGCCATCGCCTGCACCAGACCCACCAACGTCAGAGTCACATCTCACGCCACTGCGCCCACCTCGTCAATGTCACCGTGATGCCCTCCTGTCAATACTTCACCGCTGCCAGCGCCGTACCCAACCAATGAAGTCGCCAATCCTCAGGTGCCAGTTTTCGTTGCGGGGCCTACCTCGCCGATATCTCCTCTGTCGATGTAGCAGCTGCCGATTTCAATGTCAGCTCCCATACCTGCCCTGAAAAGTGTTCGGGGGGGGTCACTTGAGTCCACTCTGGGGTCACTCATTGCCACTACAAGGTTGGCACTGGGCCTACTTGGGTCTGTACTGGGATTCCTCACCGCCTTCAATGCTGTTCAAGCTCAGGAGAAGAGATAAGTAAAAAGAAAGTGGAAAGGAAAGAAAAGAAAAGCAGTTGGAGCAAACAAGCCCTGGCCCTACTCCACCACCATCTTGATGATATTTGCAAAACACCCTGGCTTGGCTTTAGCTCACTCTGAGCTCTGAGTGGCTGGTGTGAGAGATGGAAATGTTCACTTCCAGGCCTAACCCCATCATCGTTGATCCGTTGGATATCAGCAACAAGCTGGGAACTGAATACAATGGCACTGGGTGGTTTGTATTTTATTGTATTGTATCTCCAACTTCCAGATCCTTCCTCTCCTGAAGGTGCTGACAATCCTCCAATGTCCCATCTAAATGGCCCATTCTTTGTCCTCTTGCATGAATGTAATTAATGGAGTGCTGGTAAGGGTCATGGAAAGTTCACTTCCTTATTCTCATCATCATTACACTTGGGAAAATATAGGATCCTGTTCTCCAACCAGACTGGAACTGAAATCCATTGGGAGGTAACTGGATGTCAAAATCTAACCCCCATCCCCCTACCCTGCTAGATTTCACCCCCTTGCTAGGAGTTAGCCCAGCTTCCGTCAGTGTGGTATGGGGGCGAGAAGATGGCTGAAGGATCAGTGTGGGAGCGAGGAGAAGTAGAAACCAAGTGATCTGTGTTACTTAACCCCAGCAGCTCTTCCGCTGGTCCCCTTCCCTTCCCCGACCACCATCCCACCCCTGCAATAAGGGGCCCTTGTCTGATAAAAGCTGAAGGAAGGATTGTGATGCCCCACACAGTCGAGCAGCACTCTTGAATTCACTTGCTCAGAGGTTGCGTTTGGCAGCTGTCCACTCTATTTCCCACAGAATGGTATATCTTAGTGAGGATCAGTGCCTCAGAAGGAACAATCTGGAACTGGGCAGGGAGGAGGTTAAGTCTGTGGGGGTGGGGGTGAGTAGCAGATTGCATTAAACAAAAACAGTCAGTGTGTTTTCCTGCGATTTTGACCTAAACAACATCTGTTGTATTACTTATGACATTTTGCTGTGCAAACCAAGGCTCTGTGTGGGGGCAGACTTCAGTAGAAATGCGGAAAGTGAAAAGGCCAGGTCTGGCAGGATGTAACTTTGTTAACACAATCCACTAAACAGTTTCTGGAACTTTTTTTTAGATTAATCAGTCCCTGGCTATAACCCCAATGTGAGGGAAAAGGAGCCTCCAATTTAAATAATTCAGCTCTGCAGGAAAACAATAGCTGGACTCCCAGAGACAAGACAACAGCTACTGCTTTGTTATACAGTGCAATATTCCCCACAACCCCATCGTCCCGCACAGGCAATGGGAGAAACTAAGGTTTCATATACATAATCATGCAAATACTGATAATTGAACTCAGCCAACCTTTCTCTATTTCTGTTCTTCACTGCTTAACCCTTCAAATCCACCCCACCAAATCAGACTGCATTCTCCCACACTAACTCACACTCCTGTTCTCCCTGATAGTCACACACTCCTCCTCCCGTCTCACTCACACTCTCTTACGTCCTCACACTTGCTATCCCTCTCTCTCGCTCCTATTCTCCCCAATTGCCTCACACTCACTCTCTTTCCCACTCTCTTTCACTGTCTCAATCTCCAATGCTGTTTTACATTCCCTCCCTCCCTCCCCTGTCTTGCTGTTTTCCAAATTATTTACAACTGCACTTTTAAAATCCCAACTGCCTTGTCTCTAGCACTAAGAAATTTCTGTAGCTATTCATGTGCTTAACCATTTCCACAGCCTCTCATTTAGTAACCTAGTCTCCAATAAAACCATCCTTTCTCTCAGAGATAGTAGGAACTGCCGATGCTGGAGTCTGAGATAACAAGGTGTAGAGCTGGATGAAAACAGCAGGCCAGGCAGCATCAGAGGAGCAGGAACACTGACGTTTCGGGTCTGCACCCTTCTTCAAAAATGGGGGAGGGGAAGGGGTCAGAGGGGGAGGTGGTGATAGAAGGTGGATAGTAGAGCAGGTAGGTGGAGAGAAGACGGTCAAGTCAAGGAGGCTGATCAAGGCTGATCTCCCATTCAGTGCCCTATTCCTGCTTTTCCACCATACCCTTTGATCCCTTTAGCCCTAAGAATTACATCTCCTTCTTGAAAACATTCAATATTTTGGCATCAATTGCTGCCTATGGCAGAGAATTCCACAGGCTCACCACTCTCTTTGGTGAAGAAATTTCTCCTCATCTCATTCCTAAATGGTCTACCCAATGTGCTTAGACTATGACCCCTGGTACTGGACTTCCTAGTCATTGGGAATATCCTTCATGCGTTTACCCTGTCTAGTCCTGTTAGAATGTTATAAGTCTCTATGAGATCCCCCGTATTCTTTTAAACTCCAGTGAATGTAGTTCTAACTGATCCAGTCTCTTTTCCTACATCAGTCCTGCCATCCCAGGAATCAGTCTGGTAAACATTTGTTCCACTCACTCCATAGCCAGAACATCCTTCCTCAGATAAGGAAATCAAAACTGTATACAATTTTCCAGGTGTGGTCTCACCTGTTCAACTAAAGCAAGACATCCCTGCTTTACAGCCCTGTATTGCATCTCCCTGTTTCCCAATCTAACAACACTCTGACAATAATCTACCTTCCTACTTTTGCTACCAAAGTGGATATCCACACATTTAACCACTTATACTTCATCTACCATGCATTTGCCCACTCCCTCAGCTCGTCTAAATTACACTGAAGCACTTCTGCATCATCCACACAGTTTCAGCCTTCCATCCAGCTTTGTGTCATCCGCAGATTTGGAGATATGACACATAGTTTCCTCATCTAGATCATTCATATATGTTGTGAAGAGCTGTTGTACCCCACTGCTACTCAGAAAAAACCCCTTTATCTTCCTAAATGCTAATCTCTTATTCACTGGTTCCTCCTTATCAATTCTGCCTGTTACTAATCAAAACTTCACCCCATCCCCATAACACAACCAATCCACCTAACCTGCACATCTTTGGACCGTAGGAGGAAACTACAGTGCCTGGAGCAAACTCACGCAGACACAGGAGAATGTCCAAACTCTACACAGACAGTCACCTGAGGGTGGAATCGAACGCAGGTCCCTGGCTGTGTGAAGCAGCAGTACTAACCACTGAGCCATCCATTACCTGGGTCCAAAAGTCTGGAATTCCCTTCTTAAATCTCTGTGTCTCTCTCCCTGGCAGCTTCAGTTCTGAAGAAGGGTCACCGAACCTGAAACATTAACTCTAATTTCTCTCCACAGATGCTGCCAGACCTGCTGGGATTTTCCAGCAACGTCTATTGTTGTTTTAGTTGCCACTAAAACCTATCTCTTTGATCAAATCAGAGATAGCAAGAACTCTTCGATCAAATGTTTGGTCATCTGTATGTATTGTGTAATGCAGTGACAAATGTCTTGCAAAGTTCTTTGGGACATCTTATTATACTTTAGTGGATTTTATTTTAATTCACTCATGGGACTTGGATATTGCTGGCTGGTGTCTCCCCCTTGCAGACCAAGCCTCTGACCTCCTGCCCTTTTCTCTCTCTATCTGTGCACCTTCAGTCACCCCCGGTCTTGCAGGGAAGAAGCAGGAAATTTCAGGTTGAGACTCGGCTCCGGCCAGATTCCACCACTACACCAAGGAGACCCTCTCACGTCCACACACTCACTGCTCCAGATGCCAGCGCCTCTGTCCACCCACAGGGGGTAGCTGGCCATGTCCTGGACCTAGCATGTGAAGATGCCAACTGTCCAGGCGACAGCTTCTGTATGAGCGACTATGAGAGTGGAGGATCCAGGTGTCACTGCAACTTGGGGAAAACTGGGGACTGGTGTAACAGAGGTGAGGAAACACAGAACCTGCATTGAATTTACATAAACTTTACATATCGATATGGGTTTTACACAATTTACATACAGTTTACATTTAGTTTGCATACAATTTACATGTAATTTACATATATTTATGTATAGCTTACATACAGTCTACATGTATTTACATATAATTTACACATTTTACATAGCAAGTATAGAGATTTGCATTCAGTTTGCATAGAATTTGCACATTTACACAGAATTTACAGTTTACATAGTTTGCATGGAGCTTACATAAATCTAGAGAATTGAATATTCATAATGTTATGTTGCTATTTTGCATTATATTCACATAGGTTTATGAAAGATTTATCAGATTTATTGATTTGACTTATTGTTGTCACATGTATCAAGATACAATGAAAAGTGTTGTGTGTTATATAGGCAGATCATACCACAAAAAGTGCATCAAGGTAGCAGAACAGAGTGCAGAATATAGTGTTACAGCCACAGAGAAGGTGCAGAGAGAGAGAGAAAGAGATCAAAATTAACATTTGAGAGCTCCATTCAAAAGTTTGATAACAGCAGGGAAGGAACTGGTCTTCAATCTATTCGTATGTGTATTCAAATTTTTATATCTTCTGCCCGAAGGAAGAGGGTGGAAGAGAATTTAACCAGAGTAGGAGGGGTCTTTGATTATGTTGGTTGCTTTCCCTAGGCAGCAGGAAGTATAGATGGAGTCAATGGATGGAAGGCAGGTTTGTGTGATGGACTGGGCTGTGTACAATTATGTAACATTTGCATAGAATTTATAATACGAAAACAGGTGTTCTCAATAGGCTTGTGATGGTGTTTATGCTCCTAATGAGCTTCCACACACCCCCTCTGTATCTAGCTCTTCTAGTCATTGATCCAGAACTCTGTTTCATTTTCCACAGCTGCTGTGCATTTTCTGTTTTTATCATAAATGAGTGCCCTCCCACCCTTTTTCATCTCGCTCCATCAGCAGAAGCTCTTCTTTCTTTCACTTCTCATGTGTTTGCTGGGTTTGCTTTAAAAACATCCCACCTAACAGCAAATGAAAGCAAAATACTGCAGATGCGGGAAATGTGAAACAAAGCCAGAAGGTGCTGGAGAAACTCAGCAGCATCTGTGGAGAGAAAAACAGAGTTAACGTTTCAGCTCATGGCCTTTCTTCAGGATTGGGAACTATGTACTGTGTTAGATTCCTTAAAAACACATATGGAACGAGTCCATGATCTTTTTAAATACCTGGCTTTATTTCTTACTAGATGTCAATCAGATGGCTACAAGTTAAGACCTCTCTACAGTAACAGCTTGTTCTGTGTTTTTTATACTTTTTTTAGTCCATTTACTAGTTATCTGTTCACCACATCCTAACCACAAGGTCTAGGCCACAGTCTCTTTGTGACATATGCTCATGTTTGCTTCAAACCAATTTTAACTGGCCTTGCAAGTCCCATTTTTGCATTAGCATTTGCAATTTAACCTTTGTTATGCTGTAGTTTAATCACACAATTTTCAATATGCTCCACAACTCCCCCTTTTGATTCTTTCCAAACAGAAACACACAAACAAAGCAAACTAACAATAATATGTAGATTGCCAAGAGTGTTGAAGGGCAGTAAAATATCAAACTTTTAGGTTTCAGCATTTGCTGAATACAACATTTTCGTTACATAAACAAGAAATACACAATAGAATTCACAACAATAAGAAGTAATACAATCAACTTTTCCCATCTTGGGCTATTGTAACAATTCTTATCAAGTTTCAAGTTCAGTCACTCGTTGCTTGTTAACATTATACATGGACTCAAAATTGTCCAGTTCTTTGGACTCAAAATTGCCCAGTTCTCTTTTTCAAGGTATCTGTATGTCATCAATTTTTGGACACTTTCACTGCAGCTCACTTCCACTGTTTTAAACTTCAATTGCTGTTTCAATCCATTATTCTAATTTGTTTTTCTTTTGCCACTAATCTCCATCCCTAATTACTTCATCTCATTCAATTTTGCCATTTAGCTATTACCACCTATCTTATTCCAGAGATCTGGAGAGATCTGTAGACCATGGTAAATCATCTTATTATATTTTAAAACAGAAGTCAAATGTTTCTGTCCCAGAGCAGGCTTAGGACCACCTGCAACCTTCTTCTTAAACCTATAGGTCTTTGCCCAATGTCCTTCTCGTCCACAGCTGTAACATCTAACCTGGCACCTATCTGCCAAGACTCCCAGTGTTGTTACTACAACCTACATGGTTCTCAGTTTAGACTCCATATTCTGTTCCAAGCGGCTAGCCTCTTCAACAATTTCACCATACATTCTGCGACTGGTCTCGCAATCGGGAACTGTAACCTTTAACATTTTTGCTAGTTCAGGTTTTAATCCTGAGACAAAAGCAGATTTCAGGGGCGCTAGACTACTACTGTCAATTTCTACTGCATTTGTGTCCCTTGCCAGGCTGGAATGTTCTATCCAGATCACCACAAACCTCTCTGCATAATCTCATAACTCCTCATTGCATTTCTGCTGACATGCTGCAACTTTACTCCAATCTGTCTTAGGTGGGCCATAATCTTTCAATCATCCCTAATAGCTTTCCACCCATAATCAAAGTCTTGTCCACCATCATCTAATTCCTCTCTAACTTTCTTAACCAGCTTTCAGCTCACATTACCTCCTAACATGATAGACAACACTTGTACTCCATCCATAGGGTGAAAACTGTGTATATTTTTAAGCTTTTCCAATTCATTCCACATTTTTATGCCTCCCTGTTTCAGGTGAGGCAGTTCTTTGGCCCATCTTTCCACCAGTTTGGAACTGGGAGGCTTGTGGGCTCCCTTTTGTGTGTATTCATATTTAACTACACCCTTGTCGTCCTTTGTTTTTTTCCGCCTTGTGGCTCCTGGTTTGTACTGACCATAAATTAAATGGTTGGTTCTCTTCTTCAGACTCACTAGGACTGAGACCATATTGTTTGTTCCCATTTCCCAGAACCTGCACTTTGCCTGGGTCTTGGGGTGTCCCGTAGTTGCTATATAGAGTGAAGGATTTTTCATTACTGGAGGTTTATCCTTCTCAGCCATTTTTTGTTTTGTCATTTTAAGTTCTTCACAAACAGCTTTCAACTGTTCCTTTAGTTTGTTAATTTCGCGATCATGATTAGATTTCTCTGTCATTTCTTGTTGCTAATTTGTTGCATTTCACATAGAGACCATCGAATCTGTTTTCTGTCTTTTAATCAAGTGGTTTTACCCCAAACACGTTTAATATCATCAAGGGATCATTGTCCCATGGAGGTCCCATATTTCTCATGGGATCCTGTCAAAGTTTTTGAGAGGTCAAATGGTGTTCTATGTATTCCTTTAACATTTTGAGAACTTCATCTTCAGAAATATCAGGTGGGGCCTGCCTTCCTTTCACTGTTATAAGTAATTCAGACTTTGATGTTATTTCTGGATACTTATGTGGACTTACAGCAGATGGGACTCAATGAGCCAAAGGCCAGCGACCACATTCTTTCTCTGCTGATTACAGACATTGGTTTGGGGACCTTGAGCCGTATACCACTCGTCAGTGGGTCTCAGATCATAGGCTAATCATATTGTCAGGGGTCCAGAGATATTATTTCCTCTGCCAGGGGGACCAGGGGTTTTATTTCCTCTGCCAAGTTGGATGTCTGTAAATAATATGGGCTCAAGTCGGAAATCACAGACAGCTTGCTGATTGCGTTAGATGACGTGGGTCTGAGCTTTCACTATCACCCGAGGACTTTTACAACCAAGGAGTCCTTACATCTCCACTGTGCGTTGGGAGCCTTCAGTGTTCCAACATTCATTTTTAAGATCCTGCTGACTATGCCAAGTTGACAGGTTTCTTAAAAATAAATAAGGAACGAGTCTGCAATCTTTTTAAATATCCAGCTTTATTTCTTGTTAGATGTCAATCAGATAGTTACAAGTTAAGACCGCTCTCAGGTTCTTGAGTAGATTTGTAGCTTGGGTTGTGATACTGTGGTTGGTTCGCTTGCCAAGCTGGTTCATTAGTTTGTAGACATTTCATTACCCTGCTGGGTAACATCATCAGAGCTGGTAGGAATTGCCGATGCTGGAGGCTGAAATAACAAGGTGTAGAGCTGGATGAAAACAGCAGACCAGGCAGCATCAGAGGAGCAGGAAAGCTGATGTTTCGGGTCTGGACCCTTCTTCAGAAATGGGGGAGGAGAAGGGGGCTCTGAAATAAATAGAGAGAGGGGGAGGCGATGACAGAAGGTGGATAGTGGAGCCGATAGGTGGAGAGAAGACGGACGGGTCAAGGAGGCAGGGATGAAGCCAGTACAAGTGAGTGTAGGTAGGGAGTTGGGATGGGAGTTGGCCAGTGAGGAGGTAGGGGCGGGTAGGTGGGAGGGAAGACAGACAGGTCAAGGAAGTGGGGATGAGGCTAGTAGGTAGAAAGTGGAGATGGGGGTTGGTCAGTGAGGTGGGAGGAGCAGATAGCTGGGAGAAAAGACGGACAGGTCAAGGAGGTGGGGACGAGAGGGGCTGGTCTTGGGATGAGGTCGAGGATGGGGAGATTTTGAAGGTTCTAAAGTCCACATTGAGACCATTGGGCTGCAGGGTTCCCAAGCGGAATATGAGTGCTGTTCCTCCAGCCTTCGGGTGGCATTGCTATGGCGTTGGAAGAGGCCCAAGATAGAATGTCATCCAAGGAGTGGGAGTGGGAATTGAAGTGGATCGTGACTGGGAGGTGTTGTCATTTGTCACGAACCGAGCGCAGGTGCTCCACAAAGTGGTCTCCAAGCCTCCGCTTGGTTTCCCCGATGTAGAGGAGGCCACATCGGGAACAGCGGATACAATATACCACATTAGCGGATGTGCAGGTGAACATCTGTTTAATGTGAAAGATTTTCTTGCGGCCTGGGATGGAGGTGAGGGGGGAGGTGTAGGGGCAGGTGTAGCACCTCCTGTGGTTGCAGGGAAAAGTGCCAGGGGTGGTGGGGCTAGTGGGGAGTGTGGAGCGGACGAGGGAGTCACGGAGAGAGCGGTCCCTCTGGAAGGCAGATAAGGGTGGGGAGGAAAATATATCCTTGGTAGTAGTGTCAGATTGCAGGTTGCGGAAGTCGCAGAGAATGATGCTTTGAATCCAGAGGTTGATGGGGTGATACGTGAGGACAAGGGATTTTTTTCTTTGCTGTTATTGCAGGGAGGGGGTGTGAGGGATGAGGTGCGGGAAACGCAAGAGATGCAGTCGAGGGCGCTTCCGACAACTGTGGAGGGGAAATTGCAGTCCTTGAAAAACGAGGACATCTGGGATGTCCAGGAGTAGAATGCTTCATCTTGGGAGCAAATACTGTAAAAATTAGAAATAACCTTAGGGACTACTGTTGACTAGAAATTGAACTGAATGAAATATAAGGTAAACATTTTTTATTCATTCATGGGAAAATGGTGTCACTGGCTTGGCCAGCATTCATTGCCCATCCCTATTTGCCCTTGAGAAGGTGATGCTGAGTGACCTTCTTGAAATGCTGCCTCCATGTACTGTAGGTCAACCCACATTGGCCTTGGGGAGGGAATTCCAGGCTTTGGACCCAGTGACATTGGAGGAACAGCGATATATTTCCAAGTCAGGATGGTGAGTGGTTTTGAGGGGGACTTGTAGTTGGTGGTGATCCCATTTATCAAGTGTTGTATATTTCTATGTTTCCAGTACAGGGAATGTTTACATCATTAATTTGAGTACATTTTTCTTTTTATGATTTGATTCTTTTAGAAAGGAAACCGCTTAACTCATCACCCTTACTTGAATGAATTGAGAGCCTTGTCTTTGTACATTGAAGAATAATGGTTTCAGTGGTGACCAGACATTTTTGACCAAGCAATTCTTTAAAGTCAACACACGTCTATTAATGTGTCCACAAACGATCCTTGCATTTGCAAGAATGCAAGAAAACAAAGGAATAGAATAATCGGCCCTTCGAACCCACACTGCCACCAATAGCATCCATGATTTCCACGTCATCTTCACTTTCCCGCCTGCTCCCTATACCCCTCAATTCCCCAAGAGATTTCACATCTGACTAACCAGCCTTAAATATTTTCAGTGATGGAGCCTCGACATCCCTCTGACAGTGAGAATTCCAAGAGTTCACAACCCTTTTATGTGAAGAAATTTCTTCTCACCTCAGTCCAACATATTTGGCCCCTTATCCTGAAACTGTACACCACTACACCACTCCATGTCCCCACCTGTTGCACTCTGCCTGATCATGATTCCACCGATCAGCATCTCTTAGTGTCTAATGATGTGTAAATTTCTGTGTGTGCATGGAATTTGGAAATGCACTATCTGGTCTTCTTGAACAGCCCCAGTGGCTGCTTTTATCTGTGTCAAATGATGCCAGGTTCACATTCCCCTGTACTAACCATCTGCACATAATGCAGGCTGATGTAGCCGTGCCATCCTGAGACAACCCTGCATTGTCAAGGGTGCTGTCTTTCAGATGAGGCATTAACCTGAGGCCTCATCTGCTGGCTGTCTGGAGGAAAATGATTCCAAGACAATAATTCAAAGAAAAACATTGGTTTAAAAGATGCTAGATAAGAATATGCCTTCCTTCTATCAAAAGACTTGGGATCACTTGATGGAGCAGTGCAGAAGGAACTTTACCCTGTATCTAAGTCCGTGCTTTATATATCCTTGGCGTAATTGATGGGGACAGTATAGAGGGACCTTTACTCTGTCTCTAACCCTGAGCTGTCCCTGTCCTGGGAGTATTTGATAGGGACAGTGTAGAGGGAGCTTTGCTCTGTCTCTAACCCTATGCTGTCTCTAACTTGGAAGTGTTTGATGGGGAAAGTATAAACAAACCCTGTACTGTCTTTATTCTGGGAGTGTTTGATGGGGACAGTGTAGAGGGAGCTTTGCTCTGTCTCTAACCCTGTACAGAATTTTTCATGAGTGCATCGATTTTAAGTTTTCTGATGCCTAGTTTTATTTTTTTGATCACTGGCACCACCTGCTGATGAATTCAGATAGTGGGCAACAGATTGAGTTCTGAAAGACAGCCAGCACTAATGGTTTTCCCCTGTTTGGAGGTGTGTTTGGAAGTCAAGATAGTGTGATTGGAAGGGAGGGTAGTGTTTTTTTTTTATTCATTCACAGAATATGGGCAATGCCAGCTGGGCCACCATTTATTGTGCATTCCTAATTGCCCAAAGAGCAGTAAAATTGCTGTGTGTCTGGAGTCACATGTAGTTCAAACCAGGCAAGGATAGCAGTTTCCTTCCCTAAAGAACATTCGTGAACCAGATGGGTTTTTCCAACACTCAGTTCTTAGTCATCATTAGACTCTTAATTCCAGATTTTTATTGAATTCGAATTTCACCATCTGCCATGGTAGGATTCAAACCTCGGTCCCCAGACCATTACCTGGGTCACTGGATTAACAGTCCAGCGATAGTACCACCAGGCTGTCACCTCCCTCCTGTGACTGAGTGTGTTTAGGAGGAGGGTAGTATGATTGGGAGGAAGGATTGCATGATTTGGTGGGATAGTGAAGGGCAATAAGCAAGTTCCCTTGCAGCCTTCCTTACAATCAATATCTGAGCACAGAGGATTGTGGTAGCCGCCTTCTGGAGGCCAATTGGGGTTCTTATTGTAGCCACCTCAAGGCCATGTGTGGGCCTTATGCTGTTCAACCAGCAGGGGCTTTACTCTGAAATCTACCTCCTCTATCTTGCCAGTGACCCGCTCCCTACAACTACAACTCCTCATTGAGCCAACACTCATTTCTGCTCATTCTAATATCAGCATGGCCACCGCTCCTGATGGCGCTGCTGGTACTGGAGAGCTCCAGTCCTTGATTGGCCAGCAGTTTTTTTGGGTGTGGGCTTCCTGCCATAATGGAGATTTGATTGAGCTGTCCAACTCAGTGCCTATTTTCTTTGTAGTAGCATCAGGTTTCTTTGTTTCCCACCAGTTTTCCAGCCAGTGAACTGAACTCCACACCCCTGCCCGTCCCCAACAATAAACTCTCCCCATGCTGCATTGAGAGAGCACGTTCCATGAACTCAGTACATTTCATGACACTTTACATGCAATTAAGTACTTTTGGCATTGGTCATCATTGCTATTTAGTGCACAGGAAGATCCCATAAATAGGAATGAGGCAATGAGCACACAATCTCTTTTTCCTGAGTGACATTGGTTGAGGGGTGAAAATTTGCCAGGAATCTGGGGAGATCTGCTCTGCTCTTCCTCAGAGTGATCTTTTAATTCCACTTGAGAGCACAGATGGTACCAGTGTCTGATTGGAAAGAATGCCTTTCCATTTGTAAAACACTCCCTCAATACTGCACTCAGATTCTCATCGTGGAGTTTTACCTTGGTCTGTGTTGGAAAGATCCAGATACTCCTGCATCCCTCTTTCTCCTGGTTTCTTCATCTTCCCACAAGACCTGTCATAGTGTCTCCTATTATAACTCATTGGATACTAACTGTGAACCTGGTTTTTGATCAGAACATGAATCTCGCAGAAAAGAGAGACAAATTGCCAAAGCTTTTCATTTTCTGTACATCAGGACACAAGAATGCCAAATCTCAAACAATTGCAACAATGTACACAGCAGGAGAAGACTGCTGATTGGTTGTCAAGTCAACCTAGACAGATTGAAGCATTGCTAAGCAGAAAACAATGGGGAATTATACACTCCCCAGGCTCTAAGGAAATTCAAGAAAGGTGCAATGGTCTTCCACTTATTCCTTTGATTGCAGAGAATGTGTCCTTGGGTATCAATGGTGAAAAATTCCAGCAACACGTCTCTCTGGAACTCCTCACCTATATAGTCATCTCTTCATTTCATGCTCAAAAAGCTTGACACCATCAAGGACAAAGCAGCCTCTTTGATAGGAACCATATCCACGAACATCCACTCACTCCACCACCGACGCTCAGTAGCAGCAGTGTGTACTATCTACAAGATGCATCACAGAAATTCACCAAACATCCTTAGACTGCACCCTCCAAACCCACAACAATTTCCACCTAGAAGGTCAAGAACGGCAAATACATAGGAACACCATCCCTTGCAATTTCCCCTCTAAGCCACTCACCATCCTCATTTGGAAATATATCGCTGTTCCTTCAGTGTCACTGGGTTAAAATCATGAAACTCCCTCCCAAAGGCCATTATTGACTGAAGTGGTTCAAGAAGGCAACTCACCACCACCTTCTCAAGGGGCAACTCGGGACGGGCAATAATGCTGGCCCAGCCAGTCACTTTTTCTGATGTCCAAGGGTTATGACAAGTTGCTGCCTCACCTAAATAGTAACAACAAGAAATGAAGTGAAGTGAGTAAAAGCTTCTGAGCCCCATTGGCTGAGCTGTATGCACTGTTGTTGATGTAACTGACACATTTTCACACATTTCACCCCTCTCAGATATCGCTGTTCAGTACCCAAAGTTTTATGGTTACTCCTACCTCACCTTTGAGCCTCTCAGGAATTCCTACCAGAAATTTCAGATAACCATTGAGTTTAAGGTGAGTCTAACTGTGCAGAAAGGATCTGCAAAAAAAATCAATGGATCCACAAGTGTGTCTATAAAGAGGCATTACTATTCTGTAAACTTTGAAATATTACATTTAGTTCCCATATCTAAAATGTTGATATAGACTGTGAACACCTAGGGCTCAAGCACTGATCTCTGTGGTAGCCCACAATTCCCAGCCTGACAATCTGAGAATTCACAGTTTATTGATACTTTCTGTTTGCTTCCCTTTAACTAATGTCATGATACAAGCTGATTTTAATACTGTGCTAGCAATTCAGATCCCTGAGTGAAACCTGATTTGATAGATTAATCATTTAATTTTGGTAGTTGATTATCCATATAGGGAGTAGGCCGTTCAACTCCTCAAGCTTACTCCACCATTCATTAGGATTATGACAGATCTGTGGCCTTACTCTGCCTTTGGTCAATATCCCTTAATATCTTATTGCTTCACGAAAGTTTATCTATCCCAGATTTAAAATTAACAACTGATCCAGCATCCATTGCCATTGGTAGAAGAGAATTCCAAATCTCTACCCTTCTTTATGCGGAGAAATGCCTCCTAACATCTCTCCTGTACAGTCTGGCCATAATTCTTATGTCTGTACTCTCTTTACCTTGTCTCCTGATCATCATTCATTACCTTGTCCCACTCATGTAGGCAGACGTGGACGATGGTTTGCTGTTGTACTGCGGAGAGAGAGAGAATGGCCACGGAGACTTCCTGTCTCTCGCAATCATCCGTCGGCGCCTCCAGTTCAGGTCAGACTCTTCCTTCGAAAACGCAACTGAGAAAGCTGCCCTGCATATACACAATCCACTGCATTTAGACTGCCTCCTACGCTTACACAACCCCATGTATTTACACAGCTCCCTGCATCTACACAACTCCCTGCATTTACATGGTTCCTTGCATTTACATGGTTCCCTAAATTTACATGGCTGCCTGTGTTTACACAGCCGCCTGTGTTAACACAATCTTCTGTGTTAACACAATCTCCTGCGTTTACACAGCCCCCTGCATTTACATGGCCCCCTGTATTTACACAGCTTTCTGCATTTATATGGCCTCCTGTCCTGACACAGCTCCCTGAGTTTACACAGCCCTTTGTGTTTGCACAGCCCCTGCATTTATACATCACACTGCATTTACACAGCCTCCTGCATTTACACAGCCTCCTGAGTTTACACAATACACTGTGTTGACACAACTTCTGCATTTACACAGATCCCCACACTTATATAACTTATACATTTACATAGCTCCTGGTTTCCATCTGCAACTCATGATTACACAGTCCCTTGCTTTTAACAGTCCCCTGCATTTACATAGCTCCTATACATGGACTATATCTGCATTTAAAGAACTCTTGCACTGACAAACCACTGCATTTGCACAATGCCACCCCACATTAATATAGCCCCTAAGTTTGCATAGCCCCTGGATTTACATGGATACCCAACATTTACACGGATTCTGGGTTAATGATCGGTTGTACATTGGGATTTTGAAATATGCTATATCAATGCAAATCTTTCTTTTCTTTCCTTGCAGGTTTAACTGTGGCACAGGGGCTGCGTCCCTGGTCAGTGAGAGCAGGGTACAGACTGGCCATTGGCACATAGCCACTATCTACAGGAATGGCATCAATGGCTGGTTACGCCTGGACAATGACACTCCAGTCACTGGCAAATCCAAGGTAACCTCTGATATAACAAGATGTATAGCTGGATGAACACAGCAGGCCAAGCAGCATCAGAGGGGCAGGAAAGCTGACGTTTCAGGCCTAGACC
>NC_063334.1:124174049-124200682 GCF_021869965.1 Rhincodon typus
ATCTCAGATTCTCCAGCATCTGCAGTTCCTACTATCTCTGAACCAAGATAACCTCTATCGCTCTAGAAAGAGGGGGAGGTAGTTAGAGGGGTGGAAGGGTTGGATTATGGGAGAGGGGACGGTAAGAGGGGATGAGGAGAGAAGGGATGGGAATGGAAGGAAGAGAAAGGGGGAAGGGAGAAGGCAAAGTAAGGTTGGAGAGATGGAACACAGGATAGGGTTCGGAGAAAGAGTGTCAATTATGGATGAGGATGGGCAGAGAGAGAGAGGAGGAGGACTGATTGAGGAGTGGGACAAGGATGAGGTTAGTGAGGATGCAGGGAGACAGGGGTGATAGGTAAGGAATGAAGAGTGTGTAGGAGAATGGAAAGGGAGACAGGAGGGAGAGGTAGAGGGGACAGGATGGAGATTAACGTGGGATATGAAATTAGGAGAGCCAGAGATCAGGAGGGGAAAATGGAAGAGGTAGAGGCAAGAGAAGGGGGATGGGGTGAAAGAGAGAAGTAGTGAAGTAGAGAGGGGAATCAGAGAGAGTGGGAAAGGGAGGGTATAAGCGAGAGGTGCAGAAAGTGAGTGGGGGAGGAGAGGAAGAGAGGCAGCACAGGATTGAAAGAGGAAGAAGAGAAGAGGTGAGGGAAGGAGAGCAGAGGAGAGAATGGAGGATAGACAGATGGGAGAGGGGAGGGTTTGGAATCATTGTGGTGTGATAGGGTTAACCAAGGTAGCAAATGGAGAACAGAAAGAGTCTGTGGGAGGGATTGACAGAAGGAAGAAGGGAGAATGGAGGAGATTGTTTGTTTGTTTGTTACCCAGTGTGATAAGGAGGTCAAAGTTTTGCCTGTTTTGTGGGACCCAGTGGGATGCAGAACCTTACTCTGAGCTTTGCTCTTCCTCACAGGGTCACTACACAAAGATCACATTCCGGTCACCATTGTACCTTGGCGGTGCGCCAAGTGCCTATTGGCTGGCCAAGGCAGCAGGGACTAATCGGGGATTCCGAGGCTGTGTCCAGTCACTGGTCATTAACGGCAGACGGATCAACATGCGAGGCTGGCCTGTGGGTCGAGCAGTCAGTGGGGCTGATGTTGGTACGTGTGGGCGAGGCTGGGAGAGGGGCTGAGTTTCTCAATATGAGTTGAACTGTGTAAACAAATTTCCTAGAATCACCATCAGCTGCACTGATAAGGGAAAGATTGTTCACAATATCACAGAAGTTTTATGGCACCAAGGGGAGCCATTCAGCTCATCATATCTGCAACGGTAAAGCCCTGGGAAGGTCCCAGGTCTTACATCAACCCAAACATAACAGGAGGATCAGACTATTCAGCCCTTCATGGCTCTTCCAGCCCTGAATGGACATACTCCAATGTTAAAGATTGACAACTTATTCTAGACACACTTTCTCAATTCTCTCTCATCAGCAAAAATAATTTCTCACTTTCTACACAATTGAATCTCGCCATTCCCGCATTGTCACTGAGTCAAAATGCTGGAATTCCCTCTCTAAGGGCACTGTAGATCGACCTACAACACATGGACTGCAGCAGTTCAAGAAGGCAGTTCACCACCACCTCCTCAAGAGCAACTAGGGCCGGGTGATAAATGCTGGACCAACCAACACATCAGTTTTATTTCCTTGAATATTGATAATCCTCTCCCATCCTCCCAATTGAATGTTCATTCTTTTCTTGTGCGTGAGGGTTCGGAATCCAACTGGGCCCTGGGTGCCCTCAGAATTTACATCACAGCATGAGAATGAAGATCCTCAAGCCTCTTCAGAAATTTGCTGGGATCGTGGCTGATGTGGTCATAGTCTCAACTCCACTTTCCTCTCTGCCCCCATCATCCTCCATTCCCCTCAAAAGAAAACACAACTTTGAATGTATTCAACGAGGCAAATTAGATTTTCAGATTAATGAACATCAAAGAGAATTAATTCCTCCTCATCTGTGTTCTAAATGGGACATCTGTTCTTCTGAAACTGTGGGACCATAGTTCCTAGACTTCCTCATGAAAGGAAACATTATCTCAGCATCCTCCCATAAGACCATCAGATATAGGAGTAGAAGTAGGGCATTCAGCCCATTGAGTTTGCTCTGTCATTCCATGGTTGATATAATAATCTTCAATTCCATTTTCCTGTCTTTACCCCATAACCCTCGATTCACTTACTGATTAAAAATTTGTCTCAGTCTTAGATATACTTGATGACCTAGCCTCTACAGCCCTATGTGGTCAAGATTCACTACTCTCTCAGAGAAGAAATTCCTCCGCATCTCTGTCTTAAGTCTGTGACCCTTATTCTGAGATGATATCCTCTAGTCCTAGACTCTCTCACGAAGGGAAACAACATTTCTACATCTAGTTTCTACAAATCTTATACATTTCAGCAAAGTCACCTTCCATTCTTCTAAACTCCAGTGTGTACAGGCCTAAAGTACTCAGCACTTCTCATTAACCAACACTCTTCACGGGAATAAGTTTACTGGACCTTCTGTGAACGGCTTCCACTACACCTTGTTAAATTGGCAAAAGATACAGCACATGGAGCATTGTCTCACCAATGACCTGTTCAACTACAACAAGACTTCCTGATATTTCTACTCAATTCTCCTCTTCCATAAAGTCCAGCATTCTCTCTGATTTCCTCATTAATTGTTGCACCTGAATGCCAACTTTGCATTATTTGTACAAGGACACCAACATTTCACCATACCACAGAATTCTGCAGTCTCTGCACTTAGTAATCTGTTTTTCTATTACTTATGCAGAGGCAGAAATTTCCCACATTATACTAAGTCTGCTGTATCTTTTGCCAATTTAACAATATTAATTAAATAACATGAGGGGGATGATTGTGAAAGTTTAGTCGAGGGATAATGCTCACACTACAGATGATTGCACACAGACACATCTCAAAATATCTCTTCAGCAGTCTTAACGGATGCTATGAGGGAGCGAGGAGGTGTAAGTGATTGTAGAATCACCCCATGGGAAATAGGTCCTTGTCCAATCCAGTATTGTCTCATATGATGACCAGGTCTGAAGCCCCAGATCCGGAGCACAGATAATCCAGGCTGACACTTCTCATGCAGGGCTGTGGGAGTTCCACCCTGCCAGAGGAACCAGTTTTTGGGTGAGATGTTAAATTGAGCCCCTAGCAACCCTCTCAGATGGAGATGTCAGATGAAGATGGACAAGGAGTAGAGGAGTTCTCTATAAAACGCCAGCAAGTTGGCTGGGCAGGAAAGGTTAAGAATCAGCCCAATGTGTTCAGACTTTGTTTTCTAATTGAATGGAGGGACAATGAATCTGTATCAAGTGACTTTGTGTTGGGGGACAAGGCATTGGGATCAATCATGTGACTAAATCTCTAGGAATGAGTCCAGTGCGGTTGGTAATGTTACTCTCAGGCCTTACTTTAGTTATTGTTCCCTACGATCCTCCATGATCATTTCTGGACTTTCCAGAGATCTTACTGGTCCATGTCAGTTACAACGCCAATCCTGGTACAGTCTGGGGTCTCCATCATCATGTTTACTTTACTTGCAGATTTAATTCCCCTGAAATTACTGCCTATCCACCACCACCCCTACAATATCTCCTTCATCCTCCTGCCTTCACCAAAATCTCCTCCCACCTCCTGAAATCAGCTTTTGCCTTTTCCTAGGGGAGTGCAGCGCTGGATTGTGCAACAGAGTTTCCTGCATCAACGGTGGGAGCTGTGTTTCCCACAGGGCTGACTCTTACCTGTGTCTGTGTCCCAAGGGTTTCCGAGGCAAGCATTGCGAGGAAGGTATGTGATCCCCACCCAATGTCTTTCTCCACAGTTCATGCTGGTTGGCATTGATGGTGAGTTGATGTGTGTGTGAGTGAATCTGGCTGTACAAGTGTGTGTGTGTTGCTGTGAGATTGTGTGTGTCAGTGTGAAAATATGAGTGAATATGTGTTAGTGCCTGTCTCTTTGTGAGTGAGTGTGTTGGTAAATCTATGTCAGCAAGTGTGTCATTAAGCGTGTGTCAGATGTTGATGGGTTTTTGTGTGTATGTCAGTGAGTGAGTGTCAGTCAGTGACTGTGTCTCTGTGTGTGTGTGTGTGTGTGTGTGTGTTTGTGTGTGTGTGTGTGTGTGTGAGAGCGATCAGATGAAACATGTGTGTGTGATCAGATGAAGCATAATGTGGGCCTCAAACCAGTCCTGATGAGTACAAGGCATAAGCTTCGCCTTCACGTCTCCTTTTTACAATATTCAAGCATTGTAAAAACCCATCTGGTTTACTCATATCCTTTAGGGAAGAAACTGACATACTTATCTGGTCTGGCCTGCACGTAACTCCAGACCCACAGCAATGTGGCTGACTCTTAACTGCTCCGTAAATTGTTCTAGCAAGCACTCAATGCAAGGGCAATTAGGGGCAACAAATGCTGGCCCAGCCAGCAACACCCACATCCCATGGATAAATTAAAAAAAAGATCATTCTAAAATTCTGAATATATATCTGTTTTTGACACAAGAACTTAACAAATTATAACACAAATCCCTGCTCTTTTTGTTTCCAATGACTCTTTGGCCTAGCTTTCACTCTGGTGGTCCCACAGTTCAATGCTTCACAAATGTCCTACGCTGGTCTGCCTTGGCCAATGGAGCCTCAGTATTACCTCTCCTTCATGGAGTTCCAGATCACCTTCCGTCCTGAGGCTGCCAATGGGGTCATCCTCTACAGCCACGACACCTCCAGTAAAGACTTCATCTCCCTCAATCTAGTGGCCAGATATGTGGAGTTCCGCTTCGACTGTGGCTCAGGGACTGCATCCATCAGGTCAGAGTTCAACTACAAAATATGCTGTCATCTCCACCCAATCCTCACCCACTTCATCACGCAAATCATAGTGGGGGTGGGGGGAAGCTCGGTTAGCTCAGTTGGCTGGATGGCTGGTTTACGATAGAGGGTGATACTAAAAGCGCAGGTTCAATTACTGCACCAGCTGAGGTTACCATGAAGGACTCATCTTCTCAACCTTTCTCCTTGCCTGAGGCATGGTAACCCGCTGGTTAAACTGCCACCAGTCATCTCTCTTGCTAATGAGAGAGCAGCCCTATAGCTTAGTAAGAATATGGCAACTTTACCTTCTTTAAAGCAAAGGAGGTTCAATAGATGGCTCATGTTAGTGGGAATTATGGCGCTGTGATTGGAACTCCTTGCCTAAAGGCATAACAAGTCTCCCTACAGCACATGGACCATAGCAGCTCAAGAAGGCAGGTCATCAGCACCCTCTCAAGGCGCAACTGAAAGTGGGCAATTTAATTATTTTTATCCACCCATGGGCAACCATCTCTTCCATGATGCCGGTTATATTCTCAGGTTGTTATGAATGATTTCCTAACACTGTTTTGAGGAAGAGCAGGAGGGTTCTCCTCAGTGTTCTGGTCAATATTTAGCACTTGGTTAACACCACAGTAAAAGGGTTGTAGGGCCATTATCATATTGCTTTTTGTGGGATCTTGTTGTCTACAAACTGGCAGCCACATTTCCTGCATGACAACAATGACCTGATTTCAGTACTTTTTTTGCTGTAAGTACTTTGGGACATTCTGAGATGCTACTCCAATGCAAGTTCTGTCATTCCTATCTTACTAAAACTGCCTCAAGAAAATCTCCTTGACAGGAAAGGTTTACACAGATACATAGGAAATAGGAACAGAAGAAGACCATTCAGCCCCTTCAACCTGGTCTATCATTCAAATTCTTCATGGTTGATCTGTGTGTATTTGGAATTCTACATTGTTTTAAAATTAGGGGTCACCAAGTTGAGTGTTGAATATTTAGAGCATGATGTGACATTAAACTCTTCTTCTGTCGCCTGTGCCTCTGTGCCCATTTCTTTGGACAAGAGTCCTCTCTCTGGCCCATAGATGTCTTCATCCACCTTAAACACTGCCCCGCCCACAGATCCCTCCCACTGGACTGGTACCTGCACTCGACTTGTTCATCAAGAACTGTCGATATGACATTAGTCATCTTAATTTCTCTGCTGTCCTCACCAATTCTAACCTATCCTCCTCTGAACAAATCTGAACTCTGTGTGATCAGATCCAAACCTGACTTTGCAATCAAGCCTGCTGACAAGAGTAGTGCTGTTGTTGTCTGGTTGACTGACCTCTACTTTTGTAGAAGCTGAGTGCCAGCTCTCACATATCTTCTCCTATCTCCCTCTGGACCATTGAACACCAGGCCATTGTGTCCACAATGGTCACTAATCTCATTTCATCTCGTGATCTCCCCACACATGGCCTCCAAGCTCATAGACCCCAACCCCACATAGCTTACTCCTACCTCTTTTCGAAAATCCACAGACAGGACTGTCCTGGCAAACCCACTGTTTCTGCCTGCCCCTGTCCCACTAAACTGATCCCCTCCTACCTTGACACAATTTTTTCTACCCTTGTCCAGCCCACAATTCCACTGATACTCTATGTCAGTTTCAAATTTCCAGTTTGCAGGCTCCAGCCACCTCCTCTATACAATGGACATGCAAGTTCCTTCACATGTCCATCCCCCACTCAGGGCTCTCTGCTTCTTCCTGGACAAAAGACCTGAACCCTCCCCATTCATTACCACACTCTTCCACTCGGCTGAGCTCATTCTTACTTTGAACAACTTCTCCTTAAACTCCCCTCACTTCCTCCAGGTAAAAGTTGCGGCCCTGGGTACCCACATGGGTCCCAGCTATGCCTGTCTCTTTATGAAGTACATCAAACATTCCTTGTTTTAGTTTTGTTCTGGCCCCTCCCCACTACTCTTTCTCTGGTAAATCCATGATATCATCAGTGCTGCTTCCCTCCCTGGTCCAGAATTGGAAAAATTTATCAATTTCATTTCCAATTTCCACTCCGCTCTCAACTTAACCTGGTCCATCTCTGATTCCTCCCTCCCCTTCCTCGATGTCTCTGTTTCCATTTCCGGGGATAGGCTGACTACCAATATCCACTACAAACCCACCCACAGTTACCTTAATTACACATCTTCACACTCTGCTTTCTACAAAGACTCTTTTCTGTCAGTTTCTCAGTCTCCATCGCATCTGTTCCAATTATGCCACCTTCAATAAGGGAGCCTCTGAAATGTCCACCTTATTCCTCAACTCTGGTTGACAAGGCCCTTAGCCATGTCCAACCCATCTCCCACACGTTGACCCTCACTCCCTCTCTTCTCTCCCGTATAGTGATAGGGTCCCCCATGTCTTCACCTACAATCCCACCAGCATCCACATCAAAAGAAAAATAGCCACCACTTCTGCCACCTTCAGCAAGATGCCACTGCCAGACACACATTCCCTTCCCCTCCCTTGTCAGACTTGCACAGGGACTATTCCTTCTGGGACACATTGGTCCACTCCTCCTCCATTCCCAACACGACCCCACGCTCCCAAGCACCTTCCCCTTCAATTGCAGGTGTAATACCTGCCTGTTTACCTCCTTCCTTCCCTTTATCCAAAAGGCCAAACATACCTTCCAGGTGAAGCAGATATTTACATGTCCTTCACTCAGTCTGGACTACTGTATTCACAGTTCACAATGTGGTCTTCTCTACAGTGGGGAGACGAAATGCAGACTGTGTGACCACTTTGCAGAACATCTATGTTCTGTCCACCAAAATGACCCTGAGCTTCCTGTTGTCTGCCACTTCAACTCACTACCCTGCTCCCCGGTCAACATCTCTGTCTCAGGCTTGCTGCAGTGCTCCAATGAAGCTCAGCACGAGCTGGAACAACAGCAATTCACTTCCTATTTGGGAACTTTGGAACCTTCAGGACACAATACGAGTTCAATAATTTTCGGGTCTCAGCATCTTCGCCCATGTCCTTGCCCGAGTCCCCATATGCCAGGCTTTGTCATCACATGGGCTGCTGCCAGAAACAGCCAATTGTCAGCTACTAACAGTCTCCACTGGCAGCTATTCATTCTCTCAGGCTGACCTTTCCCCATTCCTTTGTCTGTCCAACAGTTTTTCTTTCTCCCTCTCTCTCTCTCTGGGTTCCCTCTCCACCGAGTGTTTACTTCTCCCCCTCCCTCAACCCCCATTTTCAGCATTTGTACCAACCTTTGCCCAGCAACAATCAGTTCTGAGGAAGGGTCACTGGACCCAAAACATTAACACTGCTTTCTCTCCACAGATGCTGCCAGACCTGCTGAGTTTTCCCAGTAACTTCTGTTTTTGCACCATATTCCTTTATCCAGCTTCTCCCTTGACTCTACCTCCTGCCAGTACCCTTATCCATCTTTTCTCTGCACAACTCAATCCTACCTTCATCCCATATCCCCTGATCTCACCTTGTCCTCATTACCTTCCACCTCAGCACATTCCTCATGGCCACCTTTGTTTAACATCACTTCCTCTCCATTTAATTTAACCTCAGTTAGCCACCTCTGGCCTCAATACCAGTTGTGTTTCCCAGCCTATTACATGACGGACACTTCCAAAATATCTAATGCAATGGAACTTCAGCCTTTTCCCTGTGCACCTCCTGTGTATCTGATTAGTCTATCTAATTCATTCTGTAGGAGTAAGGAACCCATTTCCCTGAACCAATGGCATGATGTGAAGGTGTCTCGTACTGCCAAGAGTGGAATTCTGCAGGTAGATGACCAACACACTGTGGAGGGGATGGCGGAGGTGAGTTCCAGACATCGTTGTTTAAATAAAGTTGTAGGTTGGTGGATGGCTTAAGATTCTGAAATAACCTTCACTCCATCCCAATGGGGTATCACATTGGTAAGCAGTCAAGATTTGACAATGGATAGTGTGTGGGATATGTTTGATAAATCACATCAGAGGCTGCAGCAGTGACTCTCCATGGAAGAGCAGATATATATTGCAGAGGAGTTGTAGTGTATTGGCAATGCTACTGAGCTAATTATCCAGGAACAGGACTTCAAGTCTCACCATAGCAACCAGAGGAATTTAAATAAAATTACCTATCATATTGCCTTCTGTCTAATCCACTGCCCTACTCCTGGTCTTCATGACTCCATATTGACCCTTACTCAGCCTCTGAAATGGCCTAGCAAGCCAGTCAACTGTATTCAAGAAGAAAGCTCACCACCATCTTCATCCGGGCAATTATTTCTTTATTCATTTAAGGGATCAAGCCGTCCCCGGCTAGGCAGCATTTATTGCCTATCGCTAAGAGTCCAGAGCGCATTTAAGAGTCAGCCACATTGCTCTGGGTCTGAGTCACATGTAGGCCAGAGCACTCTAAGAACTCCATATTGATGCTTATTCTGATGTCTCTCCTCCCAACAGGGGGCTTTCACGCAGATTAAGTGTAACACTGACTTATTCTTTGGAGGAATTCCTGACTATGACAATGTAAGGAAGAACTCTGAAGTGTTGCAGCCATTCACAGGAAGCATTCAGAATGTAAGTATTTTATGTCATGTGTGTGTTGTATGTGTGTGGGTTTGTGTGTGCCTAAGTGTGGTCTGTGTATCTATTGTCAACGTAAATGTATATTTGTATGTTCATGCACAGAAACAGATAAAATGGGAGCAGCAGTAGGCCATTCAGCCCTTTGATCCTGCTCCACCATTCAATAGGGTCATGGTTGATCATCTGACTCCTTACTCTGTTCCCACTTTCTCTCCATACCCTTTCGCTCTAAGAGCTATATTTACATGTTTCTTGAAAGTCTTCAACTTTTCCTCATCTCAATCCTAAATGGCCTTAAACTGTGATCCCTGGTTCTGGAATGTGTAAGTGTTGTGAATATTGACATGTTTTTGTGTACATATGTGTACATGTTGTCAGTGTGTCTTTGTGTATGTACACTGACTACATCCAGTTCAATCTCATCCTCATTCCTCAGGATTCCAGCATTCCTTGTGATTTGTCCAGCTGCAGTACTGTGTGAGCAGTAATTTTATTTTGTTAGATATTGTGAAGACTGTGTTTGGTCCCTGCCCTGAACTCCATTTCCCAGTGACTGCCCTGACCTCCATTCCCTAGTGACTGACTCCAAGTCTCCTGCTCCGGCAATTCTCTGCATTTGAAGCAAACTATTTGCACCCTTTCAGTTGTATTTGATTCCATTCTCACACCAGATCTTCCCCCATTGTTAAAGGATGCTTGCCTAATGTCGGTAGTGGGGAAAATTCTCGAATCCATTATCAAGGACTTTATAACGGAGCATTTAGAAAGCAGTGGCAGGATCAGACAGAGTCAACATGGATTTATGAAGGGGAAATCATGCTTCACAAATCTGTTGGAATTCTATAAAGATATAACTAGAAGAGTTGACAAGGGAAAGCCAGTCAATGTGGTATATTTGGACTTCCAGAAAGTATTTGACAAAGTCCCGCATAAGAGATTATTGTGCAAGATTAAAGCACATGGGATTGGGGGAAGTGTATTGAAATGGATAAAAAACTGGTTGGTAGAGAGGAAACAAAGAGAAGGAATTAATTGGCAGGCAGTAACTAGTGGGGTGCCACTGGGATTGGTGCTGAGACCCCAGCTATTCACAACATATACAAAGATTTGGATGAGGGAACAAAATGTAACATCTCCAAGTTTGCAGATGATACCAAGTCAGGTGCGAGGGTAAAATGTGATGAGGATGTAGAGATCCTTCAGCATGATCTGGACAGGCTGGGTGAGTGGGCAAATCAATGGCAGGTGCAGTATAATTTGGATAAATGTGAGGTTATTCACTTTGGAAGCAAGAACAAGAAGGCAGATTACTATCTGAATATCTGTAATTTGGGAGAGAGGCGTGTGCAGCAGGACCTGGGTGTCCTTGTGCACCAGTTGCTGAAGGTAAGCATGCAGGTGCAGCAGGCGGTAAAGAAGGCAAATGGTGTGTTGGCCTTCATTGCGAGAGGTTTTGAGTACAGGAGCAGGGATGTGTTGTTGCAGTTATACAGGGCCTAGGTGAGGCCACACCTAGAATATTGTGTGCAGTTTTGGTCTCCTTTTCTGAGGAAGGATGCTCTTGCTCTTGATAAAGTGCAGCAAAGATTTACCAGGCTGATTCTGGGGATGGCAGGACTGACATATGAGGAGAGATTGACTAGGTTAGGATTGTTTTTGCTAGAATTCAGACTAATGAGGGGGGATCTCATAGAGATTTATAAAATTCTAACAGGACGGAACAAGGTAGATGCAGGGAGGATGTTCCTAATGGTGGGTCTGTCCACAACCAGGGATCACAGTCTGAGGTTTCAGGGTGGACAATTTAGGACGGAATGAGGAGACGTTTCTTCACCCAAAGAGTGGTGACCCTGTGGAATTCATTACCACAGGCAAGAGCTGATGCTAAACATTGCATGTATTCAAGAGGCAGCCAGATGTAGCACTTGAGAGAAATAGGATCAGAGGTTATGGGGAGAAGGCAGGATTAGGCTTTTGAATTGAACGATCAGCCATGATAGCAATGAATGGCAGAACAGACTCAAAGGGCCAAATGGCCTCCTCCTGCTCCTATCTTCTATGTTTCTATGCTTCCAACCAGGTAAATTCATCTGATTCCATCTCTGCCTCAACTCACCTTCTGTTGAAATCATCAGCAGACCTCACTCCTCTACATCCCAATGGCCTGCGGACAGTGTCACCCCATTTTTTCAGTGTTCAATTCCAAACATTCCCCTGCTGAAACCTCTGTCCCTTTCCAGATAATCCTGAATGATCGGACCATCCATCTCCAGCATGATTTCAGTACCAGCGTGAACTTGGAGAATGCAAACCACCCATGTGTTAAAAACCCCTGTATCAACGGAGGCAGCTGCAGTCCTCATCACGGTGCCTTTGAATGTGATTGTCCCCTGGGCTTTGACGGGCTGCGGTGTCAGAAAGGTAAGAAAATGTCAGACCAAGTATTACCAGGATGCAGACAGGAACAGGAGGAGGCTGTTCAGCCTGATCTAGTCTGTTCTACCGTATAACCAATGTATGGCCAATCTCTACTTGAACTCTACCAAACTACTTCAACAGGAGACTCTAATCTGTTAATGCTTGGTTAAACAATCCAAACAAGAAATGTTAAATCAGGAAACCTAGCGTCATTACAGCATATAAAGAGCCATTCTGCCCATCATGTTTATACTGGCTCTCTGCAAGCAGTCTTTCCCCTCTAGGCAATAAGTCCTAGGCCAGCCATCCAGACACACATTACGTGGATGATTCATTTTATTAAAGACTGTTTCCACCTGTCATCCTGCACATTGGAGCTGGGACCCTAGCTGTTCACAATATACATTAACAATTTGGTTGAGGGAATTGAATGCAATATCTCCACATTTTCAGATGACACTAAGCTGAATAGTAGTGTGTGCTCTGAGGAGGATGCTAAGAGGCTGCAGTGTGACTTGAACAGACTGGCTGAGTGGGCAAATGCTTGATAAATGCAAATATAATGTGGATAAATGTGAAGTTATCCACTATGGTGGCGGAAACAGGAAGGCAGATTATTATCTGAATGATAGCAGTTTAGGAAAAGGTAAGGTGCAAAAAGACATGGGTGTCATGGTGGAACAGTCACTGAAGGTTGACATGCAAATGCAATAGGCAGTGAGGAAAGCTAATGGCATTCTGGCTTTCATATCAAAATGATTTGAGTATCGGAGTCAGAATGTCTTGTTTCAGTTATACAGGGCATTGGTAAGGCCATACCTTAAGTATTGTGTGCAGTTTTTGTCTCCTAGTCTGAGGAAGGACATTCTTACTATTGAGGGAGTCCAGTGAGGGTTCACCAGACTGATTCCCGTGATGGCAGGACTGACATATGAGAAAGACTGGATTGACTGGACTTGTACTTGCTGGAATTTAGAAGAATGAGGGGGGATCTGATAGAAACATAT
Organism: Rhincodon typus; assembly: GCF_021869965.1. Taxonomy (NCBI): domain Eukaryota; kingdom Metazoa; phylum Chordata; class Chondrichthyes; order Orectolobiformes; family Rhincodontidae; genus Rhincodon; species Rhincodon typus. The sequence continues at coordinate 124,186,904 of NC_063334.1, forward strand.
AAAATCCTGATGGGACTGGACAGGATAGATGTGAGAAGGATGTCCCCAGTGTTGGGAAACTCCAGAAATTGAGGTCACAGTCTTAGAATAAGGGGTAAGCCATTCAGGACTGAGATGAGGAAAACTTTATTCACTCAGAACATTGTGAACCTGTGGGATTCTTTACTGCAGAAAGCTGTTGGGGCCAGTTCGTTAAATATAATCAAGAAGGAGCTGACATGGCCCTTGTGGCTAAAGGGATCAAGAAGTATGGAGAGAAAGCAGGAGTGGGATACTGAAATTGTTTGTCAGTCATGATCATATTGAATGGCGGTGCAGGCTCAAAAGACAAAATGGCCTACTCCTGCATCTATTTTCTATGTTTCTATTCATTTCCTTCAGGTGTCCAATTAAATTTCATTTTAAAATCATTTATCTTCTCCACTTCCTCCACCCTCATGGGTAGCTGGCTCCAGATCATAACAGCTCATTGTGTAAAAAATTTCCTCTTTGCACCCAGCCCCCTCCACACCCCCTATTTCTCACCCAACACTCTAAAGCTGTCTCTCCTAGCCCTCATATCACCAGACAATGGGAAGAGTTTTTCTTTGTAACACACAGAGAATACTGGAGAAACTTAACAGGATGTAAGAAGGGTGTAAATTAAGGTGTGAAAGAGAGAGAGTGAATCTTAGCTTCTAAAAGCAAAGTAAAGAAGATACAAACACAACAGTGCTGTTGGGGCAGAAGTGGGGAGAAAGATGGCAGACATAAAGTGGTCAGTTTCTGAAGTTATGGAATTCAGTGTTGAGACTTCGAGGCTGTGAAGTGTCTAAGTGGAAAATGAGGTGTTCTTACTCAAGCTATCTTCACAGATGCTGCCAGAGCTGCTGGGCTTTTTTGGTGATTTCTGTTTTTGTTTCTGATTTACAGCATCCATAGTTCTTTCACTTTTTATTTCCTCAAGCTTGTGGTGTGCTTCATTAGAACATAGCAGCAAGCCCAGGACAGAAATGTTCACATGAGAGCAAAGTAATTTATTGAAAAGGCAATTAAGGTTTTCTTTGTGAGAGGTTTGGATAAGGCAGACCAACTTGTGTACCTCAATTAAATCTCCCCTCAGTCTCCTTTGGTTGCAGGAACAACAAGCCCAGATTCTTGAATTTAATAGAGGTAAAATCCTTCATCCCTAATGCCATTCTGGTTAGTTGCCTTGCCTCCTCTCAAGGACTCTTACATCCTTCCTAAAGAAGAGAGGTGCAATTCTCTATTTGTGGTCTAGCTAAAACTTTATAAGTTATAAATCAAAGCTTATAAACATAGACTTAAAGAAACAAAATAGAAGACACTAATGATATTGTGAACAGTTAAAGAGGACATGTTCATGTGTTAATGTACAGATGCTGTTGAAACAGCTTACTCAGCATAGCCGTCGATCCTGCCTCCATCTAGAAGCACAAATAATTGTCAGTCAGCCTCACTAATTACCTCCACTTCACTTTCTTTCCTCTGATAAACATTTCTTTGTTCAATACCCCTTTTATGGAAAAGTTCCCCAAAGAAGCAATTTGATAGAGGTGTTTTTGGACAGAGTTGGTAGGGTGATACCATTCCTATTGGTGGAAGGATTGATAAGAGAGGACACAGATTGGAGGTTAATGACTAAAGATGCAACAGAAAGCTGAGGATCTTTTTTTTTCACACAACAACTGCTTTACGGTCTGGAACGTATTGCCTGTGAGTGTGGGTGAGGGGATTTAATCAAAGCCTCAAGTTGGATTATTGACTAAAATGGAAGAATGTGCTTGGCAACAGGGAAAGGCAAGGGATTATACTGGGTGCCTCAGAGAGCCAGCATGAATGGAATGGACCAAATGGCCTCCTACTTAAAGATTAACTTGTGTAACATGAACTCTTGATCGCTAACAGTCTGTCTTGTCTTCTTTCTTTTACATCATACGGGCTGCAGAATGTGGAAATTACTGTCTGAACAGTAAGTACTCCAGGATCTATCCTGGTGTCTTAGACGAACATTAGAGTAGAGCTTGCTGATGGGAAACCACTCAGGCAATTTATCACAGCTGAGGACGTCAGAACTGTATTCAGGGACCCTATTTATAAAGTCAAGGATCCCACAAGCTTTCTTAAACATCATATCCACAGGCCCTGACATTTTCATTGATTTGTGAATATTCAACCTCAAGTCTACTGCTGGATTTACAAGGCATCTTGTTACTAATGCACCAAATAGAAGTCAGAAATCACACGACACCAGGTTATAGTCCAACAGGTTTATTTGAAAACACAAGCTTTCGGAGCCCCAATCCTTCTTCAAGTGTTAGTGAGAGAAGTAGTAGCAGACACAGAATTTATAAGTAAAAGATCAAAGGTTCACATCATTGATGAGGATGTACTAAACAAACCTAAGATGTTGTTAAATTCTTACTCAGTTAGAAGGTTCTAATTGATTAATATGTATACGTAAGTCCCCAAATTCCTTTCAAGTTATTTGCCATTTCTACTTTACTACTCACCTCTCTCTATCCCTGCACAATTTCCATCTTCCCCTAAATCCTATACAACCCTTCATCCCTCACTTCCTCCCACACCCACACTTCCCCACTGCTCCTGCATTTATCCCATACTACAGACTCTTTCTTCTTCCCAAATTGCGCTCTCCTACAGCACTCTTGCACCCCTCCTTCACACTTTACTCTCATCCCCATTCTTATCTCCGCTCACACTCCCCCCTCCATTCCCAGTATTTGACCCCCTCACTCAGCACCCCTCCCTCACACTTTACTCTCATCCCCAATCTTATCTCCACTCACACTCCCCTTTCATTCCCAGTATTTGTCCCCCTCACTCATCAGGCAATCCTATCCGCTCGCCCCACCATACTCCTCCTCCATCACCCATTAATCTTCCCCTCTGTCCTTCCTCAGACTCACCTTCTCACTCATAGATGCAATATAGTGTGGTGAAAGATGGTGTTTGTGCACTTTGACAGGAATAATAGAGGAGCTGAACATATGATTGAATGGAAAAAAACCGGATTGACGACCTAAATATATTTACATTCACACCAATGAAGTAGAATCGATCCACACTTGCTGCAGTAATGGAATTGTAGTTACCCATAATCCATAGCGAGTGTGAAAGTACTCTATTACTGGCAATGAACTGCACATGGGCCAAAGCAAAGTAGAGCGCCCTCTAAGCAGACAACCATGAGGAGTGTACAGGATTTAGGGGAAGATGGAAATTGTGCGGGGATAGAGAAAGGTGAGTGGGTTAAAGGGCAAATAAGGGAGAGGACAAAGCTTTACTGGTGTTCAGTTTGAGTTAATGCTGTGAGTCTAGACATGGTGCGAGAGTGTGTCTCTGATGTGGCCCAGGGAAGAAATACAAGAGATATGGAGTGACAGATCTCAGTTTAAAAGAGTAGAAAGTAAACATGGCAAGTGCTAGGGAAATTCCACGGGTCTGTGTGAGAGTTTGATTTTCTGTGGCTGAGGCTTCTGTGTAAACCAAGGCTGTCCTCTATTAGGACTGTGTGGGAATTGCAGAGATTCTCTCTGAATTTCTTCCTGTGATTTCAGCTATTACAGATGCCATTGAAATCCCGCAGTTCATTGGCCGCAGTTACCTCACCTATGACCATCCAAACTTTCTCAAGCGGTAAGTGTCCCCCTGCTCACTGTAACCATCTGTGACCCTTTGGTTTGCCTGTCAGTCATGGTTCAGTGTTAACACCTCCAAGTCAGAGGGTCATGGATTACAACCCCACTTTAGAGGGAGTTCAGAAGGCTTATATCAAGAATAATAAATACCCATGTGTGAATTTCAGCATTTAATTTAATTGACAGGTTAAAATCATAAAACCTTACTGCATGGGAGGAGAACATTCAGCCCATAGTTCCTCTTTAAAAGGACTATCCATTTAATCCCACTCCCCGCCTCTTTCCCTGAAGCCTTGTAAATATTCATTTTTCCAGCAATTCTGCAATTCCCTTTTGGACATTTCTTTTGAATGTGCTTCCAGTGCACTGTCAGGCAGCCCATTCCAGAACATCATCTTCTGTCCCTGCCCTCCCACCAAAAGAAACATTTTCTTCTGATCTGTTGCATAATAGCTTCTCAGGATTTTAAGCACCTCTATCAAATCCCTCTTAAGCTTCTCTGGTCTGAAGAGAACAATCTCAGCTTCCCAATCTCTCTGTGAAACTGAAGTCTTTCATTTTTGGTACGATTTCATTAACTTTTCTCTGCGCCCTTTCAAAGGCCTTGATGCCCTTTCTAGTGGCCGAAAATTGACCACTATGTCCCAGTCAATCAGTGATTTAGAAAGGTTTAGCACAATGATGTTCTCTGTATCCCTGTTTGTAAAATGAAATTCTCTGGTTGCTATTTTAACAGCTTTTTCAACTTGTCCTGCCATCTACAAAGATTGTTGCACATTTACCCCTCCCCCAACCCCCATCTCCATTGCCGCACCTCTTTTAGAATTACGAATTCAGTTTGTGTTGCCTTTCCTTACTGGAATTTAATCACTGGATACTTCTGTTAATTTTCATTTACCATTGCACAGCAGATTTCCTCCTTTTGTCTATGTTGAAATCTCTGACCTCCTATCTTATTGTTTATTAGATATCAAAATTTTGTGTCATCTGCATTCTTTGAAACGATGACCAGTATACCCAAGTCCTGGTCATTAATATATGTAAATATAAAAGTGCAGTGGTTCACATCCTGAATCCTGGGGAATGCTGCTGTATCAGAGGATCACAGAATTATTACAGCGCAGCAGGAAGCCAATCAGCCCATTACATCTGCAGTAAATCTTTGAATGTGCAATCACTTTGTGTCATTCCCCCACCTTTTGTACATAACTTTGCACATTCTTCCTTGTCAGATAATACTATAATTCCCTTTTGACAGACTTAATTGAATCAGTCTTCATTACACTCTCAGGCTGCACATTTCAAATCTTAACTGCTTGCTTCATGGAAAAGCTTTTCCTCATGCTGCTTTTGCATCGTTCACCAGTTACCTTAAATCTGTACCCTCACATGATTTATCATTTCTCTCTTACCTATTCTGCCCACGTCCGGCATGATTTTGAACACCTCGATCAAATCTTCATTCAACCTTCTTGTCTCCAAGGAAAGCAGCCCCAACTTCTCCAATATATCTTAAAAACTGAAATTCCTACTGCGGAACCATCATTCATTTTTTCTTCTCTCTCTCTCTCTCTTATACTTTCACATCCTGGACACAGTACTCCACCTGAGGCTGAACTAATGTCTTAAATAAGTTCAACAGAACTCTCTACTCTTACCCCTAACTCAGGGATATTATATGTTTTATTAACTGCTTTTTCAATCTGTCTAAACACTTCTAGTGATTTTTGTACATTTACAGTTAGATCCCTCCACTCCAGCACTTCCTTTAGAATAGTACTCTTCATTTTATTTTCTCTGCCCATGTTCTTTGTCCAAACTTTTCAATGTCTTTCTCAAGTTCCTCATTGTCCTCCACAGCTTACCGATGCTGCAAAGTTTTGTATTATTCACTAGTTTCGTATCATCTACAATAGTTCCCTGCACAGCAAGGTAAAGTTTGTTAATCTGTATCAGAAAAATAAAGAGTACCAATAGCAATCCATAGGGAGCTCCACTGCAAATATTCCTGCAAACCAAAAAAAATTCATTAACTATTACTCTCTGTTTCCTGCTACTCAGCCAATTTTGACCCTTTTAATTCCAAAAGTTCTAACCTTGCTCATGTAGATTTATCCATGTGTCTATTAATTTTGTCTTCATTATTGTCCTAAAGGGTTCCCTACCACCAAGGTTAAACTGACCGGTCTGTAATTGCTTGTTTTATCCTTCCTAAATTTTTATTTGAACAACTGTATTTTTTTTGCAATCTTCCAGTCCCCTGGGACAACTCAAATCTAAGAAAATCCAGAAAATGAAGACCAGGATCTCTGTACACTCTCTTCCCTTAATAAGACTGGGTATAGGTCATCTGGTGCCTCATCAACTTTAAATACAGACAGCGTACATGGGAAGGTGATGGCCCAGTGGCATTATTGCTGAGCTATTAACCCAGAGACCCAGGCCATGTTCTGGGGGCCCAGGTTTGAATCATGCCATGGCAGTTGGTGGAATTTGAATTCAGTGAAAAAAATCTGGAATTATGAGTCTACTGATGACCATGAATGCATTGTCAATTGTTGGAAATACCCATCTGGTTCACTAATGTCCTTTAGGGAAGTAAACTGCTGTCCTTACCTGGTCTGCCCTCCATGTGACTCCAGATCCACAACAGTGTAGTTGACTCTTAACTACCCTCTGGGCAATTAGGGATGGGCAATAAATGTCAGCCTAGCCAGCGATGCCCTCATCCCATTAATGAATAAAAAAAATCTAAAAACTCTTTATTAATTTCACCATGGCTTGGGTAGAATTTTCTTCCTTCATAAAGATGCTGTTCTTCCTGTCAATCTCAAAAACAACTCAGTAAGATTCAGCTCTCTGTCTTTTCATCTTCTCCTAATGCAGCCTCTTCCCTCCTGCCCCCTGCCAACCAACATCACAATTTAATTGAGGCATTCAAGAAGGCGTCAGATGATTATTTGGAGAGGAAAAATGTACAAGGGCAATGGGGAAAAAGCAGGAGATTGGCACAAGGTAATGATGCTCATGTGATGAGACTGTGCAACCACTATGGGCTGATTAAACTCTTTCTGCATCGTAACAATTCAGTGATTTATGTCTTTATTCTTACGGACTGATCAGTCATCCAGGGGCCAAAAGCAGGGGAGATAAATGTTTCAGGAGTTCATGAAATTGTTGGATTTCTCCGATTGTTCTATCCATTTCACTTGGAGTGAATCTGATTTCTATTTGTTGAAGTTGATTGGTGATGGTTCCATTTTGCGTTAATGACTCCAGGTCAATTTTGAACTTAGATGTGTTGTTTATTTTTTCAATACTCTGAGCAGAGTCTCAGGAACCAGGTCCAATATCTTCATGAGGTTCAAGACGACAGCTGATGATGGCTTGCTGCTTTGGAGAGGAGACAGCACCATGAGGATTAACAGTGACTTCATCTCACTTGGCCTCCAGGATGGTGCCTTGGTGTTCAGGTGAGTTCCTTGGTTTTGGTGTAGATATTCAGCATTACTTATGACTCCTCAGAAAGTGAGGCAGTCCATGTCCAAATACAACAAGATTTCGACAATATCCAGCCTTAGGTTGACAAGTTACATGTAACATTCATATCACACAAATGCCAGGCAATGACCATTTCCAACAAGAGACTAACTATTGCCCATTGACATTCAATGGCATTATCATCACTTAATCCCCCACAACCAACATCCTGGGGTTACCATTGACCAGTAACTGACCTGGATTAGCTATTTAAATATTGTGGTGGCAAGAGCAGGTCAGAGCCCAGGAATCCTGCAGTAAATAACTCACATCTTGACTCCCCAAATCCTGTCCACCATCCATTAGTCAGGAGTGTGATAGAATACTCCACATTTAATTAGATGAATGCAGCTCCAACAACACTCAAGAAGCTTCTGGCATCATCCAGGACATAGCAAACTACTTGATTGGCACCACATCCACAAATATCCACTCCCATCACCACTGACACTTAGTAGAAGCAGTATGTACTACCTTCAGGATGCTGCAGGAATTCATCAAACGTTCCAAATGCACAACCACTTCCATCTAAAAGGACAAGGACAGCAGATACATGGGAATACCACCACCTGTAAATTCCCCTCCAAGCCACTCACCATGATGACTGTACTGCAGCACCTTCCCCTGCAACCACAGAAGGTGTTCCCTGGCCAACATCTCTGTCTCAGCCTCACTGTAATGCTCCAGTGAAGCTCAGTGCAAACTGAAAGAACAGCACCTCATTTTACGCTTGGGAACTCTACAGTCTTCCTGACTCAATATCGTTTCAAAGGCTTGAGGCGCCATCTTCCATGCCTTTACCACTACCCCTTGTTATCACATGGTCTGCTATTACATGCAATCCATTGTTAGCCACTAATAGTTGCCAGTTGTAGCTATTCATTCTCCTAGGCTAATCATTATCCACTCCTTTGTCTGTCCAACTGTTCTCTCTCCTTAGGCTCTTAGATCCACCTATCATTTGCTCCATAGCCCCTCCCCCCACACTGACTTCTGCATAAAAACTAACTTTTTCCTAGCTAGGAGCAAATTTCTGCAGATGCTGGAATCTGTACTGAAAACAAAAAAAGCTGGAGATCACAGAAGGTCACACAACATCCATGGAGAGACAGCAAGCTCACGTTTTGAGTCTAGATGACTCTTCAGAGCTGAAGTGAAGTGTGGAGGGGGCAGCATTTATACTATAGTTGGGGGGTGGGATAGTGTGTAGAGTGATGGCAGAGAAAAGATGTTGGTAGGATTGCAGACATGCTAGCCGAGCTGGTGGGTTTGATTGCAAACGTGTCGTCACCCTACTAGTAACATTGTCAGTGCGCCTCTGGTGAAGTGTTGGTGTTCTGTCCCGCTTGTTATTTATATGCCTTGGTTTGCTGGAGTGGTTGGTATTACTTCCGGCTCTGTTTCTCAGTGGTTGGTACACAGGGCAATACCAATAAATGGCGATAGACCCGACACCATAGTTAGGGAACTGGATTACAATAGGAGACTACCAAAAAATGAAGCCAGAGGGATATAACACATTCCGATTCTACGGACTCCCCAAGGTACACAAACTGGGGTCCCTCTCAGACCCATTCTCACTACCAGGCACACCAACATACAGACTTGCCAAAGAACTACAACAGAAATTGAAATACTTAGTGGACAACACTACCCACTCCATCCACTCATCCCAAGAATTCTTCAACATCAAGGATACCAGGATAGAAGAGGACGAGATAATGGTATCCTTCAACGTAACAGCACTATTTACATCTGTAAACATCGACCGAGCCAAAGAAACAATTACCACACTGCTGGATGAATTAAGTAGGCAGGCAACCCAGGATACCAACAACATCAATATGAACATCACCATGAAACTATTAGATCTGTGCCTCACAGCCTACTTAACCTTCAAAGTCAATATATACAAACAAATTAATGGAACACCAATGGGATCCCCAGTATCAGAACTGATTGCAGAAGCAGTAATGCAAAGGTTAGAATGGACAGTACTCCCCACTATACAACTCAAACTTTGGGTCTGATATGTAGATGACACCTTCATGATTATTAAACACACAAAACTAGAAGAAACCCATCAATGCATAAACAACATCCTTACCAGGATAAAATTCACGGAAGAAGAAGTGAACAACAACCAAATACCCTTCCTGGATGTAATGGTAGAACGCAAAAGCAACGGGGAACTCCAGACTGGCATATGTAGAAAGACCTCACATACGGAGCAGATAGTCAAATACACTAGCAACCACCCCAATGCCCACAAACGGAGCTGCATCAGGACACTATTTAAATGAGCCACGACACATTGTAGCAACCCGGAACTGTGCAAAGCAGAACAGGAGCACATATGGAGTATTCAAAAGGAATGGATACCTGAAAAGCGCAATCTGCAGTTCCCTCCAAGACAGACCACAACAGGAAAGCACAACATGACCAGACTCACTGATCACCTTACCATACATCAAGGACATTTCAGAGATGACCTCAAGACTACTTAGACCCACAAACTGAAAACCAAAAACCACCCTACGACAGCTGCTGACGAATGTCAAGGATCCCATACCCCAAACCAGTGTAATATACAAAATACCATGCCAGGACTGTAAGAAACACTACATAGGGGTTGTTGACTTGCTCGCTGAGCTGGCTTGTTTTTGTTTAGACGTTTCATCACCATGATAGGTGACATCATCAGCGGAGCCTCTGATGAAGCGATGTTATTCTACTCAGCTTGGAATTTATACTGTCCAGTCCATAATGGTGAGTACTGTCATTTACCGTTTTGATCTGTACAAGTTTGTAGATTGGATCCAATTCTCTCTGTTTGTTAAAAACCGGAAGAACTGCGGATGCCGTAAATCAGGAACGAAAACAAAATTGCTGGAGAAGCTCAGCAGGTCTGGCAGCATCTATGAAGGAGAAAACAGAGTTAACGTTTCGGGTCCGGTGACCCTTCCTCAGAACCCGAAACGTTAACTCTGTTTTTTCCTTCACAGATGCTGCCAGACCCGCTGAGCTTCTCCAGCAATTTTGTTTTTGTTCTATATGTTTGTTGATTGAAGTATGGGTGGAGAGCCATGCCTCTAGGAATTCCCATGCATGTCTATGTTTGGCTTGGGCTACTATGGTTACCTTGTCCCAGTTAAATTGATGGCCTTCATTGTCTGAATGTACTGATATTAAGGAGAGTTTGTCATGCTGTTTTGCTGCTAGCTGATGTTCATGTATTCTGATGGCTAGTTTCCTTCCTGTCTGTCCAATGTAATGTTTGAGGCAGTCGTTGCCTGGTATTTTGTAAACCATGTTCCTTCTACATGTTGTGGGAATGAGGTCTTTAGTCCTTGTGAGTGTTTGTCGTAGAGTGGCTGTGGGCTTGTGGGCCACCGTGATTCCTAATGGTCTTAAGAGTCTTCTTGTCAGTTCCAATTTGTTCTTGATGTAGGGCAGTGTGGCCAGTGTGTTAGGTCATACTGTGTCCTCCTATTGTTGTCTGTTTTGAAGGCATCTGTGGATGAAGTTGTGAGGATATCCATTTAAAGCGAGGATCTGGTATAAGTGTTCTTCCTCTTTCCTGCGTAGTTCTGGAGTGTTGCAGTGTGTCCTGGCCCATTTATATAGTGTTCTAAAGCAGCTTTGTTTGTGGATGTTGGGGTGGTTACTGTGGAAGTTGAGGATTTGATCCGTATTGGTTGCTTTTCTGTATACTGAGGTTTGGAACTCCCCGTTTGTTAATCGCTCTTCTTTAACATCCAGAAACGGAAGTTGATTCTGTATTTATCCACAACCCGAGCTACAGATCTTTGCCAAAGCTTTAAACACTACATAGGCCAAACCAGAAGAAAACTGACAATACGGATACATGAACACCAACTAACCACCAAGAGACATGACCAATTCTGACTTGTCTCACTACACATGGACAGCGAGGGACGCAAATTCGACTGGGACAACACATCGATAATCGCACAAGTCAAACAGAGACAAGCCAGGGAATTCCTGGACGCTTGGTATTCCAACCAGAATTCCATCAACAAACATATTGAATTAGACCTTGTGTACAAACCACTGAGAAACAGAACAGGAAGTAATACCAACCACCCCAGCAAACTGAGGCATATAAATAACACGCGGGACAGAACACTGACGCTTCACCAGAGGCGCGCTGACGATGTTACCTAGCACGGTGAAGAAACGTTTGCAATCAAATCCAATGGCGCAGTGAGGATGTCATCCACAACCTGATCTACAAATCTTCTTGAAAACTTTAAAAATGTTGATAGTACAGATTAAGTGATCAGAATGTGAGAATGGCAGAACTATCGTGTATCTAACTGCCAAATTTGAAAGAACAGACTGTCCCTCTGGGGTGGGGGGGCTGGGAGAGAGGATGTTTGGCAGAGAATGTAACAAGTAAAGCTAAAAGAAAGGGAAGAAATTCCTAGCTACCATAAGTTCTGAGGAAGGGTCACTGGACCAGAAATGTTAACTCTGACTTCTTTCCATATATGCTGCCAGACCTGCTGAGCTTTTCCAGCAATTTCCCTTTTTGTCTCTCTTTTTACAACCCTTCTTCACCCCCACTCCTGTACTGATTATATTTTAGAGGCCATGTTTATACAATTTATTGCTTTATCTTCCCTAATAATGCAGTGGGCCACTTTTATTGCCTACCAACATTTGCTCAAGGAATTCAACTAAGCCTTTAAGAGTAATTTGTTGTTTCATTTCTAATTTACAATTACCTAAAAAGTCCAGAATACTGTAGGAGCAGACTGTCCTTCTCCTTTTTACTAAATAACAAACTTAGGACTGTGGCTTAACTGGGCCTTTCAAAAATGCTCCTTATTAAAATGCTTGTGTTTAGAACTGCCAGTTTACAGAATGTTGAGTAAATTCCCTAATGTTACTTGTTACCGAGAATCTTATGTTATCCATTATCTCTATATGGAGACCACAAGTCTGGCTGTGATGTGCATCTGGAAATTCCTTTTCAGTCATGTTACATCAACTTTAGCTAAGGGCCTCAGCAACTACCATATTCTGTCATGTTTCTGTATTTATTAGGATATTTATAATGCCCTCTCTCTTGTTCCAGCTATAACCTAGGCAGCGGAACAGTTGCCGTCGTGGTGAATGGATCATTTCATGATGATAGATGGCACCGTGTGAAGGCAGTTCGGTGAGTCACACAAGTAAAAGCAAAATACTATAGATGCTGGAAATCTGCACAAAACAAAGGAGAAACTCAGTAGGTCTGGCCCCATCTGTGGAGAGAGAAAAACTGAGTTAATCTTTCGAGTCCAGTATGATTCTTCTATGGAACTCATACAGGCAAGTAGGGATTATTCCATGACTATCCTGACATGTGGCTTGTGGACAGGATTTAATCATTCTGCTAAAGTGTCACACAGACTCGAAACATTAACTGTTTCTGTCTCCACAGATGTGGCCAGGGTAGTCAGCTCACTGAGTATAGGAAGTATATGAGTATACAAGTTCTGAGGAAGGGTCACCGGACCCGAAACATTAACTCTGATTTCTCTTCACAGATGCTGCCAGACCTGTTGAGCTTTTTTAGTGGCTTCTGTTTTTGTCACTGAGTGTAGGATTTGGGAGGTCTTGCTGCAGCTAGACAGGACATTTGTGAGGCCGGTTTAGAACAGTGCATTCAATTCTGGTCTCCCTGCTATAACAAAGATGTTGTTAAACTTGAAAAGGTCCAGAAGACATTTTCAAGGATGTTACCAGGATTGGTGGGTTTGAGCTATAGGGAGAGGCTGAAGAGACTGCAGCCTTTTTCCCTGGTGCATTGGATACTGAAGGCCGAACTTACAGAGGTTCATAAAATCAGAAGGAGAATGGATAGAGTGAATACTAACATTATTTCTTCCAGGGTAGGGGAGTCCAAAACTAGAGGTCATAGGTTTAAGGTGAGACCAGAAAGATTTGAAAAGGACCTGAGGAGTAATTTTTACACAAAGGGTTGTGTGTGTATGGAACAAGCTGCTAGAGGAGGTGATGAAGTCTGGTACACTTAGAATCTTTAAAAGGCACCTGGACAGGTACATGAATAGGAAGGATTTAGAAGGATAGGGTCCAAATGCTGGCAAATGAGTCTAGTTCAGTTTAGGGTATCTGGTCAGCACAGAGTTAGACGGGTCTGTTTCCATGCTGTATAACTCTGACTCTATGACTATGACTGCTGAGTTTCTGCAGCAAATTCAGTTTTATTTCCTTAAGGATAAAGTATGTCCCTTATCCTGTGTACATACAGCTTTTGTCATAGACAGTTTATGAAACTGAATCCATTTATGCATCGGTGTGTACAGATCCATATTTATGAGGCAAGAGTGACAGCCTTTGACGTTAATGCAGCATTTTGTTTGAATGTGGCATCAAGGTGCCTAAGCAAAACTGGAATCAATGGGTATGAAGGGGCAAACTCTCCACTGGTTGGAGTCATACCTGGCCCATAGGAATAGTAGGAACTGCAGATGCTGGAGAATCCGAGACAACAAGGTGCAGGGCTGGATGAACACAGCAGGCCAAGCAGCATCATAGGAGCAGA
>NC_063334.1:124205682-124224201 GCF_021869965.1 Rhincodon typus
CATCTCCTACCGACTAACCTCATCCCGCCCCCTTGACCTATCCGTCCTCCCTGGACTGACCTATCCCCTCCCTAACTCCCCAATACACTCATCTTTACTGGCTCCATCCCGGCCTCTTCGACCTGTTTGTTTCCTCTCCACCTATCCTCTCCTCTATCCATCTTCTATCCGCCTCCCACTCTCTCCCTATTTATTTCAGAACCCCCTTCCCCTCCCCCTTTTCTGATGAAGGGTCTAGGCCCGAAACGTCAGCCTTTCTGCTCCTATGATGCTGCTTGGCCTGCTGTGTTCATCCAGCCCTGCACCTTGTTGTCTCTGGCCCATAGGAAAATGGTTGTAATTGTTGGAGGTCAGTTATCCCAGCTCCAGGACATCACTGCAGGAGTTCCTCAGGGTAGTATCTGAGGCCCAAACACCTTTTGCTGCTTCATAAATGACCTTCACTCCATCATAAGGTCAGAAGTGACAATGTTGACCGATGATTGCACAATGTTCAGCATCATTCATGGCACCTCATTTACTGAAGCAGTCCATGTTCAAATGCAACAAAATGTGAACAATATCCAAGCTTGCACTGGCATGTGGCAAGTAATATTTGCGCCACACAAATGTCAGGCTATGACCATCGCCAATAAGAGATAATCTAACCAATGCCCCTCTTCAAATCCACAACCTCTACCATCTAGGACAAAGGCAGCAGGTACATGGGAACACCTCCACCTGAAAATTCACCTCCAAGCCACTCACCATCCTGACTTGGAAATATATCACTATTCCTTCACTGTCACTGGGTCAAAATCCTGGAATTCCCTCCCTAAGGACATTGTGGGTCTATCTGAAACACATGGCTGCAATGGCTCAAGAAGGCAGCTCTCCACCACCTTCAAGGGCAACCAGGGATGGGCAATAAATGCTAGTCCAACCAGTGACACCTACATCCCATGTATTAGTGTTTAGAAAATTATTTACCTCAATACCCGTGAGGACCGATGCCAGGAGCTCCTCTCTTGACCCCTCCATTTGACTCTGAGATTTCTCACTGTCCAATTGTTATCCTGAATCAATTAAATAATCAATTAAATTCAATTAAATATTGGGATTATCCAGGCCAGTGGCCACTATCCTGATGGCAAGATAGTATCAGAGCAGCACAGACTGGAATCACAAGCCAGAATCCCAGACGCTGCGAACTATGTAGGAATTGTCTTGGAAATTAAAATTTCCATTGGGCTACTCCTCTGCTTGTGGAACCTTCCAAAAATATCCAGTGAAAGCAGAGAATTCAGAGTATAATGCTGTTGTTAAGTTAATATTTACCCAGGGGATTAAAAATTTGCTCGAAGTCCCCAGTTTGACACTGGACACCCCACTCAGTGTCAGCCCCTCAACAGCTGACAAGGTCAGCCCCATCCTGACACAAGCCATGGTATTCCCCTCCCCAGCACCCTGCACTGCCAGACTTGATAGCATCCCGCTTCCTGACTCGATACCTCCTGATCTGACCTGATACCTTCCCCCAACACAACCAGACTCTCCCGCTCAAAACCCAACATCCTCCAACCTCATTTATTAATAGCACACTCGATCTGCCTCTGCCCATCCCACACTGCCCCACCCTGATTCACTGAAAGACACTAAGAACTCATTCACTTTCCTGGCTCCCTTGGCACAGCTAGCACCCAGCAAACTGGGAATTTATGATTTACCCAGCTGGCAATTTACCCGCCTGGCCTCATCACCTACCCAGCAGCCTTCCCCCTCACCCATCTGGTTCTCAAGGCTGGTACTCAGGAGACATAGTGATGGAGTGATAACGACATTGGACAAGTAATCCAGAGACAGACAAATGCCACTCAGTTCAAGGACAATTAGGGAGGGGCAACAAATGCTGCCCTTGCCAGTGATGCCCTGATCGCATGAAGAGGCTAAAGAAAGAAAACTTAACCTCTCACATGGTGGGCACTCTAAACCCCTCATTTACCTTCTATCACCAATTCTCAGGACCTGTCAAAGTGGTTCTGATTCTGGGGGCCAGTTAGCTCAGTTGACTGGATGGTTGGTCTGTGGTGCAGAGTAAAGCCAAAGCAGAGGTTCAATCCCACACTGGCTGAGGGTACCATGAAGGACTGTCCTCCTCAACCTCTGCCCTCATCTGATGCTTGGTGACACTCAGGTTAAACCACCACCAGTTATCTCTCTGCAAAGAGAGAATAACCTAAAGTCCTCTGGGACTGTGGATCTTTTAATTCCACTGGACAGAAAGACATTTGAACATGGAACATGCCTTGGCCATTCAACACCTTGGGCCAGTTCTGCTATTCAGTTCACTGGCTAACCTGATTGTAATCCCAAATCCATATTCCCACCTACTCTTGATAACCTTTCATGCCCATAAATTAACAAAAACCTATCCAGCTGTCTTAAATTATTCAAAGATTCTCACTACCACCAGTTTTTCAGGAGGCCATTCCTCTCAATAATAAGTATACCATTTTGGATACTGTTGTGGGGGATGACCTACCAGGGAAGGCCATAGCGGACAGGTCTCTGGCACTAAGCCTGGCCCTGTAGCACAGAAGGGAAGGGGGAGAATAGGAGAACAATTGTAGTGGGGGATTCAATAGTAAGAGGCAGAGACATGCGGTTCTGTGGACACGAACGAGACGAACGGACGGTATGTTGCCTCCCGGGTGCCAGGGTCCGTGATGTCTCGGATCGTGTCTTCAAGATCCTTAAAGGGGAGGGTGAGCAACCAGCAGTCATGGTACACATCGGTACCAATGACATAGGTAGAAAAAGGACTGATAATGTGAAAAAATAGTACAGGGAGTTAGGTTTGTTCAAGAAGGGGAGTAGAGACAACCCTGGTAATTATAGACCGGTGAGCCTTACTTCGGTTGTGGGTAAAGTGTTGGAAAGGATTATAAGAGATAGGATTTATAATCATCTAGAAAGGAATAATTTGATTAGGGATAGTCAACACAGTTTTGTGAAGGGTAGGTCGTGCCTCACAAACCTTATTGAGTTCTTTGAGAAGGTGACCAAACAGGGTGGATGAGGGTAAAGCGGTTGATGTGGTGTATATGGATTTCAGTAAAGTGTTTGATAAGGTTCCCCATGGTAGGCTATTGCAGAAAATATGGAGGCATGGGATTGAGGGTGATTTAGCGGTTTGGATCAGAAATTGGCTAGCTGTAAGAAGACAGAGGGTGGTGGTTGATGGGAAATGTTCATCCTGGAGTTCAGTTATGAGTGGTGTACCTCAAGGATCTGTTTTGGGGCCACTGCTGTTTGTCATTTTTATAAATGACTTGGATGAAGGCGTAGAAGGATGGGTTAGTAAATTTGCGGATGACACCAAAGTCGGTGGAGTTGTGGATAGTGCGGAAGGATGTTGCAGGTTACAGAGGGACATAGATAAGCTGCAGAGCTGGGCTGAGAGGTGGCAAATGGAGTTTAATGCGGAAAAGTGTGAGATGATTCACTTTGGAAGGAGTAACAAGAATACAGAGTACTGGGCTAATGGTAAGATTCTTGGTAGTGTGGATGAGCAGAAAGATCTCGGTGTCCATGTGCATAGATCACTGAAAGTTGCCACCCAGGTTGATAGCGTTGTTAAGAAGGCGTACAGTATGTTAGGTTTTATTGGTAGAGGGATTGAGTTTCGGAGCCATGAGGTCATGTTGCAGCTGTACAAAACTCTGGTGCGGCCGCACTTGGAGTATTGCGTACAGTTCTGGTCACCGCATTATAGGAAGGATGTGGAAGCATTGGAAAGGGTGCAGAGGAGATTTACCAGGATGTTGCCTGGTATGGAGGGAAGGTCTTATGAGGAAAGGCTGAGGGTCTTGAGGCTGTTTTCGTTAGAGAGAAGAAGGTTAAGAGGTGACTTGATAGAGACATACAAGATGATCAGAGGATTAGATAGGGTGGACAGGGAGCCTTTTTCCTTGGATGGTGATGGCTAGCACGAGGGGACATAGCTTTAAATTGAGGGGTGATAGATATAGGACAGATGTCAGAGGTAAGTTCTTTACTCAGCGAGTAGTAAGGGCGTGGAATACCCTGCCTGCAACAGTAGTAGACTCGCCAACTTTAAGGGCATTTAAATGGTCATTGGATAAACATATGGATGATAATGGAATAGTTTAGGTTAGATGGGCTTCAGATTGGTTTTACAGGTCAGCGCAACATCGAGGGCCGAAGGGCCTGGACTGCGCTGTAATGTTCTATGTTCTATGTTCTATGTTGGAAGCTGAAGTCCGGGAAAAACAGGGTAGTTATCTCGGGGTTACTACCAGTGCCACCTGATAACGAGGTAAGAAATAAGGAGAGAGTGCAGCTAAACACGTGGCTACAGGGCTGGTGTAGGAGGGAGGGCTTCCATTATGTGGATAATGGGAGCACATTCTGGGGAAGGTGGGACCTGTACAGGAAGGACGGTTTACACCTGAACCGGAAGGGCACAAATATCCGGGGAGGGAGGTTTGCTCGAGCTATACGGGATGGTTTAAACTAGATTGGCAGGGGGTGGGGAACCGGATTTGTAATTCAGAGGATGAGGTATTCAGCCTTCCAACAGACACAACAAGGAGTGCGGTTGTTAATAAAGAAATGTGCTCAATGGAGCGTAATTGTGGACACAGAGATGGTTTGACGTGTGTATACTTCAATGCTAGAAGTATCAGAAATAAGGTGAATGAACTTAGAGCATGGGTCAGTACTTGGAACTACGATGTTGTGGCCACTACAGAAACTTGGGTAACTCAGGGACAGGAATGGTTGTTGGAAGTTCCAGGATTTAGATGCTTTAAAAGAAATAGGCAGGGTGGTAAAAGAGGCGGGGACTGGCATTGCTAATCAGGGCTAGTATAGCAGCTACTGAAAGGGAGTTCGAGAATGATATGTCTACAGAGTCAGTTTGGGTTGAGGTCAGGAACAAGAAAGGACCAGTCACTTTGTTGGGGGTTTTTTTACAGACCCTCTAATATTTGTAGAGAAGTGGAGGAGCGGATTGGGAGGCAGATACTGGAAAGGTGCAGAAGTCATGGGTGACTTCAACTTTCCAAATATTGATTGGAAACATTTTAGTTGTAATAGTTTCGGTGGAGCGGATTTGGTCTAGTGTGTTTAGGAAGGATCCTGACAAAGTATGTAGATAGACCAACACGAGGAGAGGCCACTTTGGATTTGCTGCTTGGCAATGAACTGGGCCGAGTGTTAGACCTGTTGGTAGGAGAGCATTTTGGCGATAGCGATCATAACTCTGTTACTTTGACAATAGTCATGGAAAAGGATAGGTACATGTAGCAGGGTAAGGTTTATAATTGGGGGAAAGGTAATTACAATTCTGTTTGGCAAGAATTGGATAACATAAAATGGGAACAGATGCTGTCAGGGAAGAGCACTATTGAAATGTGGAGATTGTTTAAGGAATGCATACTGTGTGTGCTCGATAAGTTTGTCCCTAGCAGGCAGGGAAGATGCGGTCGAGTGAGGGAGCCTTGGTTCTCAAGAGAGGTCAAACATCTGGTTAAGAGGAAGAAGGATGCTTATATAAAGTTTAGGAAACAAGGATCGGAAAAGGCTCTAGAGGGATACAAGTTAGCCAGGAAGGATCTGAAGAAAGGGCTTAGGAGAGCGAGAAGGGGGCATGAGCAAACCTTGGCAGATAAGATCAAGGAAAACTCCAAGGCCTTTTACACGTACGTGAGGAATAAGAGAATGACCAGAGAAAGGGCAGGGCCGATCAAGGATTGTAAAGGGAATTTGTGTACGGAGCCTAAAGAGATAGGAGAGGTCCTTAATGAATACTTTTCTTTGGTATTCACATCTGAGAGGAACCTAGTTGTCGAGGAGGACAGTGTGAAACAGGCTGGTAGGCCAGAAGAGGTCGATGTCAGTAAGGAAGATGTACTAGGAACTTGAAGATAGATAAGTCCCCCAGGCCTGATGGAATTTATCCAAGGATTCTATGAGAAATGAGGGAAGAGATCGCAGGCCCTTTGGCGATGATCTTTTCATCCTCACTGTCCACGGGTATAGTGCCGGAAGATTGGAGAGAGGCAAAAGTCATTCCCTTGTACAAAAAAGGGAATAGGGATAACCCTGGAAATTACAAGCCAGTTAGTCTTACATCAGTGATGGGCAAATTATTGGAAAGGGCTCTGAGAGATAGGATTTATGATCACTTGGAAAGCACAGTTTGATTCGTGACAGTCAGCATGGATTTGTGAGGGGTAGATCATGCCTCACAAACCTTATTGAATTCTTTGAAGAGGTGACCAAACACGTGAATGAAGGTAGAGCAGTGGATGTGGTATACGTGGATTTAAGCAAGGTGTTTGATAAGGTTCCCCATGGTAGGCTTATGCAGAAAGTAAGGAGGCATGGGATAGAGGGAAATGTGGCAGATTGGATTCAGAATTGGCTGACAGTTAGAAGACAAAGGGTGGTACTGGACAGAAAACATTCAACATGGTGCTCAGTTACGAGTGGTGTACCACAAGGATCTATTCTGGGTCCTCTTCTATTTGTGATTTTTCTAAATGATTTGGATGTAGGAGTGGAAGGGTGGATTAGCAAGTTCGCGGATGATACGAAGGTGGGTCAAGTTGTGGATCGTGCGGAGGGCTGTTCTAGGTTACAAAGGGACATTGATAGAATGCAGAGCTGGGCTGAGAAATAGCAGATGGAGTTTAACCCTGAAAAGTGTGAGGTGATTCATTTTGGAAGGACAAATTTGAAAGCAGAATACAGGGTTAACAAAAAGATTCTTGGCAGTGTGGAGGAGCAGAGGGATCTTGGGGTTCATGTCCACAGTACCCTGAAAGCTGCCACCCAGGTGGATAGAGTTGTTAAGAAGGCAAGTGATGTGTTAGTTTTCATTAATAGAGGGATTGAATTCAAGAGCCGTGAAGTTATGCTCCAGCTATACAAAAGCCTGGTTCAGCCACATCTGGAGTATTGTATAGTTCTGGTCCCTCATTACAGGAAAGATGTGGAAGCGTTGGAAAAGGTGCAGAGGAGATTTATCAGGATGTTGCCTGGAATGGAGGGAAGGTCTTACAAGGAAAGGTTAAGAGCGCTAGGACTTTTCTCTTTCGAACAACGAAGGATGAGAGGTGACTTGATAGAGGTGTATAAAATGATCAGAGGTACACATAGAGTGGACTGCCAGAGACTTTTTCCTAGGGTGGAGGTAGCTTTTACGAGGGGGCATAGTTTTAAAGTGAGTGGAGGTAGGTATAGTGGAGACGTCAGAGGTAGATTCTTTACTCGGAGAATGGTCGGGGCGTGGAATGCATTGCCGGAGAGGGTAGTGGAGTCGGCTTCATCAGGGGCATTTAAGTGGCTATTAGTTAGGCATATGGATGATAGTATAAGGTAGAGGTAGAGGTTAGATAGACCTTAGGTTTAGGGTAAAAGTTCGGTACAACATCGTGGGCCGAAGGGCCTGTACTGTGCTGCACTGTTCTATGTTCTATGTAAAAGAGTTCCAAAGACTAACAGCCCTTTAAGAGAAACCAATTCTCTTTATCTGTTTGAAATGGGTGGCCCCTGATATTTAAATAGTGACAATTCTAGACTCTCCCACCTAAGAAAACATTCTTTCCATATACACCCAGTCAAACCTGACAGAATTTTAAATGTTTCAATCAAGTCAACATATAAACCACAGAAACCACTGACCGCTGACAAAGGAGGCATGGTTTCAACAAAGATCTTGTGCACTGCTATAATAAAACAAAGAACGGTGGGTGTTAGAGACCTAAAACAAACAAAAATAGAAACTGCTGGAGCAACTCAACAGGTCTGGCAGTATCTGTGGAGAGGGAAACAGAGTTAATGTTTTGAGTTCAGTGACTCTTCTTCAGAGCTGATTTTTAGCTGGGAACAGGTAATATTTCTGCTGATGATATGGGGTGAAGGTTAAAGGAGTGAGCAGTAGGTGGAGATGGAGCCAAGAGAGAGAGAAATAAAAACAAAGGCAGACAAACATGTCATTGATAATAAGCAGGGAAGAAGAGAAGCTTCTGATTCCTGAATAGGTTCATAACAGGAGGCCACCATCCAGAAATCTCCAAAAGTAAAAGTCATCTAAAGGTAAGTTGGCATCTTTGAATTTGATCATACCATCTTGGCCAATATTTTCTGTCCCCCGTAACACACTTTGTTCTTTTGGCACCTTCCTATGTTTGGATCAGGCTTGATTCATTTGGCCTTGAGCTAAGAGATCCTCTGCAGGACCAAAGATACTAATTCCAACTCTTGTTTTCTCACCCATCTTCATCTCCTTTGCTTACTTTGATTTTCAATCCAATTTTTATTCACTACAATTCCAGTTACATTCCACATTCCCTACTCCCTGCTGCCTACCCTCACATTCTGCCCTGAGTTACTGTCACTGCTGTGCCAAGTCCCATGCAGCCAGCACCCCTCTGCCCATTGATCTTGACTGGTTCCCAATCCAGTAATACCTCAAATTCATTCTAGTTTACAAACCCATTTGTCTCCTCACTGTCTTCCTCCCTCCTTATCTCCACAATCTCCTTGAATCCCATGGCTTAAGCTTCTGTGTTATAGGGCACTCTCAGACAGTCTGTCAGTCAGTGAGTATATCAAGGTGTACAGTTCTCTATGGCAGTGAATGTCTATTTATGGATATGATTGTATGCAGTGATATGAAAGCATGGATCAGCATTTGTTGTTTTTGTGTCAGGAGATTGATGAAATGCTTAGATAAACAACTGAATCTCCTGATTGTGAGTGTTTTACCATGTGTGTGTCTGTGTGTCTGTTTGTGTGTCGGGTACAGTTGGCTTCTTCCAGATCTCTCTGCATCATTCACATGTTTTGGATGTCTGTGTGATGTAGGGATGGGCAGTCGGGAAAGCTAACGGTCGATGATTATGGTGCGAGAACTGGCAAGTCCCCAGGAATGATGCGTCAGTTGAACATGAATGGGCCACTCTACGTCGGTAAGAGGCAATTGGCAAATACCAATAAAATCCACATTTTGTAAACAAATACAAAGAAGTTGTTTACAGTCAGGAAAGAGCCTACTCCACACAGGAAGTAGCTCGCAACACCGAGGCGGCAGTAACCTCTGCACCAGAAAAAGTTACCACTGCACAGCAAAAGGTACTTACCATTACAGGGAATAGCTCATTTTTGAACAGGAAGCAGTGGCACATACTCAGGAAGTAACTCCCTTCCGTCAGGAAGTGGCTCCCCCTACACAAACTGGCCTCCCATACACAGGAAGTCGTTCCCTTCAGTCAAGAAATAGTTCCCCATACACAGCAAGTAGCTCTCCATGCATAGGAGGTAGCCTCCTATACACAGGAAATAGCTTCCCATGCACAGGAAGTAGCTCATTTCACAAGTAACTTCCTACACAGGTGTAAGTCCCTCCATACAAGCAAGGTTTGTTTAATGCAGTCACTGAGAATGTTCTCCTAATGAAGGAATCTAGTGCCTAAATTTTTTTTTTGTATCTTTTCCTGCAATGTCAGGAGGGATGAAAGAGATCGCCCTTCACACCAACCGCCAGTACATGAGGGGCTTCGTGGGCTGTATCTCCCATTTCACCCTCTCAACTGATTACCACATCTCACTAGTGGAGGATGCCACAGATGGAAAGAACATCAACACCTGCGGGATCAAATAACTCTTTCCAGCGTGGAGCTGTGCAATGGTAGGAGGTGGGAAGAGGACGGCAAAGGAAAAGTGTTACCCCTTCCCCCAAACCAAAATAACACTTGGACGATAAATATCTGAGCAATAACAGAGATTGGGAACTGGCAGTTACAAGACGCTCCATTTTGATGGGCTTTCAATGGCAACCAAATAATTTAGTTCCATCATTTCAGATGGACATTATCTTTTTCCTGGTTGAGTCACTCGTTTGATTGTGTCCTGCTCTTTTCCAATTAAATGACAGCTCTTGGTAGACAATGGGCTGGACCCTGATCTCCCTTGATGTGTAAATTAGTCTAAAATAATAGATTTCTATTGGGCAAGGCAAGTGTCCTGGAGCTTTGTTTGGTTTAAGATACCGAGTGGTCAACACCTGGTTGAGTGGCAGTGGAATGGGCTTGAGGGACTCAGTGGCCTCCTCCTATTCCTGCAGCGAGTCCTTGGAGCATTTGCTAAAGCTGCTGCACAAGACCATAAGTCATAGGGGCAGAATTGAGCCATTCGGCCCATTGATTGAAATGGAACTTTCGTTGTCGTCCAAGTGATTTATTCTCAGCACAAACTGATTTGTATTGAAGTTTACCGCTTATGCCAAGATTAAAGGGCGTGGGAAGAAGGAAAAAATGATCAAGGGTTAAAAGGAATGTGGGCAGATCAGAGGAGATAGTTAGAGAGCTGGCAGAGAAAATTTAGAAAATCATCCACAATGAGAGGTATTGCATTTTAGTAAAACAAACAAGGACAAGACTTGTACATTTTATGGTAGGGCCCTGGCTAGTGTTGTAGAACAAAGAGGGATTCAGGTACAAATTCTTTGAAATTTGCATCAGTTGGACAGGGTGGTTAAGAAGTCATTTAGCTCACTTGCCTTCATTGCTCAGACCTTTGAGTATAGGAGTTGGGACGTCATCTCGAGATTGTACAGGACATTGATGAGATCTGTTCTCAAATACTATATATAGTATTGGGTCACCCTGTTATAGGAAGGATATTATTAAAGTGGAGAGGGTTCAGAAAAGATTTACCACAGGATGTTGACAGGATGGAGAGTTTGAGTTACAAAAGTAGACTGGAAAGGCTGGGACTATTTTCAGTAGAGCAAAGGAGGTTGAGAGGTGACCTTATTGAGGTTTATAAAATCATAAGGAGCATAGTTAAGGTGAATGACAAGCGTCTTTTCCCTTGGATGGGGAAATTCAAAACTAGGAGGCATATTTTTAAGGTGAGAGGAGAAAGTTTTGAAAAGGACGTGAGGATTTTGTTTTTTACACAGTGATTAGCATGTGGAATGAACTGCCCAAGGAAGTGATGGTGCAGGTACAGTTACAATGTTGAAAAGAAATTTGCATATGGTCACGAATAGGCAAGGTTTGGAGGGATATGGGCCAAGCAAATGCAGGGAACATGGTCGGAATGGACTGGTTAGACTGAAGGATCTGTTTTGGGAAAACTGCCTGCACATCCAGTTGCTGTTTCTCTTCAAGTGGAGGTTTTTAAGGACAGCTCACTAAACGATAGCTGCCACATTCTCTGGCATCTTTGTACTCGGCAGGAGTTTATAATAACCCAAAGCTTCAGTCTGACTTTGACACAAAGCTATGTTTTCAAGCTGATGTAAGCTCAGCTCAGATTGAAACCTCCCCATTTCACTCACCTCATAGAGTTAATATGGCACAAGGTTGACTATTTGGACTGTTGAGTCTATGCCAGTTTTCTATCAAGTAATTTATCCCTATTATAGAGTTACCCATGTTTCCAGTGTCTTCACTGGTGATTCTGCTCAGTACAAGGGGAAAGCCATGAATGGTGGGGATTAGCCCTCATGCTAATCACAAGGAAGAAAGACTTCCATTGATGTAGCACCTTCCATGATGCAGTCAATA
This sequence comes from Rhincodon typus, assembly GCF_021869965.1. Taxonomy (NCBI): domain Eukaryota; kingdom Metazoa; phylum Chordata; class Chondrichthyes; order Orectolobiformes; family Rhincodontidae; genus Rhincodon; species Rhincodon typus. The sequence goes on from NC_063334.1 coordinate 124,217,268, forward strand.
TCCATTTGAGATGTAATCACTGAAAGAAATGACAACCAATCTGTGTACAGCAAGCTCCCAAAACAGAAACATTCAGATAACCTGTAATTGTGATATTAGTTGAGAGATAAACGTTGGCCAGGCCATCTCTCCTGCTCTTCAGCAAATAGATTGTTAAATAACAAGGTGTTGCTTTAATGTCTCAGCATCCTCCAATAGTGCAGCATTCCCTTTGACTGCACTAGGAATTATGGATCTAGTTTTGTACTCAGGCATCCAAAATGAGAGTTAAGACCATAAAGCTAAGACCATAAGAAATAGGAACAGGAGTGGGCTGTTCAGTCCCTTGAGCCTGCTCTGCCATTCAGTAGGATCGTGGCTGATCCAACACTCCTCACATCCACTTTTCTGCGGTTTCCTTACTGATTTCTCTACTGATCAAGAATCTATCTCAGCCTTAAATATTCAAAAGAACTCTGCCCCACAACTTTCTGTGACAAAGAGCTCCAAAGACTCAACCCTTAGAGATGAAACTCCTTCTCATCTCAGCCTTAAATTGGTGGCCCTTTATTCTGACACTATGCCCTGCGGTCCGAGACTCTCCCATGAGGGGAAAAATCCTGTCAGTATTTACATTCTCTCAAGCCACTTAACAATTCTATATGTTTCAATAAGATTCTCTCTCACTCTTATAAACTCCAATGACTTGAATCATGACCTGTTTAACCTTTGATCATAAGATACTCCCTCCTTAGCAGGCATCATCCTTCTCTGAACTTTTATCTTTCCTTAAATAAGGGAACCAAAACTGCTCACTGTACTCCAGATGTAGTCTCACCAGTACCTTGTACAAGTGCAGTAAGATTTCTCTACTATCATACTCTAAACCCCTTGAACTAAGGGCCAATACTCCATTAGCCTTCCCGATTACCTGCTGCACCTATGTGCTAGCTTTCTGTGTTTCATGCACAAGTCACTCCAAGTCCCTTTGTGTTGCAGCTTTCAGTAGCTTTTCAAGATGGCGGCAGAGTAGGGGCCTGGGGCTTGTCTGCTTTCTTTGTTTCTTTTTTCCCTTTTGCTTTTTATTTTGCTTTTTTTTGTGCTCTCTTTGAAAGCTTTTTCAGCATCTCCGGCAGGGCAAAAGCAGGCCCAGCCCTCCTGAACATGCGGCAGCGGCAGCTAGAGTCATTTCCTCGGGGAAAGCGAGCCCTCAGAGAGCTCGTGACAGCAGAATATGTGGGCCCTGCAGCGAGAGATGGCGCCAGAGCATGGCGACTTCGACATTGGTGGGGCAACCAGTGCAGGACTCCAGGAAGTGGTGGCAGCTGTGGCTTTTAAGATGGCAGCCTCTGTGGTCAGTGAAGAAGAAGGTGGTTATCAGGATTGGGATGCTGGTCTTCAGCGGTGGCAAGCAATAAGCCTGAAACAGTACAGATCGACAGGAGTAGCATTGATGTGACATGGTATGCCTGGTGTAGTGCTCCTGGTGGCAGAGCAGTGGCAGCGATGGTGGCCCAAGAGAGGGACTCCTGGAATGGACTGTGATGCGGGGGCATTGGAGGGCATGGAGTTTACATCCCCCTTCCCCCACCCTCCCCATAACCTCTCCGATGTTGAGTAGAACATAAGGAAGCGAGTGTTCAATTTTTAGCTATATCTTAATATTATTACAACAGGCAATGGCCAAACCCCTCTGATAATTAAACTAAAACACAAGCCCCAATCTGTTATGACAGGAGTAGGGGGTTCCTTTCTAATAATTACCCCCAAAAACACCCAGAAAAGCTCTTCTTTCCCTTTATAATCTATTAAAAGAATGGTTAAAAGAAAGGAAATCCCTGATCTCCACTTTACAAGTAACAAGAAACAATTTATTTATTTAACCCAACAATGAACAAATTATCAAAATTACTAACAAACCGACAATTCACCCTTAGACTATTAACTACTCCCTAACTGGTCTAAATTCTACTGGAATGCTGTTTAAATAAAGACAAGTCCCACCATTACAAACCCAGTTAATAAGAAGCAATAATTTATTACTTAATCTCTCCAAGTTTGCACAGACTGTCTTCTGGAATATTCTGTTGTCTCCACTCTCTTCACAAACACTTTCCTTCCATTAATTCTGCTGTTGGGAATGTTTTCTCTATAATTTCTTCAATGAGGAATTTGAGTTAAAATACCAGGGTACCTTTGATTAATTAGATGGTCTTTCTCTGAGAGCTGAATGGTGCTAACTCTTATAGATGGCAGTTGGCTCTCCCCGATATTCCAAATGCCCTTGTCTTATATACCCGTAATGACATAATCAAATTCTTATAGTGATTGGTTTCAGGTTGTCAACATCATCAGATTTAATTTCAATTTGCTTTCTGTTTCTAGGTGCTTTGTTTAAATTAGTTGGTCGAATTCAAACTCGTCACAACATCAAAACAAGACTAGGTGTAGAGCTGGATGAATACAGCAGGCCAGGCAGCATCAGAGGAGCAGGAAAGCTGACGTTTCGGGTCTGGACCCTTCAGAAATGTAGGAGGGGAAGGGGACTCTGAAATAAATAGAGAAAGGGGGAGGCGATGATGGAAGGTGGATAAAGGAGCAGATAGGTGGAGAAAAAACGGACAGGTCAAGGAGGCAGGGATGGAGCCAGTAAAGGTGACTATAGGTAAGGAGTTGAGATGGGGGTTGGTCAGTTGAGGGATGACAGACAGGTCAAGGAGGCAGGGATGAGGCTACTAGGTAGGAAGTGGGGATGGGGGTTGGTCAGTGAGGTGGGAGAAGCTGATAGGTGGGAGAAAAGATGGACAGGTCAAGGAGGCGGGGACAAATTGGGCTGGTCTTGGGATGACGTTGGGGGAGGGGAGATTTTGAAGCTTGTGAAGTCCACATTGAGACTATTGGGCTGCAGGGTTCCCAAGTGAAATATGAGGTGTTGTTCCTGCAGCCTTCGGGTGGCATCGTTGTGGCACTGGAGGAGGCCTAGGATGGACATATCGTCCAAGGAGTGGGAGGGGGAGTTGAAATGGTTCACGACTGGGAGGTGCAGTCGTTTGTCACGAACCGAGCGTAGGTGTTCCACAAAGCAGTCTCCAAGCCTCCGCTTGGTTTCCCCGATGCAGAGGAGGCCACATCGGGAAGAGCGGATACAATAGATCACATTAGCGGATGTGCAGGTGAACATCTGTTTAATGTGGAAGGTTTTCTTGCGGGCTGGGATGGGGGTGAGGGGGGAGGTGCAGGGGCAGGTGTAGCACTTCCTGCAGTTGCAGGGGAAAGTGCCGGGGTGGTGGGGCTACTGGGGAGTATGGAGCAGACGAGGGAGGCACAGAGAGAGTGGTCCCTCCGGAAGCAGATAAGGGCAGGGAGGGAAAAATGTCCTTGGTAGTGGGGTCAGATTGCAGGTGACGGAAGTGGCGGAGGATGATGCTTTGAACCTGTCCGTCTTCCCTCAACTGACCAACCACCACCCCAACTCCCTACTTGCCCTCACCTGTACTGGCTCCATCTCTGCCTCCTTGACCTGTCCGTCTTCTCTCCACCTATCTGCTCCTTTATCCACCTTCCATCATCGCCTCCCCCTTTCTATATTTATTTCAGAGTCCCCTGCCCCTCCCCCATTTCTGAAGAAGAGTCCAGACCCGAAACATCAGCTTTCTTGCTCCTTTGATGCTGCCTGGCCTGCTGTGTTCATCCAGCTCTACACGTTGTTATCTCAGACTCCAGCATTGGCAGTTCCTATGATCTCATCCAAACAAGACTGCTGTTTTACCTGCCACCTGTAAGGCATTTTTGATATACTTGATGCTCTCTGTACTGGCAACTTCAGCTCCTGCTCAGAGATATACATTTTTTTTAAAGTTTCTAAATACAGACAAAGCACAAATCTCTTAAAGGAATCACACATTTTAGCTTCCTTTTCACAGTTACTGTACCCAATTTCATAACAATATATTCTGTAACTCAAAATGGTACCAGAGCATGGCAACATATTACACTTTTCACTGTATTTACTTGTTAAATACAAGTGACAATAAATAATTCAATTCAATTCATTTCAACTTTTCTCCAAGTTAATAATATTCTGATCGTTTAATTTTCTGTTATCACTTCCAACATTAACAACATTGCATTTTCCCAGATTATACTCCATTTGCCAACTTTTTGCTGACTTACTTGACCTATTGATATCTCTCTGTATCTCTTTGTATCTCTGTCTTTGTATCAAGGAATATTGAGCTGTATTGAGTTTTGTTGAACATTATTGATCTATTTTGGGTGTGCTGAGAGATATCAAGGGGTATAGAGCTGTACCGGGGACATTGAGTTGTACTGGGATAATGAGCTGTATCAGAGGGTATTGAGCTGGAACGGGGCTAACTGACTGTATCTGAGGAGTTATGTTGTATCAGGAACACAGGTCCGAATCCGAGTAAAGCAGATGGAGCAATTGAAATTCAGGAAAAAATTGAAATTAAAAGCTCGTTTAATGGTGACCATGTAACCAGTGACAATTATCATTGATTGAAGTAAAAACCCAATTGATTCACTAATGCCTTTTCAGGAATGAAATCTGCTGTATTTACTGGTCTGGCCTACATATAACTCCAGACCCACAGGGTGGTTTATATACAGAGTAACCCAAATACCTGGGGAGTTGAGTTACAAACTGGAGTTCAGTTGAGGGTTTTGGGGAGGTTTCTATAGAATAACGTATCTGGAAGTGAGTTACAGACTGGAATGTAATTGATGGGTTCAGGGGCCAAATAATGGATACCCGGGAGTTATGGTCTGGAATCAAATTGAAGTGTCCCAGGTGTCTGCAACCATTGTTGTGAGCAGACTACAAAGTGTAGTGTGATCCGTGGCACTGGAAGCAGACAGCATGTGGAGACTTCTCAATCCGTCACACAGAACACATCTTACCTGTACAGGCAGCAACAAGTTTATTGATGTGGAGCTTTGGGAGACATTAAAATCTGTCTATTGCCAGAAGGTTTATTTGAGGACATTGCCAGAAATGAATGACACTGACTCACAGTACAAGACAGCAACAATAAACTAGCAGAGCAAATGTCAGGTGAATTTCAAAATCGATAAACATGAGGCGGTACATTTGAAAGGTACATACAGCACGAAATCAGACCCTTCAGTCCAACCAGTCCATGTCGATCAGATATCCCAAATTAATCAAGTCCCCTTTGTCAGCATTTGGCCCATATCCCTCTAAACTCTTCCTATTCATGTGCCCATTTAAATGTTGTAATTGTACCTGCCTCCGCCACTTCTTCTGGCAGTTCATTCCATACACACACCACCTTCTACATGAAAAGGTTGCCCCGAAGGTCCCCTTTACATCTTTCCCCCCTCACCCTAAACCTATGCCCTCTAGTTTTGGACTCCCCTACCCTGGGGAAAAGACCTTGGCTATTCACCCTATCCATGCCCCTCATGATTTTATAAACCTCTAAATGGTCACCCTCAGCCTCTGATGCTCCAGAGAAAATAGCCTCAGCCTGTTCAGCCTCTCCTTATAGCTCAAACCCACCAAACTCAGAAACATCTTTGTAGATCTTTTCTGCACCCTTTCAAGTTTAACAACATCTTTCTTTTGGTTGGGAGACCAGAACTGAATGCAATATTCCCAAAAGTGGCCTAATCAATGTCCTGTACAGCCACACATGACATCCCAACTCCTATACTCAATGCACTGATTAACAAGGGCAAGCGTACTAAGCGTCTTCTTCACCACCCTGTCAACCTGGGACTCCACCTTCAAGGAGCTACGAATCTGCACCCCAAGTTCTCTTTGTTCGACTAGTCCCCTACTGCTAACTGTATAAGAACTACCTTGATTTGCCTTTCCAAAATGCATCATTTCACATTTAACTAAATTAAACTCCATCTGCCACTCCTTGGCCCATTGGCACATCTGATCAAGGTCCATTGTGCTCTGAGTTAACCTTCACTGTCCGCTACACCAGCAATTTTGGTGTCATCTGCAAACTTACTAACCATATCTCTTCCTATGTTCACATTCAAATCATTTATATACATGACAAAAAACAGCGGACCCAGCCCCGATCCTTGCGACACACCATTGGTCACAGGCCTCCAGTCTGAAAAACAACCCTCCACTACCACCCTCTGTCTCAGCAGAATAAGGTCACATAGTCCTCAAAACTAAGAATATAACTGTAAATAGACAGGAGATTTGGTCTATTCTCTTTGCAATTTGGAATATTTTGAAATGGTCAAATGGTTTCAGGATGAAGGCTGCTTATCTTGGACACAATGTTTATCAGTCCACTCGACTACCAGCTCAGCATTGGGTAAGAACATATTGACTGAGACACTTTGTTCACAGCTATTGTGAAACCTGGCTCATGCTGAGTCAGACAAGCACCCCTGGAACCAACATCATCCATCAGAACTCACAATAGTGACTCAAGTTTGGGACATTGTGTGCCAAGTTGAAAAATACATCTGTTTCATCAAATTATGATCAGTAAAGATGCAATCAGAACCACAGGATGCTGGGGGAGAAGGGTGACTGAGTGACAGTGCGAGAGAGCTGGATGAAAATCAATAGAAATACAGTCAGTGACACAGGGAGCCGTAACAGAGAGTTTTGCACTTTGTCCGGGTGCATTAAGCTGTATCGGGGATATTGAGCTGTACTGAGGAATATTGCGCTGTACTAATGAGTATTGTGCTGTATTGAGGGATGTTGAGCTGCATCAGGTAGTATTGAGTTGATTGCGGGTATTGTACTGTACTGAGGGGTATTCAGCTATATTGAGGGGTAATGAGCCATTTCAGGGAATATTGAGCTGTACTAGGGATGTAAAAATCGAAAGAACTGCAGATGCTATAAATCAGGAACAAAAACAAAGTTGAGAAAACAAGGTGCAGGGCTGGATGAACACAGCAGGCCAAGCAGCATCATAGGAGCAGA
>NC_063334.1:124244201-124262542 GCF_021869965.1 Rhincodon typus
CCTGCTGTGTTCATCCAGCTCTACACCTTGTTATCTCAGATACTGACTGAGAGCTGGATAAAGAAAACCTGTCGAAGAAGGATCTCCAGTGCCTTCAGCCTCTCCTGCTCTCTGTGTTAACCCTTTGCATGCCTCATCAGCAGACACTTCTGGCTTCTCCTCAATAAGCCCTCAGACATTTAACTAGAAAGCCTCCAGATGCCTCCAACACCAGGTCCAGCAAAATCCAAGTTACCTCACGATGGCTATGAATGAGATTAACAACCTACAGGAGGTGCCAATGATTGTACAATGATCAGCACCATCTGCAACTCCTCAAACGCTGAAAAAGTCCATGTTCAAATGTAATAAGGTCTGGATGTTATCCAGGCTGGGCCTGACAAGTGGCAAGTAACATTCACGCCACAGAAGTGGCAGCCAAGACTATCTCCAACAAGAGACAATCTAACCACTGCCTCTTGACATTCAATTGTGTCACCATCAGGGAAATAAATACTGATGTCTTTAAAACAGTCCCTATCATTAGAAGAGGAAATGCTGGAGGTCTTAAAGAACATAAAGGTGGATAAACCTCCAGGACTGTATCCCAGGACATTATGGGAAGCTAGGGAAGAAATTGCAGGGCCCCTAGTAGAGGTACTTGTATCATCAACAGCCATGAGTGAGGTGCCTGAGGACTAGAGGGTGGTTAATGTTGTGCCTTTATTTAGGAAAGACTGTAAGGAGAAGCCTGAGCACTATAGCCCGCTAAATCTGACATCAGTGGTGGGTAAGTTGTTGGAGGGGTTTCTGAGCGATAGGATTTACATGCATTTGGAGAAGCAAGGACTAATTAGGGATAGTCAGTGTGGCTTTGTGTGTGGGAAATCATGTCTCACAAACTTGATTGAGTTTTTTGAGGATGTAAATAAAAAGATAGATGAGGGCCAAGCAGTAGATGTTGTTTACATGGACTTCAATAGAACATTTGACAACATCCGCATGATAGACTGATTAGCACAGCTAGATCACATGGGATTCAGGGAGAGCTTGCCAGTTGGGTACAAAATTGGCTTGACAGTAGGAGACTGTAATAGTGGAAGGTTCTTTCTCAAACTGGAGGCCTGTGAACAGTGGTGTACCACAGGGATCGGTATTGAGTCCACTGTTGTTTGTCATTTATGTAGGCCATTTGGATAAGAATTTAGGAGGCATATTTAATAAGTTTGCAGATGACACGAAAATTGGTGGTAAAGTGGACAATGAAGAAGGTTATCCAAGATTACTGAAGTAACTCCACAGAGGCTGGTATCTCGTCACCAAGTCACCCTTTATTTATACATGCTCCATACATAGCCTCTGACCAGCTAGCTCAGAGCCAGTCTCCTGTATATATCTGTCAGCCAGGGCTCCCTGATTGGCCCAGGTTAACAACTCCAATCAGGGTTCTCAAACTTAATGAGACCCACCTGGCCCTCGTTCCAATCACTATAATTACAAGCAGATCTTGATCAAATGGGCCATTAGGCTGAGGAAAGGCAGATGGAGGAGTTTAATTCAGATAAATATGAGGTATTGCATTTTGATAAAATGAATAAGGGTAGGACTTAACCATTATTGGCAGGGTCCTGGGTTGTGTTGTGTCATCGGTAGACAGGGTGGTTAAGAAGGCATTTAACACACTTACCTTCATCACTCAGACCATTGAGTACAGGAGATAACAAGGTGGAGAGCTGGATGAACACAGCAGGCCAAGCAGCATCAGAGGAGCAGAAAAGATGACGTTTCGGGCCTAGACCCTTCCTCAGAAAAAATGAGTACAGGAGTTGGGATGCCGCATTGCAGTTGTGTAGGATGTTAGTGAAGCTATTTTTGGAGTACTGTGTATAGTTCCGGTCACACTGCTATATGAAGGATATTATTAAATTGGAGAGGTTTCAGAAAAGATTTACAAGGATGTTGCCAGGACTGGAGAGAGAGGCTGGATAGGCTGGAACTTTTTTCACAGAACATAGAAGGTAGAGGGGTGACCTTTTAGAGGTTTATGAAATCATAAAGGGCATAGATTAAGTGAATAACAAAGATCTTTTACCTAGGGTGGGGGAGTCCAAAACTAGAGGGCTGTACATCTCTGTGATTCTATGACTCTATCACTGGATCCCCCCACAATTAACATCCTGTGGATTACCACTGGCCAGAACCTCAACTGGACTAGCCATATAAACACTGTGGCTGCAAGAACATGTCAGAGGTTAGGAATACTGTGGTGAGTAACTCGCTTCCTGTCACCCCAACTACAAGGCACAAGACAGGAGTGTGATGGAATACTGCCCACAAGAAGCTTGACACCATCCAGGTCAAACAGCCCACTTCATTGGCAACGCATTCACAAGCATCCACACCCCCCACCACTAATGCTCAGTAGCAGCAGTGTCTACTATCTACAACAAAAACTGAAATTTCTGGAAAAGCTCAGCAGACCAGGGTTCTGAGGAAGGGTCACTTGACCTGAAACGTTAACTCTGATTTCTCTCCACAGATGCTGCCAGACCTGCTGAGCTTTTCCAGAAATTTCAGTTTTTGTTCCTGATTTACAGTATCTGCAGTTCTTTCGGTTTTTATTTTTGTAATATCTACAAAATGCACTGCAGAAATTCACCAAGGCTCCTTACAGATTGCACCAGTTCAAGAAATCAACTTACCATGACCTGCTCCAGTGCATTTACAACAGGCGATAAATTCTGGCCTGGCCAAAGATGCCTAAATAGGTGATTTGAAAAAAATACTTTTTCCACTAGGTTTTGATCACAGCAGTGTCCAGAGGATTAATTCCTGATCTAATTTGGTCAATCCTGGAGTTGGAAAAACAATATCTGCCCCTGCTGATCACGCCTGACAGAGAGCTCAGTGTGTGTTGGATAAGTACAGTATGGAGGAGCCGCTTTCTTCCTGATACCTGAGTTTTAGAGAATATACCCTGTAAACTCAATCACAGTGATGAAATGCCTACAGGAGCCCTCTTGACCTAATTGTTACATTAGGGGCACGTCTGGGGTAAGTAGTTACAGTGGTTTCAGTAAGAGGTGACAGTCAGCTGAAGGCATGTTCACTGAAGGTCGGCCCACTCAGACCAAGGCATTTTTCCAGCAGATAACTCCGGTTATTTAAAACCCTGGGCAAGCCATAGAATACACATGGATGTACTGCAGGAGGTTGCAGCTGGAAAGGAGAGTCTGTACCGCTAGTTGCTGCGAGCTGTGATACTATGAGTGGATTCTCTGCTCACCATTCTCCTTGTGTCATTTTTGGTAAGGATTCTGAAGGGTCTTCATCAGACAGATTGTAAAATGGGTCATAATCTCAGGAGCTAATCATTTCAAACTGAGCTGAGGAGAAGTGTCCTCAGACTGTTGTGAATCTTTGGACTTTACAGGGAAGGGGATGTTGAGGAGTGCTGGATGTTCCATCATTGAATATATCTAAGGCTGCAATACACAGATTTTTCCATCTCCCAGGGAATCTGGGATATAGGGAGCGGGCAGAAAAGTAGAGTTGAGACCTGAGCTCGTTCACAATTGTATTGAATGGTGGAGCAGGCTCTAGGTCTAGCCCTGCTCTGATTTCTCATGATCATGTGGGATCCTGCTACGCACACATAGGCAGCCAGGTTTCCCAAGTTACAGCCATGACCAAATGCTGCTGTCTCCTGTCGTCCTTGTTAAGAGCCACAGGTCTCCCTGAGAATACACAAGATGACACAGCAATGCAGGTCCTTTCAACTGCCTTTCATCCCCAGTACCCAACCACTCACTCACAATTACTAACACACACACACACACACATTCACTCACAGTCACACAAACACACTCAAACTTACTCTGATATTTACACACTTACATTCACACACAGTTATATACACAAACTCACACACATTCACAAAACCAGGCACACACACACGCAATTGTATACACACTCAAACTCACACTCACATATATGTTCACACACTCACGCAATCACACACACTCAAACTCACTCAAACACACATTCAAACACCCAGACGTATTCGCACAACCATACACATACTCAAACACAGACTCACACTTGCTCACACACACATTTGAACAAAGAACAAAAGAGAAGTACAGCACAGGAACAAACCCTTCGGCCCTCCAAGCCTGTGCCCAATCATCATGCCCTGACTAAATTAAAAGACAAACCTACTGGCCTTATTCAGTCCGTATTCCTCTATTCTGTCCCTATTCATGTAACCATCCAGATACCTCTTAAATGTTGCCAACGTGCCTGCTTCCACCACCTCCTCTGACAGTGAATTCCAGGCCCCTACCACTCTCTGTGAGAAAAACTTTCCTCGCACATCTCCCTTTAACTTTTGCCCTCTCACCTTGAACCTGTGCCCCCTGGGAAAAAGCTGCTGACTTCCACCTTATCTATGCCTCTCATGATTTTGTAGACTTCTGCCAGGGCTTCTCTTAGCTGCCGTCTTTCCAGTGAAAACAATCCTAATCTTTTCAACCTTCCCTCATAGCCAATGCCCTCAAGACCAGTCAACATCCTGGTGAACCTTCTCTGCACTCTCTACAAAGCTTCCACGTCCTTCTGGTAATGTAGCGACCAAAACTGCACACAATATTCCAAATGTGGCCTAACAAGGGTTTTATATCGCTGCATCCTTCACAGAATGAAAGACAAAAAATCATTAGAGACAGGCAGAGGAATCACACTGTTAGTCAATGACTGCTATGGAACGGAAAATCCACTCAGTTATTTATATACAACTGGAGCATCAGGGATACGGTTCCAAATCAGGGATATACTGAGACACACTCACAGACAGTATAGGAGCTAACACTGAGACTCACACACACCCACACACTCACACCCACACCCACACCCACACACTCAGACACGCACATGCGCGCACACACACGCGCGCACACAGACATGTCACTGAAACCCTGTCAGACTATACATGGACAGAGTGCTACTGCTAGTCAGTGGTTATGGAGACAGTGTACACTTAATCTCTCAGTTTGAACACAGATTGGTTACCCTGATCCTATTGTGCACACAGGAAGTGTTCTCCTGGTGTGTCTGTATACTCCAGGTCTGAGGGGGGAAACACAGCCAGTGTGGATCTCATCAGCTCACGTAAACACAGTCCCACTGTGCCTCATGTTCCCTCAGGCACTATGTAATTGCAAATACATCCTTAACACCATTGTTCAGACTTTGTCGCGCTGTGCTCCTCTATCCCCTACCCAGAACCTGACTGCAGGCCTACATAGGAGCTCAGTCTGCTGTCAGGGTTCTGAATAACAAACAGATCTTCACTTCACCCTGAAATACACAGTGTTAAATATCTCAGTGACTCAGAAATTCCCCACTTTTTGCTCAAACTGGATTTTTAAGCGATTCCAAGTAACTCATTGAGGTGATCCACAACTAGCTGTGTTATTTATCGCAGACAGAGACAGGCTGGGGCTGATGACCTCCTGGTCAGTGCAATGTCAGACATCACTGCAACTATCAGAAACAAAGTCAAACAAAAACAAAACAGGATCATCCCCCTATATTCCCCCTTGACCCAGAGCACAGAGACCAGAATTGTATTACTTCAGTCTTTCAAGGGATGTGGGCATCGCTGGCTAGACCAGCATTTTTGGCTCTCTTTTCTTGCCCTTTGAGAAGTGTTCGGCCACTTTTGGAATATTGTGTCAAGTTCTGGTCACCCTGCAATGGGAAAGATGTAGTGAAACTTGAAAGGATTCAATCAAGATTTACAAGAATGATGCCAGTATTGGAGGGTTTGAGCTATAGGGAGAGGCTGAATAGGTTAAGGCTATTTTCCCTGGAGCATCAGAAAATGAGGGTGACCATACAAAGGTTCATAAACTCAGTCCCAAACGTCCTTTTCTCAGTGTAGAGGAGCCCAAAGATAGTGGGCATAGGTTTGAGGGGAGAGGGGCAAAATGGAAAATGCAGCTAAGTGGCAAGATTTTCATGCAGAGGAAAGAATGAACTGCCAGAGGAAGTGGTGGATGCTGGTACAATTACAATATTTAAAAGGAATATGGATGGGTATTTGAAAACAAGGGCTTAGAGGGATATGGACCAAATGTTTGCATATGGGACTAGATTAATTTAGGATATCTGGTTGGCATGGAAGGGTTGGAACGAAGATCTGTTTCTGTGCTGTGCATCACCATGACTCTATAACTCGAACAGAGTGGAGCGTTTCAGCCCATTTAGAACATAGAACATAGAACATTACAGCGCAGTACAGGCCCTTCGGCCCTCGATGTTGCGCCGACCTGTGAAACCAATCTGAAGCCCATCTAACCTAAACTATTCCATTATCATCCATATGTTTATCCAATGACCATTTAAATGCCCTTAAAGTGGGCGAGTCTACTATTTTTGCAGGCAGGGCATTCCACGCCCTTACTACTCTCTGAGTAAAGAACCTACCTCTGACATCTGTCCTATATCTATCACCCCTCAATTTAAAGCTATGTCCCCTCGTGCTAGCCATCACCATCCAAGGAAAAAGGCTCCCTGTCCACCCTATCTAATCCTCTGATCATCTTGTATGTCTCTATCAAGTCACCTCTTAACCTTCTTCTCTCTAATGAAAACAGCCTCAAAACCCTCAGCCTTTCCTCATAAGACCTTCCCTCCATACCAGGCAACATCCTGGTAAATCTCCTCTGCACCCTTTCCAATGCTTCCACATCCTTCCTATAATGCGGTGACCAGAACTGTACGCAATACTCCAAGTGCGGCCGCACCAGAGTTTTGTACAGCTGCAACATGACCTCATGGCTCCGAAACTCAATCCCTCTACCAATAAAACCTAACATACTGTACGCCTTCTTAACAACGCTATCAACCTGGGTGGCAACTTTCAGTGATCTATGCACATGGACACCGAGATCTTTCTGCTCATCCACACTACCAAGAATCTTACCATTAGCCCAGTACTCTGTATTCTTGTTACTCCTTCCAAAGTGAATCATCTCACACTTTTCCGCATTAAACTCCATTTGCCACCTCTCAGCCCAGCTCTGCAGCTTATCTATGTCCCTCTGTAACCTGCAACATCCTTCCGCACTATCCACAACTCCACCGACTTTGATGTCATCCGCAAATTTACTAACCCATCCTTCTACGCCCTCATCCAGGTCATTTATAAAAATGACAAACAGCAGTGGCCCCAAAACAGATCCTTGAGGTACACCACTAGTAACTGAACCCCAGGATGAACATTTCCCATCAACCACCACCCTCTGCCTTCTTACAGCTAGCCAATTTCTGATCCAAACCGCTAAATCACCCTCAATCCCATGCCTCCGTATTTTCTGCAATAGCCTACCATGGGGAACCTTATCAAACGCTTTACTGAAATCCAAATACACCACATCAACCGCTTTACCCTCATCCACCTGTTTGGTCACCTTCTCGAAGAACTCAATAAGGTTCGTGAGGCACAACCTACCTTTCACAAAACCGTGTTGACTATCCCTAATCAAATTATTCCTTTCTAGATGATTATAAATCCTATCTCTTATAATCCTTTCCAACACTTTACCCACAACCGAAGTAAGGCTCACTGGTCTATAATTACCAGGGTTGTCTCTACTCCCCTTCTTGAACAAGGGGACAACATTTGCTAGTCTCCAGTCTTCTGGCACTATTCCTGAAGACAATGACGACATAAAGATCAAAGCCAAAGGCTCTGCAATCTCCTCTCTAGCTTCCCAGAGAATCCTAGGATAAATCCCATCCGGCCCAGGGGACTTATCTATTTTCACACCTTCCAGAATTGCTAACACCTCCTCCTTATGAACCTCAATCCCGTCTAGTCTAATAGACTGTATCTCAGTATTCTCCTCGACTACATTGTCTTTTTCCTATGTGAATACTGACGAAAAATATTCATTTAGCACCTCTCCTATCTCTTCAGACTCCACGCACAACTTCCCACTACTGTCCTTGACCGGCCCCAAACTTACTCTAGTCATTCTTTTATTCCTGACATACCTATAGAAAGCTTTAGGGTTTTCCTTGATCCTACCTGCTAAAGACTTCTCATGTCCCCTCCTGGCTCTTCTTAGCTCTCTCTTTAGGTCCTTCCTGGCTAACTTGTAACTCTCAAGTGCCCTCACTGAGCCTTCACGCCTCATCTCTACATAAGCCTCCTTCTTCATCTTGACAAGAAATTCAACTTCTTTAGTAAACCACGGTTCCCTCGCTCGACCACTTCCTCCCTGCCTGACAGGTACATGCTTCTCAAGGACACGCAGTAGCTGTTCCTTGAACAAGCTCCACATTTCAATTGTGCCCAGCCCCTGCAGTTTCCTTCTCCATCCTATGCATCCTAAATCTTGCCTCATCGCCTCATAGTTGCCTTTCCCCCAGCTATAACTCTTGCCCTGCTTTATATACCGATCCCTTTCCATCACTAAAGTAAACGTAACCGAATTGTGGTCACTATCACCAAAGTGCTCTCCGACCTCCAAATCTAACACCTGGCCTGGTTCATTACCCAGTACCAAATCCAATGTGGCCTCGCCTCTTGTTGGCCTATCTACATACTGTGTCAGGAAACCCTCCTGCACACTTTGGACAAAAACTGACCCATCTGTTGAAGGTAGATTCAAAATACATTTTGATTGTACAATGGACTATACAGACTATACATGGACAGAATGTTACTGCTATATCAGTGGTTACAGAGATGGTGTACGCTTTATCTCTCAGTTTGAACACAGTTTGGCTACCCTGCTCCTATTGTGCATGCAGTGGGTGTTCTCCTGGTGTGTCCATACACTCCAGGTCTGAGGTGGGGGGGAAAATTTAGTGTAGCTGTCATCAGCTCATGTGAATTTCTGGTCTGTTACCTATTCACCCCAAGTTGCCATCCTTCAGTCCCACAACTCCTCATGTTCCCCCAGGCGCTATGTCATTGCAAATCCATCCTTAACACCATTGTTCAGACATTGTCACGCTGTGTTCCTCTGTCCCCTACCCAGAACCTGACCCCAGTCCTTCCTGGCAGCTCAGTCTGCTGTCAGGGTTCTGAATAACAAACAGATCTTCACTTCACTCTGAAACACACAGTGTTAAGTATCTGAAAGACTCGGAAATTCCCCATTTTCTGCTCAGTCTGCAATTTTAAGGGATTCCAAGGAACTCGTTGAGGTGATCCACAACCAGCTGTAATAACAAGGTGTGGAGCTGGATGAACACAGCAGGCCAGGCAGCATCAGAGGATCAGGAAGGCTGACGTTTCGGGTCTGGACCCATCTTCGGAAGGCCAATTCTGAAGAAGGGTCCAGACCCGAAACATCAGCTTTCCTGCTCCTTTGATGCTGCCTGGCCTGCTGTGTTCATCCAGCTCCACACTGTGTTATCTCAGACTCCAGCATCGGCAGAGATGGGGCTGGGTCTGATGGCCTCTGGTCAGTGCAATGTCAGACATCACTGCAACAATCAGAAAAAAGATCAGGATCAAACTCCGAGATCATCCTCCTACATTCCCCCTTGACCCAGAGCACAGAGACCAGAATTGTATTACTTTATTCTTTCAGGGGATGTGGGCATCGCTGGCTAGACCAATGTTTTTTGCTTGTCTTTTCTTGCCCTTTGAGAAGTGTTAAGCCACTTTTGGAATATTGTGTCAAGTTCTGGTCTCCCTGCAATTGTAAAGATGTTGTTGAACTTAAAGAATTCAGTCAAGATTTACAAGAACGTTGCCAGTCTTGGTGGGTTTGAGCTACAGGGAGAGGCAGAATAGGTGAGGCTATTTTCCCTGGAGCATCAGAGACTGAGAGTGACCACATAGAGGTTTATAAAATCATCAGGGGCATGGGTGAATAGTCAAGGTGTTTTTCTCAAGGTAGGGGAGTCCACAACTAGAGGGCATAGGTTTAAGGTGAGAAGGGAAAGATTTAAAAGGTACCTAAGGTGCAACTTTTTCACGCAGAGGGTGGTACATGTATGGAACAAGCTCCAGAGGAAGTGCTGAAGGCTGTACATTAACCACATTTGAAAGGCATCTGGATGTGTATATGACTAGAATGGCTTAGAGGAATATTGACCAAATGCTGGAAAATGGGACTGAATTAATTTAGGATATCGGGTCAGCATGGATGGGTTGGACCGAAGGTCTGTTTCTACGTTATACATCTCTATGACTGGCAGGTGGTGGGGGTTTGACTTCTTGAAACACTATAGTCCCTGTGCTGTTGGTAAACCCACAAATGGTATTAGGGAGGGAATTCCAGTGTTTTAACGCAGAAATAACAATATATTTTCAACTCACAGAAGGTGACCCTGAGACACACACAGACTGTACCATGAACTAACATCAAGAGACATACACACAGACCATACAGAAACTAACACCAAGATACACACAGACAGTACAGGAACTAACAGTGAGACAGACACACACTCAGCTACTACTGAAACCCTGTTTGCATATACACAGATCAAGTGCCACTGCTATGTCAGTGATTATGGAGTCTGTGTACACTTGATCTCTCACTATGAACACAGTTAGTGCACGCTGTTGCCATTGTCTACACAGGGTGTGTACTCCTGGTGTGTCAGTACACACTTGGTCTGAGGAGGTACACAGTCAGCGTACCTCTCATTTGCTTGATAATTTGTTGAAGGCTGTGAAGAACATGGCATAGTTTCTCCGCTCCCAGGAAGTACTGGACAATGAAGGGTACCCTATCGGACGTATCCCGTGTCTGTTTTCTGACGAGGTCATTACGGTTTTTCACTATGGCACATTGGAACTGGCGATTGGTGAGTTGAGTATTGTATAACATTCCTATGAGGGCGTCCTTCAACACCTCACACACACACACTCACTCTCTCTTTCTCCGCCCCTCACTCACACACACACACTCACTCACACTCTCTCTCTTCCCCCTTGCATACATACACACACACAGAGACACACACACACAATTTATATTTGCAGATACATTCTATTTTGTTCAAAAAGCACACAATTTTTGGACAGTCTTTCAATCTGGCATTTTATAAATTCCTACTTTAGAAAAATAACCAGTCTGACTCCAAACAAAACACTAACAGATTCTAAACAAGGCCTCACACGTAACATGTGGAGATAGCAAGAACTGCAAATGCTGGAGTCAGAGATAACACAGTGTGGAGCTGGACGAACACAGCAGACCAGGCAGCATCAGAGGAGCAGGAAAGTTGACGTTTGGGACCCTTCTTCAGAACCCAAAACGTTAACTTTCCTGCTCCTCTGATGCTGTCTGGCCTGCTGTGTTCCTCCAACTTCACTGTGTTATCTCACACCTAACATGCATTGTCTGACCTAAACTGTCACCTCTTCTTTACACTGATAAAACCTTTAGTTCTCTTAGGACAGTGACTTGAAAGGAATTTGGGGATTTACATACACATATTAATCACCTTAGATTTGTTTAATACATCCTCATCAGCGATGTGACCTTTTGATCTTTTACTTATAAATTCTGTGACTGATACCACCTCAAGTAGACCACCTGAAGAAGGAGTGAGGCTATAAAAGATTGTGTTTTCAAATAAACCTGTTGGACTATAACCTGGTATAACAAGGTGTAGAGCTGGATGAACACAGCAGGCCAAGCAGCATCAGAGGAGCAGGAAGGCTGACGTTTCAGGCCTGGACCCTTCTTATAACCTGGTGTTGTGTGATTTCTGACCTTGTCCGCCCCAGTCCAACACCCGCACCTCCACATCAAAGCACATTCAGTAAATGAAGTAAACATGACAGCTTTGGGCACAGTGAGATTACACTCTCAGGATATGGTCAATTTGATGTGTTTTTTTTTTCGTCATGATGTTCACTGTGGACTAGCCAAAACACCATGTAATCTAAAAATGTTCACATGCTTCCAGATATTTACAAATCAGAAGGAGACCATTTAGCCCATTGAGTCCATACTTGTCAACAAAGATCTGACTACACCAATCCCATTTCCCAGCTAATGGCCTGCATTGTTACAAGTTATGGCAATGCATGTGAATATCTAAATACTGATTAAATGTAACAAGAGTTTAGGACTCAACAATAATCTAAGCTCCAGATTCCCACCACCTTCTAACTGAAAGAAATTTGTTTCAACTCTCCTTTTTGCCTTCGCCCTCTGACCTTAAATTTTGTCGTCTGGTCATTGACCTCTCCACTAACTGAAAAAGTACATTCCTATCTTTGGCCCTCATAACCTTATATATCTGTGTCAGGTCCCCTCTCAATCTAATCTGCTCCAAGAAAATCCCCAGCTTATCCAATCTTTTCTGATACCTCAGTTCACCCTCCTTAGTCAGCATTCTGGTAAATCTTCTCTGCACCCTCTCTCGTGCAAGCATATCCTTCTTATAATGTGGTGACCCGAACAGTGCTCCAGTTGTGATCTAACCAGCATTATATACAGTTCTAGCAGAACCTCCCTGCTCTTGTATCCTGTGCTGAGGCTAATAAAAACAAGTATCCCATATGCCTTTTTAACCACTTTCTCTACCTGCCTGCTACCTTCAGGCATCTGTGGATATGGACACCAAGATCCCTTTGATCTTCACTACTTTCCAGGATCCTACCATTCATGGTGTCACCTTTTGCTTTATTAGCCCTTCACCAAATGCATTCTCTCACTTTTCCAGGTTGAATTCCATTTGTCCCTGCTTTGTCTAACTGATCAGCCCATTGATATCCTCCTGCACTTTACAACTTTTCTCCTTGCTGTTTAACATTGTACCAATTTTCATATCATTCATGAATTCTTGATCATACCCTTCACATTTAAGTCCAAATCATTAACCACCACAAACAGCAAGGGCCCCAGCATCGAGCCCTATGGAACAGTGCTGGAAACAGACATCCAGCAGCAGCAGAAACATCCATCTACTATCAGTCCCTGCTTCCTACCTATCAATCAAATTTGGATTCCGAAATGCCAATTTGCCTTGGATCCCATGGGCTCTCACTTTCTTGACCAGTCTGCCACAAGCAATCTAGTCAAAAGACTTTGTCAAGTACTTGCAGACCACGTCAAACACATCATGCCCATCAACAGTCCAGGTTACCTCCTTAAAATACTCCATCAATTTTTTTTTTGCCAAACGCAGCTTTCCTTTAACAAATCCATGCTGACTATCCTCAATGAATCTGTGTCTCTCCAAGTGCAGACATATTCTGTCCCTCAAAAGTCTAATAACTTTTCCACCACTGACTAGCCTGCAATTTCCTGGTCTATACCATCCACCCTTTTTAAGTAATGGAACAATGTTAGCAGTCCTCTGGCACCTCACCTGTGGCCAGAAATGGATTTGAACATTACTCCCAGGACCCTTGTCATCTTCTCTCTTGCCTCCATCTGTAGCCTGGGATACATTCAACCAGGCCTACAGATTTATCACTTTTAAGGCTGCTAAACGCAGTAGTCCTCCTTTCTTTTTCTCTCTCTCTATGATCATTTATTTTAATATTTCACAGTCCTGCACCCTGACGTCTATACCTGTGATCGCTTTTTCATTGTACAAAGTATTCACTGAAGACTGTGCTCACATCTCTGAGGCCACATACACATTATCCCCACACGCCTAATATTAACCATTGTCTTTTACCACCATCTGAGAAAGCAGTTGGGCTATTCCTATCTGAAAAACAGCTCCTCTGGCATTGCAGCAGTCTCTCAGAGCTGCTCTGCAGCCATCAGTCCAGTTGTCCCTGGAGAGTGAAGAGGGACATGTACACCCATCCTGCTGACCCAGTGATTAGGGTGCTCTGCACAGAGCCACTATTAACACCAACACTCCTCAGTTCACACTGCAACATATTCCCCAGAATCACAACCGCGAGATCAAGGAATAAGGTTGTTCCCTGGAATAAAAGAGGGTACAGCAGAAAGGTACAGCTCAATCTGTCTCAGTGTCAGCTCCTGTGCGGTGTGTGTGTGTCTTAGTATCACCTTATTGCTGTTTCTGAGTAAAAATCTGGAACTCCAACCCCACCCCTTTAATGTCATTGTGGGTCTGCATACAGCATATGGACAATAGTGGATGAGGAAGATAACTCACCACCGCCTAGGGACGGTTAATAAATGTTGGTCCAGACAGCGACGCCCACGTCCCCTGAATAAATAAAGAAATATAATTCTGTCTCTGTGCTCTGGGTCGAGGTGGAATGTAGGAGGATGATCTCGTAGTTCGATCCTGATCTTGTTTCCGATTGTTGTAGTGATGTCTCGCATTGCACCGACGACATGATCCCACCCCTAGCACCCTGTCTGTCTGCGTACAAACCTCTGATGGGTGTAGATGATCTGAACTGGTTCCTTGGAATCCCTTCAGATTCCAAACGGAGTAGGAAGTTGGGAATTACCGAGTCTCTGAGATATTTAACACTGTTTTTCAGGGTGAGGTGAAGATCTTGCGGTTGTTATTCAAAACTCTGACTGCAGGCGCCAGGTTCTGGGTGGGGGAGGAACACAGAGTAACAACATCTGAACAATGCCATTAAGAATGGATTTTGCAATGATATAGCGCCTGAGGGAACGCGAGGCAGGGAGAGAACTGGAGGTGACTAGGTGATGGACCAGAGGTTCACCGGCTGTGTGGAGATGAAGTGATGAGAGGAACATTGACTGTGGCTCTCTGAAACCACGAATATACTAACTGTGTTCCTACTGACACAACAAATGTAGATAGACTCAGTACACACATGTGAGTAGCACTCAGACTGTGTACTTGCAGACAGGGTGTCAGTGTGAGCTCCTGTACAGCCTGTGTGGGTGTGTGTCAGTGTCAGGTCCCGAGAGTCTCACTGAGACTAAGTTCTGAGTTGATAAATTCTGAGAGGTTCTGCAATACCACATTCACCTCGCGGAGGCGACATTGAGCTGTGTGGAGATGTGCTGTGTCGCTGGCAGGGCAACTTCGCCACCCCCTGGTCGTTTCAATCACCTTTCCAAACTTCCCAACAACATGTAGTCGAATTGCCTGTTGGGTTTCCACCGAGCCGCCAAGAGCTCCACAGATTACATGTAAATCAGGAAACTGCATGTGAAATCTCAGAAAGAGAGAACCTTCATATCTAGAGGAGTGCCAAAGCACATTCAAGGTCAGAAATCGCACTACACCAGGTTACTGTCCAACACTTTTATTTAAAAACACAAGTTTTCAGAGCCTCGCTCCTTTTTCAGGTGTCAGTGAGGTGGTATCAGACACAGAATTTATAAGTAACATATCAAAGGGTCACACCATTGATGAGGATGTATTAAGATGCTGTTAAATCTTTATTCAGTCAGAAGGCTTTATTTGATTAACATGTATATGTAAATTCCCGAATTCATTTCAAGTCACTGTCCTAAGAGAACTAAAGGTTTTATCAGTGTAAAGAAGAGGTGATATTTTAGGTCAGACAATGCATGTTAGGTGTGAGGCCTTGTTTAGGATCTGTTTGTGTTTTGGTTTGGAGTCAGACTGGTTTTATTTCTAAAGTAGGAATTTATAAAACGCCTCATTGACTGACTGTCTATATATTGTGTGCTTTTTGAACAAAATAGAATTCATCTGCAAATACAAATTCACCCCATAGATTTACATATGTGTGTGTGTGTGGTGGGGGTGAGGGGAGAGAGCGAGAGTGTGCTTGTGTGATTGAGGGGGTGAAAGAGAGTGCTTGTGTGCGTGAGTGAGGGGGGAATAGAGAAAAAGTGTGTGTGTGTGTAAGGGGGGAGAGAGAGAGGGAGCGAGTGAGTGTGTGTGTGTGTGAAGGGGTGGAGAGAGAGCACGCGCGAATGTGTACGTGTGTTTCTGTGTGTGTGTGAGAGAGAAAAAGAAGGGGACAAAGACAGTGTGTGTGTGGGAGAGAGAAAGAAAGAAACTTTCTGAAGAAGGATCCAGACCCAAAACGTCAGCTGTCCTGCTCCTCTCATGCTGCCTGGCCTGCTGTGTTCATCCAGCTCCACACTGTGTTATCTCAGACTCCAGCATCGGCAGTTCCTACTATATCTGAGACATCAAGGTGTAGAGCTGGATGAACACAGCAGGCCAAGCAGCATCAGAGGAGCAGGAAAGCTGACTTTTTGGGTCTGAACATTTCTTCAGAAAAAAGCCCAAAACGTCAGCTTTCTTGCTGCTGTGATGCTGCTTGGCCTGCTGTGTTCATCCAGCTCTACACCTTGTTATCTCAGATTCTCCAGCATCGGCAGTTCCTACTATCTCCTACTATATCTGAACTGTTTTACAGATAGGAATTGCCCAACTGCTTTCTCAGATGACAGTAAAAGACCATGGTGAATATGAAGAGTGTGGGGATAATATGTGTAGCCTCGGAGATGTGACCACAGTCTTCAGTGAGTACTTTGTGCAATGAAAAAGGGATCACAGGGATAGACATCAGGGTGCAGGACTGTGAAATATTAAAGGAAATGAACATAGAGAGAGAGAGAGAGAGAGGAAGCACTAATGGGTTTAGCAGCCTTAAAAATGATAAATCTGTAGGTCTGGATAAGATATATCCCCAAAAATTGGTAGGATAGTAAATAGTGACGTGGATAGCCATAAGGTGCAGGAGGCTATCAATAGGCTGGTCAGTTAGATAGAGCAGGGTCAAATGGAATTGAACCTGGAAAAGTGAGGGAATGCATTTGGTGAAGGGCTAACAATGCAAAAGGTGACACCATGAATGGTAGGGTCCTGGAAAGTAGTGATGATCAAAGAGATCTTGGTGTCCATATCCACAGATGCCTGAAGGTAGCAGACAGGTTGAGAAAGTGGTTACGAAGGCATATGGGATACTTGTTTTTATTAGCCTCAGCACAGGATACAAGAGCAGGGAGGTTCTGTTGGAGCTATGTGTAATGCTGATTGGGTCACAACTGGAGTATTGTTCTGGTCACCACATTATAAGGATATGATTGCATTAGAGAGGGTGCAGAGGAGATTTCCCAGGATGCTGGCGAAGTAGTAAGAACTGAAGTATCAGGAAAGATTGGATCGGCTGGGAATTTTCTTGAAGTGGCAGAAATTGAGAGGGGTCCTGACACAGGTATAGAAGATTATGAGAGCCAAAGATAGGAATGCAATTAGTGTAGGGGGTCAATGGCCAGCGGATACAGATTTAAGGTCAGAGTTAGAAGGTGAGGAGAGTTGAAACAAATTTCTTTCAGTCAGAAGGTGGTGGAAGTCTGGAGCTGAAATTGTTGTTGACTCAGAAACCCTGGGAACATTTTAGCACTTTTTTAGAATTTCACGTGCTTTGCAATAGCTTGCAATGATACGAGCCATGAGCTGGAGAATGGGATTGATCTAGTCAGATCTTTGTTGACCAGTATGGACACTATGTGCTGAATGGCCTCTTTCTGAGTTGTAAATGTCTATGGATCTGTGAATATTTTTAAATATCCTGTTTTCTTGGTTAGTCCCAAATTGAATATCACGAATTAAAAGAACCACATCAAAAACATCAATTTGACCCTATCCTGATAGTGGGATCTTGCTGTGCACCAAGCTGTGATTTTACTTCACTTGCTGAACACGCTCTAGATCTCCCTGAAATATGCAGGTTTTTTTTTCTGAGATTTCACATGTAATTTCCTGATTCACGTAAACTGGGAAACTCGCAGCTATTCGGTGCAAACCCGATAAGCAATGCGACTACATGGGGCAGTGGGAGTTTTGGAAAAGCAACTGAGATGACCAGGAGGTGGCGATGTTGCTCTGCCAGTGACACAGCACATCGCCACACAGCTCAACGTCGCCACCCCTAGGTGAATGTGGTACTGCAGAACTTCTTGCAGAAACACAGAAACAAAGAAGATAGAATCAGGAGGAGGCCCTTCGGCCCTTCAAGCCTGCTCCGCCATTCATCACGATCATGGTTGATCATCCAACTCAATAACCTAATCCTGTTTCTCCCCATTACCTTTGATCTCATTCGCCCCTAGTGCTATATCTAGCCCCATTCAATGTTTTGGCAGAATTTAAGAACTCAGAACTTAGTCTCAGTGAGACTGTCTCTCAGGAGCTTGCTCACAAACACACACACACACGGGCTGTAAAGGAGCTTGTCTGCAGGTACATAGTCAGAGTGCTATTGATATGTCAATGTGCCTGGAGTCTATATACATTTGTCTGTCAGTGGAAACACAGTTAGTGTATTCCTGGACTCAGAGGGTCACAGCGTACTTCTCATTAGCTCGTGTACACACAGTTGAACCCCTGGTCTGCCACTCAATCTCCCCCAGTTCTCTTCCTGCAGTGCCGCTGTGTCTGATCAGAGATAGTAGGAACTGCAGATGCTGGAGAAC
>NC_063334.1:124272542-124287856 GCF_021869965.1 Rhincodon typus
TGGGCTGTACAGGAGCTGACACTAACACACACACACACACACACACATGGGCTGTACAGGAGCTGACACTGAAACCCTGCCTGCAGGTACAATCAGACTGCCATTGGTATGTCAGTGTGTATGGAGTCTATACACATTTGTTCTGTCAGTGGAAACACAATGAGTACCCTCCTGGTCTCAGAGGGTCACAATCAGTTTACCTGTCATTAGGCCTGGCAGCATCTGTGAAGAAAAATCAGAGTTAACGCATCAGGTCCTGTGACCCTTCCTCAGAATTGGGTCACCAGACCCGAAACATTAGCCCTGATTTTTTTTTCACAAATGCTGCCAGACCTGCTGAGCTTTTCCAGCAACTTCTGTTTTTGTTCCTGATTTACAGCATCCGGAGTTATTTTGGTTTTTATTTAGCACATCTCATTAGCTCGTATACACACAGACAGTGAACCTGTCTGTCACCTATTCACCCCCAGTTCTGTTCCTGCAGTCCGACTGTGCCTCACATTCCCTCAGATGCTATATCATTGCACATCCATCCTTAATGGTATTGTTCAAACGTTGTTCCTCTGTGATTGCTATCCCCTACCCAGAACCTGTCCTCAAGCTTTGCTGAGACATCAGTCTGCTGTCAGGATTCTGAATAACAACCAGTGGTCTTCACTTCGTCTGAAACACACAGTGTTAGTTCCATGACCTGGAATTTATTCCCCACAAGGACAGTGGAAGTTGAGATGATGAATGATTTCAAAAGGACATTGGATAAGATATTGAAGGAAACAGACTTTCAGCACTGTGAGTATGGGTGAGGCAGTGCTCTCCAGTGAGATTCAGTCCCTCCACCTGCCAGGAATGACTCCATGACTCTGAGGAAATAAACTCTGTCTCTCTCCATCTCTCTGTACAGAAGCTGCCTGACCTCCTGTGCATTCCCAGCATTCTCAGATTTAAGATTAAACAAAATACTAAAGCACACAGTGGGGGGGTAGGGGGGTCACTGTGTTCTCATCGGCCAATCAGCAGAAGGTAGAATCACAGTCATATAGCTTTATGGGACAGATAAAGGCCCTTTGGCCCATCGAATCTGCATTGGTCATGAACAACCAACCATTTATTCTAATCCCATTGTCCAGCACTTGGCCCATACCCTTGAATGCCTATGCGTCACAAGTGCATATCTAAATACTTCTTAAATGTTATGAGGGTTTCTGCCTCGACCAACCTTACAGGCAGTGAGTTCCAGATTCCCACCACTGTTTGGGTGAATACAAGTTTCCACACATTCCCTCTAAACCTCCTGCCACTCACTATGCCTCTGGTCATTGATGCCTCCATCATGAGGAAAAGTTCCTTCCCATCTACCATACCTAAGCCCATCATAATTTTATACATCTCTATCATGTCCCCTCAGTTTCCTCTGCTCCAAGGAAAATTATTCCAGTCTGTCCAATTTCTTTTCATAACTAAAACTCTCCAGCCCAGGCAATATCATGGTAAATCTCCTCTGCACCCTCTCCAGGGCAATCACATCCCCTCTATAATGTGGAATCCAGTTCTGTACACAATACTCTTGCAGTGGCCTAACCAATGTTTCATACAGCCTAAGCATAACTTCCCTCCTCTTAAACTCCGTGCCTCGACTAATAAAGGCAAGCATTCCGTATACCTTCTTCACCACTTTATCACTTGTCCTGATAACCTAGGTGACGAATATACATCCATACCAAGGTCCCTCAGATCCTCAGTGCTTCTGAGGATCCTACCATTCATCATGTCTGGTGAAGGTAGGGCGCTGTGTTGGAACTGACCAATCAGCAGAAGGCAGTGTTTTGGCACAGACCAGTTATTTGGGTCACTGCCCTGAACCAGACCAATCACCAGGGATGTACAGTAACATTGTACCATGACTGAAGCCTGTAATAACGGTAAATGGTAATAACCATAGCCCCAGAGGACCACTCCCTCATTAGAGGGAGAGAGAGATGGCTTGTTTAACCTGAGGGTCATCAGGTAAGGGGTGAGGTTGAGAAGGTGGGACTTTTGTAATAGCCTCAGCTGGTGCAGGGAATTGAACACACTGTTGGTGTCACCGTGCACCACAAACCAGCTGTCCAGATAACTGAGCTAACACAGAAGCATTAAATGGTTACAGCAGAGGCCATTCAGCCTGTCATGTCCATGCCAGCCATTTGAGAGCTACTTAAGAATCTTGATCCCTTGTTCCAGCTCTTGGTCTTTGGCCTGTCACTCGTAGCAACCGATGTCTCACGTGAAAGAGACAGAGCTGCTGTCCCCCAGTAATGGGCCGGAAAGGTCAGGATGGATAGCTGAGTCTTTGCAGTGGAGCTGACTGAGCTTCCCACTGATTCACACTGACACCAGTAGCTTCTGCCTCTCCATGAAGATGGGATTTGACAGGCAACCCTTGAAACTGAATGATACAAACTGCCGTTTTATCAACCCTCAGGGAACAAGAGTGGCAGGAGTTAGTGAATCAGGCCTTCTCCTTCAAACATCTTCACGCATGGCGGCAGCTCCTTAATGCGGAATCAATGACCTGTCAAGTGCGCTAAATCTTCACTTCGTTATGGTAAACACAGAGAAATTAAATAGCTTCAGAATATAATCGTCGCTGTCTCAGTGAAATCACTCAGCAACAGCAAGCGAATGAGCAATTGCCTCATAAATAGTGCATTCATGATGGGCCAAATGGCCTCATCTGAGCCATAACAATTCTCTAATTCAATAATTTAATCCTGATGCAGTAAATCCTGAATCATTCCTGCTCCTGTTGGAATAACTCTGTAATTGAGCAGGTACCTCTGCACCCTGGTAAAGTGAGTCCAGGATAAGATCATAAGAAATAGGAACAGAAGTAGGCTATTCAGCCCCTCGAGCCTGTTCCATCATACAATAGGATCACAGCTGATCCAACCATTCTCACATCCAATTTCCTGCCCTTTCCCCATTGATGAGAAATTCGTGTCCATTGACTTTTTGACTCTAGAGGAATTTCCTGCTCCCAGAAGCTGAGACTAGAATTCTTTTTTTTGTTCATGGAACATAGATATCACTGGCTGGGCCAGCATTTATTGCCCATCCCTAGTTGACTTTGAGAAGGTCATGGGGAGCTTCCTTCTTGAACTGCTGCAGTCCATGTGCTGTAGGTAGACCTACAATGTCCTGAGAGAGGGAATTCCAGGATTTTGACCCAGCAACAGTGAAGGAACAGTCATGTATTTCCAGGTCAGGATGGTCACTGACTTGGAAGAGAACTTGCAGGTGGAGGCGTCCATGTGTCTAATGCCCTTGTCCTTCTAAATGTTAATGGTCGTGGGTTTGCAAGGTGCTGTCACATGCACCTAACATTTTTATCATAAGGAAAACCTTCATGTGTCAACTTTTTAGTGTATTTTAACAGAAAAAATGCCAATGACAGAGGTGGTCATAAGTTTGGAAGGTGCTGTTGAAGGATCTTTGCCAAATTTCTGCAGTGCATCTTGTAGATGGTACACACTGCTGCTACTGAGTGTCAGTGGTGGAGGGACTGGATGCTTGTGAATGTGGTGCCAATCAAGAGGGCTGCTTTGTCCTGGATGGTGTCAAATTTCTTGAGTGTTGTTGGAGCAAGTGGGGAGTATCCCATCACACTCCTGACTTGTGCCTTGCAGATAATGGACAGACTTTGGGGAGTCAGGAGATGAGTTACTCACCTCAGTATTCCCAGCCTCTGACCTGCTCTTGTAACCACTGTGTTTATGTGGCGAGTCCAGTTTAGTTTCTCGTCGATGGTAAATCCAAGAATGTTGATTGTGGGGGATTTAGTAATGGTAATTGTTTCAAGACTACACACAGCAGTGCATTCAACACAAGGTCTTTACTGGAGGGAGATCCTCCTACAGCATCCATGCCTTATGGTAGATGTCACATGATTACAGAAGACTAGGAAGGACATTTGTACATGATTGTAGTTCAATTCAAACAGTGATGCTATTGAACATCAATTGGCAATGGTTAGATTGCTGCTTGTTAAAGATGGTCATTGCCTGGCACTTGTGTGGTGTGAATGTTCCTTGCCACTCGTCAGCCCTAGCCTGGATATTGTCCAGACCTTGTTACATTTGAACATGGACTGTTTCAATATCTGAGGAGCCGCGAATGGTGCTAAATATTGTTCAATCATCATCGAACATCCCCACTTCTATCCCAATGATTGAGGGACAGTCATTGATGAAGCAGCTCAAGATAGTTGGGCCAAGGACACTACCCTGAGGAACTCCTGCAGAGATGTCCTGGAGCTGAGATGACTGAAATGATAACCATCTTCCTATGTGCCAGGTATGACTCAAGCAGCAGAGAGTTTGCCCCCGATACCCATTGATTCCAGTTTTTATAAGGCTCCTTGATGCCACGCTCAGTCGAATGCAGCCTTGGTGTCAAGGGCTGTCACTCTCATCTCACCTCTGGGATTCAGTTCTTTTGTCCATGTTTGAACTAAGGCTGTAATATGATCAGGAGCTGAGTGGCCTGGTGAAACCCAAACTGCGTGTCACTGAGCATGTGTAATTGGCTGTCCCCTGGAGATATCTGTGTGATTGGATGAACTAAATTGGCTAAAGCACATGCAAGATTGTGAGATGTGATATGTAAATGAAATTCTTTATTTCTAGAATAGGCTGAGAGGTTCCAGTTTCTTCTGAAGAATAGGGGAAGCTAGGCCTGTTGTCCCTGATGCTGAGAAGGGCAAGAGGTGATTTAAACAAGATTCAAAATTCTGAAGGAAGTTAATAGCTTAGGAAAAGTTGTTTCCACTGAGAAGAGGATCGGTAGCCAGAAAGACAATGGGCCCTTACAGTACAGTTGTAAGGTCCCTATCTCTGAGCCAGGAGATCAGCGTTCAAGTCCCACTTGCTCTAGAGGTGTGTAATAACATGTCCGATCAGGTTGATTTGTAAAATATCTAACCAGAAAGAATTGGGAAGGAACTCAATAATTAATTTTCAAGATGGAATCAGTTAAACACTTGGAGGGAGGGATCTTTGCCAGGTAACAGAGAAGGAGTCAAATCAACTGGAAGGCTCATCCAGAGAGGTTGTATAGACATGATGGGCTGAATGGCAACTTTATGTGCTGCAGGATTCTGTTGAAGTAATTTCTCCATCAAGGAAAATAACCTAAACAAGTATCTTGCATCAGTGTTTATTGTGGGAAGGATATGGAAGATATGGAGTGTGGGGAAATAATAGTGACATCTTGAAAAATGTCCATATTACAGAGGAGGAGGTGCTGGATGTCTTAAAATGCATAAATATGGATAAATCCCCAGGATCTGATCAGGTGTACCCTAGAACTCTGTGGGAAGCGATGGAAAAGATTGCTGGGCCCCTTGAGATATTTGTATCATCAATAGCCACAGGTGAGGTTCCAGAAGACTGGAGGTTGGCTAATGCGGTGCCACTATTTAAGAAAGGTCATAAGGAAAAACCACGGAACTATAGACCAGTGAGCTTGTTGTTGGAGGGAATCCTGACAGACAGGATTTACATGTAGTTGGAAAGTCAAGGACTGATGAGGGATAGTCAACATGACATCGTGTGCGGGAAATTGTGTCTCACTAACTTAATTGATTTTTTTGACTAAGTAACAAAGAGGATTGATGAGGGCAGATTGTTGGATGTGTTCTATATGGACTTTATTAAGGCATTCGACAAGGTTCCTCATGGTAAACTTGTTAGCAAGGTTAGATCACATGGAATACAGGGGGAACTAGCCATTTGGATGCAAGACTGTCTCAAAGGTAGAAGACAGAGGACGGTGGTGGAGGGTTGCTTTTCAGACCAGAGGCCTGTGACCAGCAGTGTCCCACAAGGATCAGTGCTGGGTCCACTGCTTTTCATCATTTATATAAATGATTTGGATGTGAACACAGAAGGTATGGTTTATAATTTTGCAGATGACACTGAAATTGGTGGCGTAGTGGGCAGCAAAGAAGGTCAGTGCATTGAATATAAGAGTTGGGAGGCCATGTTGTGGCTGTACAGGACATTGGTTAGGCCACTTTTGGAATACTGCATGCAATTCTGGTCTCCCTGCTATGGCAAGGATGTTGTGCAACTTGAAATGGTTCAGTAAAGATTTACAAGGATGTTGCCAGGGTTGGAGGGTTTGCGCTGTAGGAAGAGGCTGAATAGGCTGGAGCTATTTTCCCTGGACTGTGGGAGGCTGAAGGGTGACCTTGTAGAGGTTTATAAAATCATGAGGGGCATGGATAGGGTGAATAGTTAAGGTCCTTCCCTGGGGTGGGGGAAGTCCAAAACTAGAGGGCACAGGTTTAAGGTGAGAGGGGAAATATTTAAAAGGGACCTAAGGTGCAACTTTTTCATGCAGAGGGTGGCGCATATATGGAATGAGCTGCCAGAGGAAGTGGCGGAGTCTGGTACAATTACAACATTTAAAAGGCATCTGGATTGGTACACGAATAGGAAGGGTTTCGAGGGAAATGGGCCAAATACAGTCAAATGAGACTGGATTTATTTAGGATATCTGGTCAGCCTGGACAAGTTGGACTTTTTTTTAATTCATTCATTCACGGGATGAGGGCGTCACTGGCTAGGCATCATTTATTGCCCATTCCTAACCAACCAGAGGGCAGCCAAGAGTCAACATGTAGGCCAGACCAGGTAAGAATTCCTTCCCTAAAGGACATTAGTGAACCAGATGAGTTTTTCTGACAATCGGCAATGGAATCACAGGGTCATCATTAGATTCTTTATTCCAGATATTTATTGAATTCAAATTCCATCATCTGCCATGGTGGGATTCAAAGCCGGGTCCCCAGAACGTTATCTGGGTCTCTGGATTAACAGTCCAGCAATAATACCATTGGGCCATCGCTTCCCCCATGATGGGCTGAAAGGTCTGTTTCCATGCTGTACAGCTCTGTGACTCTAGCCTGGTGGAAGCAGCAAGTTGCAGAGAGTTCGGTTTGTGAACGCTGGTCTGCATAACACATAATCCAAAACTAACAAACTGTCAAAACCACACGCTCACCCTTAGTAATCACAGATTACCACTCATTGAAGCCAATCTGTTAGCATCGCAAGTCGTAATCATTAAGTGCAAGCATCTTCGTCTAATGATCCACCCACTGTCTTAATGCAGCCTTCGTCAATTCAATGGTGATTTTGAAGCTGTATTTCACTATTATTGTCAATTTCTGGAGCATTCTTGATGCAGGTTTATAACATGCAGCCTCAACACAACCAGAGACTCTGAAACTGTCACATCCTGAACTGTTGTTAATTGCTGCGAATTGTTACATCATGTCTGTATTTTGTTTCTTTACCCTGTTAGGTAGCAGCTCCAGGCCGCTGCTGTGAAATTGCACATCTCACTGAAAAGAGAATTTTGACACTAATCTGAGTATTTACAGATTAGCTTCCCTCTGATTACCATTCATCTGAAAGTAAAATGCAGTGAACAAGATTGCATACTTATTGAACTGCTGAATGTCTGCCATTCTGCTCAGTTTCAATGTCCAGGGACCTTGATGTGCATGTCCATAGACCCTTGACGGTGGCAGGACAGGTAGAGGTGTTCAGATGCCTATGTGATACTTGTCTTTATTAATCAAGGCACTGAACACAGGAGCAGGGGGACTATGATAGAGATTTAAATACCCTAAATTAGGCCACAGCTGAAGTTGTTGTGCAGTTCTGATCACACCTCCACGCGAGGCTTAGTGGTATCATCACTAGACTCTTAATCAAGAGACCCAGGTAATGTTCTGGGGAACTGGGTTTGAATCCCGCCATGGCAGATGGTAGAATTTGAATTCAATAAATATCTGCAATTAATTCTAATGATGACCATTGTTGGGGTATGTCCTTTAGGGATGTACAGTGTTGTACTTAACTGGACGTTCTGAAGGAATCATACCAGACTTGAAATGTTAACTCCGTTTCTCTCCCCACAGATGCTGCCAGACCTGCTGAGTTTCTCCAGCATTCTCCAGTAAATGAGGAACCTTGTCAAACGCCTTACTGAAGTCCATTTAGATCATGTCCACCAATCTGCCCTCATCATTCCTCTTTGTTACTTCTTCAAAAAACTCAATCAAGTTAGTGAGGCATGATTTCTCATGCACAAAGCCATGTTGACTACCCTAAACAGTCCTTGCCTTTCCAAACACATGTGAATCCTATCCCTCAGGATTCCCTCCAACAACTTGCCCACCACTGTTATCAGGCTCACTGGTCTATAGTTCCCTGGCTTTTCCTTACCATCTTCCTTAAATAGTGGCACCACGTTAGCCAACCTCCAATCTTCCATCACCTGACCCATGGCTATCAATGATACAAATATCTCAGCAAGGAGCCCAGCAATCACTTCCCTAGCTTCCAACAGAGTTTTAGGATACACCTGATCAGGTCCTGGGGATTTATCCACCTTTATGCGTTTTAAGATGTCCAACACCACCTCCTCTGTAATATGGACATTTTTAAACATGTTGCTATTTATTTCCCCACATCTTCTATCTTCCATATCCTTCTCCACATTAAATACTGATGCAAAATACTTGTTCAGGATCTCCCCCATCTCCTGCGGTTCCACAATTAGGCGGCCTTGCTGATATTTAAGAGGCCCTATTTTCTTTCCAGTTACTCTTTTGTCCTTCATGTATTTTTAGAATCCCTTTGGATTCTCCTTAACCCTATTTGCAAAAGCTGCCTCATGTCCTCTTTTTGCCCTCGTGACTTCCCTCGTAAGTATACTTCTACTGCCTTTATACTCTTCTAGGGATTCATCAGATCTCAGCTCTCTATACCTGACATATACTTCCTTCATATTCTTGACCAAAACCTCATTTTCTTTAGTTATCCAGCATTAGAACAGTACAGCACAGTACAGGCCCTTTGGCCCACAATGTGGTGCCAACCGATTATCCAACTAAGATCAATCTACCCTGCATACCCTACATTTTACTATCCTCCATGTGCCTATCCTAGAGTCGCTTAAAAGTCTGTGAAGTATCTGACCCCACTACCACTGCCGGCAATGCATTTCACATGTCCACCACTCTCTGTGTAAAGAACTTACCTCTGACATCTCCCCTTTACCTTCCTCCAATCACTTTAAAATTATGCCCCCTCGTAAAAGTCATTTCCGCCCTGGAAAAAAGTCTCTGACTATCCACTCTATCTATGCCTCTCATCATCTTGTACACCTCCATCAAGTCACCATTCATCCTTCTTCGCTCCAATGAAAAAAGCCCTAGCTCCCTCAACCTTTCCTCACAAGACCTGCCCTCCAGTCCAGGCAGCATCCTGGTAAATCTCCTCTGCACTCTCTCTAAAGCTTCCACATCTTTCCAATAATGAACTGAATAATAACCAGAACAGAAGACAATATTCCAAGTGTGGTCTAACCAGAGTTTTATAGAGCTGCAGCATAACCTCGCGGCTCTTAAACTCAATTCCCCGGCCAACTTTGAGGGATCTATGGACGTGGTCTCCAAGATCCCTCTGTTCCTCCACACTGCCGAGAATCCTGCCATCAACCCTATATTCTGCATTCAAATTCGACCTTCCAAAATGAATCACTTCACACTTTTCTGGGTTGAATTTCATCTGCCACTTCTTTGCCCAGTCTACATCCCGTCAATGTTCCGTTGCAACCTACAACAGCCCTCCACGCTGTCCACAGCTCCACCAACCTTCGTGTCATCAGCAAACTTACTAACCCACCCTTCCACTTCCTCATCCAAGTCATTTATAAAGATCACAAAAAGCAGAGATCCCAGAACAGATCCCTGCAGAACACCACTGGTCACCGAGCTCCAGGCTGTATACTTTCTATCTACTACCACCCTCCGTCTTCTATTGGACAGCCAATTCTGTATCCAGACAGCCAAATTTCCCTGAATCCCATGCCTCCTTACGTTCTGCGTGAGCATACCATGAGGAGCCTTATCAAGTGCCTTGCTAAAATCCATATAAACTACATCCATTGCTCTACCTTCATCAATGTGTTTTGTCACATCCTCAAAGAATTTAGTAAGGCTTGTGAGGCATGATCTGCTCCTCACAAAGCTATGCTGACTATGTCTAATCAAACTGTCCTTTTTCAAATAATCATAAATACTATCTCTCAGAATCCTCTCCAATAATTTGCCTACCACAGAAGTAAGACTGACCGGTCTTTAATTTCTAGGATTATCCCTATTCCCTTTCTCGAACAAGGGAATGACATTTGCCACCCTCCAATCTTCTGGTACTACTCCAGTGGACAGTGAGGATGCAAAGATCATAGCCAAAGGTGCAGCAATCTCTTCCTTCACTTCCCAAAGTAACCTTGAGTATATTTCATCTGGTTCAGGGGACTTATCTATCCTCATGTTTTTCAAAATTTCTAGCACATTCTCCTTCTTAACATCAACCTGTTCAAGCATATCTGCCTGTTTCATGCTGTCCTCACAAACGTCAAGGTCCCTCTCACTGGTGAATACTGAAGCAAAGTATTCATTAAGGACCTCCCCTACCTCTTCTGACTCTGTACACAAGTCCCCTCCACTATCCCTGATTGGCCCTACCCTCACTCTGGCCATTCTCTTGTTCTTCACATAAGCATAGAACGCCTTGGGGTTTTCCTTGATCCTACCTGCCAAGGTTTTCTCATACTCCCTTCTAGCTATCCTAAGTCCATTCTTCAGTTCCTTCCTGGCTACCTTGTAGACCTCTAGAGCCCTGTCCGATCCTTGCTTCCTCAACCTTAAGTAAACTTCCTTCTTCCTCTTGACTAGGTGTTCCACATGTCTTGTCATCCAAGGTTCCTTCACCTTACCATCCTTTCCTTGCCTCAGTGGGACAAACCTATCCAGTATTTGTAGCAACTGCTCCCTAAACAACCTCCACACTTCTGTCGTGCATTTCCCTGAGATCATCTGATCCCAACTGGTGCTCCGTAGTTCTTGTCTAATAGCATTGTAATTCCCCCTCTCCCAATTAAATACTTTTCCATACCGTCTGCTCCTATCCCACTCCATGACTATAGTAAAGGTCAGGGAGTTGTGATCGCTGTCACCAAAATGCTCTCCCACCGAGAGATCTGACACCTGGCCTGGTTCGTTGCCAAGCACCAAATCCAATATGGCCTCCCCTCTGGTCGGCCTATCTACATATTGAGTCAGAAATCCTTCCCGGACACACCTGACAAAATCATTCCGTACATCTACCAGCCTTGCCCTTCACTCTAACTGGAGCACACTGTCGCTGGACTCTCATCTCATTTTTGAAGGCTTCCCATTTTCCAGCTGTCCCTTTACCGGCATATATCCCCCACCAATCAACTTTTGAAAGTTGTTGCCTGATCCTGTCAAAATTGGCCTTCCTCCAATTTAGAACTTTAATTTTTAGATCCTCTGATCGTTTACCCTGTGAAACCCCTTAAGAATCCTATATGTTTCAATGGGATCACCTCTCATTCTTCTAAACTCCACTGAGTACAGTCCCAATCTCTTTAGACTTTGTTCATAAGACATTCCGTCCGTACCAGAGATCATCCTACTGAACCTTCTCTGAACAGCCTTCAATGAAACGGTATTTTTTCTTAAATAAGGGGACCAAAACTGCTCAGATGTGGCCTTCCCAGCACCTTATACAGTTGCACTAAGGCTCCCCTACTCTTATATTCCAACATGCCTGGAAATAAGGGTCAACATTCCATTAGCCTTCCTGATTACCTGCTGCACCTGTGTGTTAGCCTTCTATGTTTCATGCACAAGTCTCCCCAAGTCCCTTTGTGTTGTAGCTTTCTGTGGTTTTTCTCCATTTCTCTCTCCCAAAATGAACTTTGCATTTTCCCACATCATTCTCCATTTGCCAACTTTTTGCCTATATATATACACATAATTATTCAGTGACTAGACCTCCACACCCTTCTGTGGTACAGAATTCCACAGGGTCATGACTCTTTGAGTAAAGGTATGTTTACTCATTTCAGTCCTAAATGGTCTACCCTCTATGCTGAGACTGTGACCCCTGATTCTAGACCACATGGCTCATTCAGTTTCTGTTCTATGGTAAGCCCCAGGATGTTGATAATGGGGGAATTCAGTGATGGTAGTGACATCAAAGTCAAGGTGTGATGCTTTGATTCTCACTAGTTGGAAATGGTCATTGCCTGGCACTTATGTGAGAAAGCAGACAGTAGCAATCACATGCCAAGATTTCTTCTGGTTTCGTTTTGCAATTCTTTGACAAAAGCATCCGGTTTTGAGCACTTGGAGTGTTTGGCTTGAATGTGTCAGTTCTCCTTGGCAGTGCCCAAGGTCTTCATATTGCCCAGGAGATTACAGCACTTCCATTTGGCTCATGTCCACTGGCACTCTACAATATGATTGACCTGTGCCCATGGTAACTTGTTGCTCTCACTCCCCATCTGTCATTCAATTTATCATCTGTACCTCAAAAAGAAATAAAAGCAGGTGTAGGCCATTCAGCCCCTCGAGTCTGTTCTGCCAATCAATAAAATCATAGCTAATCTGATTGTGGTCTTGACTCCTTTTTCCTGTCTGTCCCCATAATATTTGATTTTTGATCTACAACTTAACCATGAACATACTCAATACCTCAAGCTCCAGGGCTCAGTGTGGGACAGAATTTTAAAGACTTCCCTTTGTCAGCACAGACTCAATGGACCAAAAGGCCTTTTCTGAAGTATATGACTCTGTGACTCACTACCCTTTCACAAAAGAAATTCCTCCTCATCTCTGTCATAAATACAAGATCCCTGAATTTGAAAATGCACCTCTCCATTCTAGACTCCCCCACAAGAGAAAGCATCCTCTTCGCATCTATCCTTTCATCTTCCCTCCCCAAATCTTATTTCTCACTTCTCATCTGTCTTTTTCCCTCTTTCTCTTTTTCCTTTTCCTATCTATTTGTTCTCTCAATAAATCTCTGTAATATTTCATTTCTTTGCTTTCAACCTCTCCCTTTTCTGTTACTGTTTCTCTCTGTTTTCTATCGCATGCTATTTTCTCTCACGCTCAGTCTTTTTCTTTCTTTCTCAGGTTTTGAACTGTTGGAATTGCATTTTGAAGCTGATGCTCACCCTGATGATCTAAGTTACATGTTCAGTTAACCACAGATGGGTACTGTTCACACCATGAGAAAATGTTCCTGATTTAATTAACATATTAATGATAGTTAAGACACACCAGAGATGCTCGAGACAATCAACGGCTACACAAGTGAAATTAGAAATTTAAAGCTGGAGAGAATTCTGAACAGCCTGGCCTCCTTCAACAGCACATTCCAAACCCACAACCTCCACCATCTAGAAGGACAAGGCTCCAAGCTACTCACTATCCTGAGTTGGAAATATATCGCTGTTCCTTCACTGTCGCTGGGTCAAAATCCTGGAATTCCCTCCCTAACACCACAGTGGGTGCCCCTACACTAACTGCACTGTAGCATTTCAAGAAGGCAGCTCATAGTCACGTTTTCTAGGAAATGGGCAAAAAATGCTGGCAAAGTCAATGATGCCCAAATTCCATGAACAAATAAATAAATTATATGGAAAATAAGACTGTCCATAATACTGTGGCTCTCACCAAAGCCCTGCAAACATTTCAAATTTCCTGTGTTGCGAATTGCATTCATTTGCCTTCCTAATGCTGTGTCTGCACACTTACCTTGTGGTTCATATCCAGCACACCCAGATCCCTGTGTGGAGTTCTGCAATCTCCATTTAAAAAGTAAACTGTTTTTCTGAGGAAGGGTCACCGGACCCGAAACGTTGACTCTGTTTTCTCCTCCACAGATGCTGCCAGACCTGCTGAGCTTTTCCAGCAACTTTGTTTTTGTTCCTGATTTACAGCATCTGCAGTTCTTTTGGTTTTTAAACTGTTGTTCTTTCCTTCCTGCTAAAGCAGACAACTTCTCATTTTCCCACATAATATTTCATTGGCCCAATTTTTGCCTGCTCACTGAACCTGTCTGTACTTCTTGGCAGATTTCTTATACAGTCATAGTTATACAGTCTCACAGCACAAAAACAGACACTTCAGCCCAACCAATCCATGCCAAACATAAACCCAAATTAAACTAGTCCCACCTGCCTGCTCTTGGACCATATCCCTCCAAACCTTTCCTATTCCTGTATCTATCCAAATGTTTTTTAAACATTGTAATTGTACCCGCATCCATCACTTTCTCAGGAAGTTCATTCCGTATGCGAACCACCCTCTGTGTAAAAAATTTGCCACTCATGCCTTTTTAAAATCTCTCTCCTCTCATCTTAAAAATGTGCCCCCTAATCTTTAAATCCCCATCTTAGGGAAAAGACAACCACCATTAACTCTATCTATACCTCTCATTTTATAAATTTCTATCAGATCGCCTCTCAACCTCCTACTCTCCAGTGAGAAAAGTCCCAGTCCATCCAGCCTTTTCTTATAACTTAAACCTTCCATACCCGGCAATGTCTTGGTAAATCTCTTCTAAACCCCCTCCAGCTTGATAAAATCCTTCCTATAACTGGGTGACCAGAACTGGACACAGAAAAGGTCTCACCAATGTCCTATACAACCTCAACATGACTTCCCAAGTCCTCTACTCAAAGGACTGAGCAATGAAGGCAAGTGTGTCAAATGCCTTTTTATTAACCCTGTCTATATGTGATGCAAACTTCAAAGAATTATGTACCTGCACCCTTAGGTCCCTCTGTTCTACAACACTACCCAAGGCCCCACCATTGTTTGTTGTACAAAAATGCAACACCTCACATTTATCCAGATTGAACTCCATTTGCCATTTTTCAGCCCATTGACCCATTTGATCAAGATCCCTTTGTAATCTTAAAAAAACCTTCTTCACTGTCTACTATGCCACCAATTTTGGTGTCATCCACAAACTTCCTAACCATGCCTTCTATATTCTCTCCAAATCATTTACAAACAAAAGAGGACCCAGAACCGATCCCTGTGGAACACTGCTGATCACAGGCCTCCAGTCCGAAATGTAGCCTGCACCGTTACACTCTCTCTCCTGCCCTTAAGCCAATTATCTATCCAATTGGCAAGCTCACCCTGAATCCCATGTGACCTAACTTTACAAATTAGTCTACCATGTGGAACCTTGTCAAAGGCTTTACGAAAATCCAAATAAACAATGTCTACTACTCTGCCATCATCCATCTTTTTGGTAATTTCCTCAAAAAACTTAATCAAGTTTGTGAGACATGATTTTCCTCGCACAAAACCATGCTGACTATTCCCCAGATAACAAGGTGTAGAGCTGGATGAACACAGCAGGCCA
>NC_063334.1:124288256-124359342 GCF_021869965.1 Rhincodon typus
AACGTCTACTGCTTTGCCATCATCAATCTTTTTGGTAACT
This sequence comes from Rhincodon typus, assembly GCF_021869965.1. Lineage (NCBI taxonomy): Eukaryota > Metazoa > Chordata > Chondrichthyes > Orectolobiformes > Rhincodontidae > Rhincodon > Rhincodon typus. The sequence continues at coordinate 124,288,297 of NC_063334.1, forward strand.
TCCTCAAGAAACTCAGTCAAGTTTGTGAGGCATGATTTTCCTCACACAAAACTATGCTGACTATCACTAATCAATTTTTGCCCCTCTAAATATCCATAAATCCTATCTTTTATAATCACCTCCAACAATTTACCAACAACTGAAATCAGAATCACAGGTCTGGAGTTCCTTGGTTTCTCCTTACAACATTTCTTAAACTAAGGTAGAAAGTTAGCCACCTTCCAGTCATCAGGCACCTCACCCATAGCTATAGATGATGCAAACATTTCTGCAAGGGGTCTTATAATTTCTTCTCTTACTTCCCACAACACTCTGGGATGCATTAGATCAGGTCCTAGAGATTTACCTACCTTTATATTCTCTAAGAACTCCCAAACCTCCTTTTCTGTTATGTGAACTGGTTTTAAAACATCAAAGTTTATTTATCTGTATTCTCTAGACTCCTTTTCTTTCTCTACTGATGCAAAATATTCATTTAGTATCGTTCTCATCTTCTGAGATTCAACACAAAGATGACCTCCTTGATTTTTAAGAGGCTCTACCCTCCCTCTAGTTAGCCTTTTGCTCTTATTTGTAGTATCTTGTTGGATTATCCTTAACCTGTTTGCCAATGCTATCTCATATCCCCTCCTTGCCTTGATTAAGATATTCAATTGAACCAAGTTGTCTATATCTAAAGTAAGATTCTCTTTTATTTTTGACTACAACCTTAATATCTTTATTCATCTATTGTTCCTTAATCTTACCAGCCTAATGCCTCTGAACTCTTGTCATCACATTCTGGAATACCTCCTATTTGTCAGACATCCTTTTTCCTGCAAACAGTCTACTCCAGTCAACTTTTGAAAGTTCTTGTCTCATGCCATTAAAATTTGTCTTACTCCAATTAAAAACTTTAACTTTTATGGAAGGCTTATCCTTTTCCATAACCATTTTGAAACTAGTAGAATTATGATCGTTAGACCCAAAATGTTCCCCCAGCTTTTACTTCAGTCACCTGCCCTGCCTAATTGCCCAAAACAAGATCTAGTTTTGTTTCTTCTCTAGTAGAAGCATTCACATACTGATTAAAAATAAATTCTTACACATGTTTGACAAATTCCTCACCATCCAAACCTTTAACACTATGATTGCCCCACTTTCTGACCTATCTTTGCATTGTCAGCAAATTTAGCTACAATGCTTTTGGTCCATTCATCCAAATCGTCGAAACAGATTGTAACTAGCTGATGACCCAGTAGTAATCCCTGTGCACTGTACTGGTTACATCTTGTAAAATTGGTGATATAGTAGACGTGAAGAGGGTTATCTGAGATTGCAAAGAGATCTTGATCAATTTCTTTTATTCATTTGTGGGATGTGGATGTCACTGGTTGGCCAGCATTTGTTGTCCATCCCTTGTTGCTCTTGAGAAGGTAATGGTGAGCTGTCTACTTGAACCGCTGCAGTCCAACTAGTGAGTTGACCCACAATGCCATTAGGGAGGGAATTCCAGGATTTTGACCCAGCAACTGTGAAGGAACAGCAATATACTTCCAAGTCAGGATGGTGATTGGCTTGAAGGGGAACTTGAAGGTGGTGATGTTCCCATATATCTGCTGACCTTGTCCTTCTAAATGGAAGCGTTCGTGGGTTTGGAAGATGCTGTCTGAGGATCTTTGGTGAATTTCTGCAGTGCATCTTGTAGAAGGTATACACTGTTGCTACTGAGCGTTGGTGGTGGAGGGAGTGGATGCTTGTGGTAGTTTCAATCAAGCGGGCTACTTTGTCCTCGACGGTGTCAAGCTTCTTGAGTGTTGTTGGGGCTGCACTCATCCAGGCAAGTGGGGAGTATCCCATCACACTCCTGACTTGTGCCTTGTAGATGGTGGGACAGGCTTTGGGGAGTCAGGAGGTGAGTTACTCACCGCAGTATTCCTAGCCTCTGACCTGATCTTGTAGCCCCTGTGTTTATTTGGTGAGTCAAGCTGAGTTTCTGGTCAATAATAACCCCCCAGGATGTTGATAGTGAGGGATTCAGTGATGGTAACACCATTGAATGCCAAGGGAGGTGGTTAGATTATCTCTTACTGGTGATGGTCATAGCCTGGCATTTGTGTGGCGCAAATGTTCCATGCCACTTGTCAGCCCAAGCCTGGATATTGTCCAGATCTTGTTGTATTTGAACATGGACTGCTTCAGTATCTGAGGAGTCGCGAATGGTGCTGAACATTGTGCAATCATCGGTGAACATCCCCACTTCTGACCTTATGATGGAGGGAAGGTCATTGATGAAGCAGGTGAAGATGGTTGGGCGGAGGACACTACCCTGAGGAACTCCTGCAGAGATGTCCTGGAGCTGAGATGATTGACCTCCAACAACCACAACTATCTTCCTATGTGTCAGGTATGACTCCAACCACCAGAGAGTTTGCCTCCTCATACTCATTGATTCCAATTTTGCTAGGGCTCTTTGATGCCATACTCAGTCAAATGCAGCCTTGATTCACTTTCACCTCACCTCTGGAATTCAGCTCTTTTGTCCATGCTTGAACCAAGGCCATAATGAGGTCAGGAATTGAGTGACCCTGGTGGAAACCAAACTGGACATCACTGAGCAGGTTATTGCTGACCAAGTGCTGCTTCATAACACTGTTACTGACACCTTCCATCACTTTACTGATGATTGAGAGTAGACTGACAGGGCAGTAATTGACCGGGTTGGATTTGTCCTGCATTTCATGTACAGGACATACCTGGGAAATTTTCCACATTGTTGAGTAGATGCCAGTGTTATAACTGTACTGGAACAGCTTGGCTAGGGGAGCAGCAAGTTCTGGAGCACAAGTCTTCTGTACTATTGCCGGAATGTTGTCAGGGCCTATAGCCTTTGCAGTATCCGCTGTCTCCAACTGTTTCTTGATATCACATGGAGTGAATCGAATTAGCTGAACACTGGTATCTGAAATGCTGGGGACCACTGGAGGAGGCTGAAATGGATCATCCACTCGGCACTTCGAGCTGAAGATTGCCTTATCTTTTGCAGTGATGTGCTGGGCCCTTCCATCATTGAGGATGGGGATATTTGTGGAGCCTCCTCCTCCAATGAGTTGCTTAATTGTCCACCACCATTCACGACTGGATGTGGCAGGACTGCAGAGCTTAGATTTGATCCGTTGGCTGTGGGAATTCTTAGCTTTGTCTATCACTTGCTGCTTATGCCCTTTGGCGTGCAAGTAGTTCTGTTTGGTGACTTCACCAGGTTGACACCTCATCTTCAGGTATGCCTGATGCTGCTCCTGGCATGTGCCTTTGAACCAGGGTTGATCCCCTGGCTTGATTTTGATGGTTGACTGGGGGATATGCTGGGTCTTGAGGTTACAGATCGTGCTGGAGTACAATTCTACTGCTGTTGATGGCCCACAGCGCCTCATGGATGCCCAGTTTTGAGTTGCTAGATCTGTTTGAAGTCTGTCCTATTTAGCACGGCGATAGTGCCACACAACGCCATGGAAGTTATCTCAATGTGAAGTTGGGACTTCATCTCCACAAGGACTGTGCGGTGGTCACTCTTACCGAAATTGTCAGGGACTGGTGCATCAGCAGCTGGCAGATTGGTAAGGATGAGGTCAAGTATGTTTTTCCCTCTTGTTGGTTCCCTCACCACGTGCCGCAGACCCAGTCCAGCAGCTCTGTCCTTTAGAACCCGACCAGCTCGATCTGTAGTACTGCTGCTGAGCCACTCTTGGTGATGGACATTTAAATCCCCCGCCCAGACTACCTTTTGTGTACTTGCCATTCTCAGGGATTCCTCTAAATATTGTTCAACATGGAGGTTTACCATTTGGTCAAGGGGCTGAGGAGTGGCAGATAGAATTTAATCTAGATAAATGCAAGGTATTGCATTTTGGAAAAAGAAACAACAGCAGAACTTATACAAATAAGGGTAGGGCCCTGGCAAGTATTGCAGAACAGAGACATCTAGGGGTTCAGGTACATAATGCTTTGAAATTTGCGTCACATAGACAGGACGGTTAAGAAGGTGTTTAGCACACTTGCCCTCATTGCTCAGACCTTTGAGGATAGGAGTTGGGACATCATGTAGAAGTTGTACAAGATGTTGGTGAGACCACTTTTGGAGTACTGTTTACAGTTCAGGCTGTCCTGCTATAGGAAGGGTATTATTAAATTGGAGAGGGTTCATAAAAGATTTACCAGGATGTTGCCAGGAATGGAAGGTTTGAGTTATGAACATAGATTGGATAGCCTGTAACATTTTTCACTAGGACGTAGGAGGTTGAGGGGTGACCTTACAGATGTTTATAAAATCATGAGGGGCAATGGTCTTTTCCCTAGGGTGGAGGAGTTCAAAACTAGTGGGCATATTTTTAAGGTGAGCGGAGATAGATTTAAAAAGGACATGAATGGCAATTTTTTTTTTTTTTTACAGAGAGTGGTTCATATATGGAATGAACTGCCAGAGGAAGTGGTGGAAGCAGGTACAGTTACAACATTTAAAAGACATTTGGATAAGTAAATGAAGAGGAAAGATTTGGAGGAATATGGGCTAAACGCAGGCAAGTGGGACTAGTTTGTTTTGGGAACATGGTCAGCATAGACTAGTCGACTGAAGGGTCTGTTTCCATGTTGTATGACTCATAACTCTATAACCTAAAAAGGACCCATTCATACCTACTCTATTTCCTGTCAACTAGCCAATCATAGCAGGGAGGCGATGGCCTAATGGTATTATTACTGTACTGTTAATCCAGAGACCTGGATAATGTTCTGGGGACCTGGGTTCAAATCCTGCAATGACAGATGGTGGAATTTGAATTCAATAAATATCTGGAATTAAGAATCTTATGATGACCGTGAATCCATTGCTGATTGTCAGGAAAAACCTTTCTGGTTCACTAATGCCCTTTAGGGAAGGAAACTGCCATCCTTACCTGGATCTGGCCTCCATGTGACTCAGTCCCACAGCAATGTGATTGACTCTGAACTGCCCTCTGGGCAATTAGGGATGGGCAATAAATGCAGCCTAATTAGCAACGCCCTCATCCTGCGAACGAATAAAGAAAATAAAATCCATCCAACTAACATGTTACCACCTACACAATGGGCTGTTACTTTTGTGTTACAGCTTGTGATGTGACATTGGAAATCTAAGTGCCTCTTTATCCACATTGCTTGTTTCTTCCTCAAAGAACTAAAATAAATTTGTGCAATACAATTTTCCCTTTCACATGTTGACTCTGCCTAATTGAATGATTACTTTCTAAGTGTCATTACCATCAAACACTCTCAAGGAGTTAGTGTAAAGATCACTTTTACTATATCTTATTCACAATCACAGAATTGTTGTGGCATGAAAGGAGGCCATTCAGGCCATCATATCTGCACCAATTCTATTCCTTATCAACCTCCTGTCTTTTCGCCAAATCCCTGCACAACATTTCTATCCAAATAAACATTCAATGCCCTCTTGAATGCCTCAATCGAACCTGCCTCTATGACATTTCCAGGCAGTGCATTCCAGAGCCTAACCGCTCGCAGTGTGAAAATGTTTTTTCTCACATCATCCTTGCTTTTTTCTCCCCAAATCATCTTTCCTTCTTTTGCACATCACTTTAAATCTGTCCCCTCTTGTTCTTATTTTCTTTTACAAGAATGAATAGCTTCTCTTTATCTGCTATATCCAGCCCCCTCATGATTTTGAAAACTTATATCAAATCTCCACTTGGTCACCTTCTCTCCAAGGAGAATAGTCCCAATTTCTTCAATCTATTCTCATCACTGAAGTTTTCCATTCCTGGGACCATTCTTGTAAATCATTTCTGCACTCTCTCTGATGCATTCACATCTTTTGAATACTGCGGTTCGCAGAACTGTACATAATATTCCAGCTGAGATCTAACAATATCACCTGCTTCCTCTTGTCCTCTATGTCCCTATTAATAAAGATGAGGACACAGTACGTCTTATTAACTGCTCTTTCCATCTTCAATGTCCTGTGCATATATACACCCAGTTCCCTCTGCTCCTGCACTCCCTTTAGAATTGTACCCTCTGTTTTATATTATCTTTCAATGTTCTTCCAACCAGAGCGTATCACCTCACATTTCTCTGCATTGAACCTCACTGCCAACTATCCACCCACTCCACTAACTTGCCAATGTCCTTTTGGAGTTCCATTATCTATCCTCCTCACTTGATAACAGTTCTTCTAATTTTCGTGTCATCTACAAATTTGAAATTGCTCCCTGCACACCAAGATTGAGGTCATTGATATGCATCAGGAAAAGCAAGGTTCCCAATATAAACTCCTGGAGAACTCGACTACAAACCCTCCTGAAAAATATCATTGACCATTATTCTGTTTCCTATCACTCAGCTAATTTTGTATCCACATTGCTACTGTCCCCTTTTATACCACCCTATTCCTTTCTTCATAAGTCTGTTGTGCGACTGTTACCAAACACCTTCTAGAAATTATTCTATGACACACCAACAGCATTACCCTCATCGAGCTTTCTGTTACCTCTTCAAAAAATTACGGGAAGTTGGTTAAACATGATTTCCCCTTTAAAAGTCCATTCTAAGTCATTCTGATCAACCCTACTCTTTACATGTGACTACTAATTTGATTCCTAATAATTGTTTCTATAAGTTTCCCCACCACAGAAGTTAGACTAAATGCTCTGTATTTGCTGGGATTATCCTTACAATCTTCTTGATCAAGGCTGTAATGTTTGGAATTCTCCAGTCTTCTGGCACCTCTCCTGAGCCCAGAGAAGACTGAAACACTATGGTCAGTACCTCCATAATTTTTACCATCTCTCCCTTCAAACTCTTTGGGTGCATCTTCAATCATAGATCATAGAATCCCTACAGTGTGGAAACAGGCCCTTCAGCCCAACAAGTCCATACCAACCCTTGGAGCATCCCACCCAGACCTATCCCCCTATAACCCACGTAAGCTACACATCCCTGAGCACTACAGGCAATTTAGCATGGCCAGTCCACCTAACCTGCATATCTTTGGACTGTGGGAGGAAATCCACACAGACAGAATGTGCAAACTCCACACAAACAGCCACCCAAGGGTGAATCGAACCCAGATCTCTGGCGTCATGGGGCAGCAGTGCTAACCACTTATCTGATCTTATCTGATCTCGGCGCCTTGTCATATTTAGGTGCCAACAACCGATAGAAGACTTCTTCCTTACTAATTTAGAATCCTTCTGGTGACCAAGATACCCCTCCCATTCCAATCAGTATGGCCTGGGTAGCAGCAGCACACTTATTTGTAAAAACAGGTGGAAAGTATTCATTTAACACCCCAGCCATGCCCCGTGCCTCCATGCGTTCAAACCGCCCCAGGACAGGGACAGCACAGGCTTAGATACAGAGAAAATCTCTCTCTACATTGTCCCCATCAAACACTCCCAGGACAGGGGCAGCACTGGGTTAGATACAGAGTAAAGCTCTCTCTACACTGTCCCCATCAAACACTCCCAGGACAGGGACAGCATTTGAAATCATTCTTTACAGTGACGCTCGACAGGATCAATATAATAATGACAATGAAAAACATCGGGAAGCAATGAGGTAAAAAGATACACTCTCTTCAATCACTTTATTCCATCTGAATCCTTTCACATTTCGCACATCAGTAATGTACAGTCACATCACATCAATGGTTTCACATCCACAGAAGTGATCTAAACAGGAATCAATCAAGCAAATGACTTCCTATCCACTGCGCTGTGAAACTGCAAAACACGTCTTCTTTCACTCCTGAAATTTATATCCTGACTATTTAAACTTTTCAAACATCCTACTCTCTGCTACATAACTGAAAAACCCAAAGCCTCCTCTATTTACTCATGCCCTATATCCAAATGAATCAAGCCCCTTTCCCTGTACTTACTATATCACTCATGTACTTGATAATCCAATGGCCCAATCTCATTCTCAACCACACCCATTAACCATAAGATGAATGAGCACATGTAGGCCATTCAGCCCATTGTGTCTCCTTCACCATTTAAGGTCATGTCTGATTTGATAATCCTTAACTGCATTTTCCTGTCTTTTCTCTATAACCCTTGATTCCCTTACTCATTAAAAATCTGTTTCTCTACACCTTGAATATACTTCATGAGCCAGCATTGACAGCCCTCTGAGGTGAAGAATCCCACAGATCCACTTCCCTCTGGAAGAAGAAATTCCTCCTCATCCTCGTCTTACATGGGTAAACCCTTACTCTGAAATGATGCCCTCTGGTCCTAGACTCTGCCACAAGAGGAAACAAACTTGCCCTATTTATCCTGTCAAGTCCACTAAGAATCTTGTACGTTCAAATAAGGTCACCTCTCATTCTTCTAAATTCCAATGAGTACGAGTCCAATCTACTCAATCTCTCCTCATAAGACAGTCCCTCCATTGGGTGTCAGCCTAGCGAACCTTCTCTGGACTGCTTCCAATACCAGTATATCTTTCCTTACAGAAGGGGCCATTTGCCTTTTCCATTTGTCTTCCCTTTCTAGATGCTAAATTTTTGTGATTTATGCAGAAGGATCCCCCAAATCCCTCTGTGCTATAGCTTACTGCAGTCTTTCTCCACTTAAATAATATTCATCTCCTCTAGTCTTCCTGCCAACGTGCACAACCTCATATTTTCCCACATTATATTCCACAACAGAGAAAATTAATCAGCAAAACACTTTCTCATTCACGGTCAAACGTTTCTCCATTCAGTGTGTGCTTACGACCTTCAGCATTTCACTGTCCTCCTTGGAAACAACATTTAAGTTCCACAAAACCACGATACCAATGCACTGCCTTCTTCAATCCCTACAATACCACCAACTCTGCCTCTACCCTTTCAGAACCCAGGATATTGCCAGCTCACTGTTGCCGCAGAGTCCTTCATGTTTGTCCTCCCATCTCATACAGTTCTCCAAATATTTGAGATGCTTCCCACTTGTGGAATTCATTACAGCACCCAGTATTCCAAATGAACTTTGATATCAACAGAATTACCACTTTGCTTTTATATTCTATGTTGCATGAGATTAAGTCTCAATCTCAACTGTTCCATTTTTAAGATTCCAATAACCCGACATCCTGCTATCCATATCCTGCTCCACCCTAGCCATCACCCTCTGTCCTTCCAAAGCCTTCCATGGTAGTCACAAGCACAGGACCATTGTGGTCCTCTTATACTGAATTCCATCTGTCACTATCAAACCCAATTCCCAATCACATACATATCCCCTTCGGTCTTCTGAACATAGCCAAGATAGGATTATGTCCAACACCCTAACAACTGAGTTCTCATTTACTTCAGGCTCCTCTGTAACTGTTCATCATTCTTCACAGAGTCACAGTCTCGCTGCTTGACTCAGAAAATGTCATTAGCATAAACTATTCAGCTAGAGGTCAGTGGTGCTGAACTCACATAAACTGCATGACTTGTGACAGATAATTATCACAGAGAATATTAAAGAACGTTCCTTACAAATCAGTGATGGGGTGAGAGTGTGGGAAGGGGAATAAATGGGGGGTTAGAGTCAGTGATGTGGGAGGGGGGGATTAAATGGGTGGGTAGAGTCAGTGATGACAGGGCAAGAGTGTACACAGGGATGTGGGTGAGGGATTAAATGGGAGGGGGTAAAGTCAGTGATGGGGGGAGAGTGCACCTGGAGGAACACAGCGATTGGGACTTTGCTTATCAGGTGGTTTTCATCGATAAATATACTAATATGATGGCTGACTACATGGGAGAGCGATATCCTGCAGTGGATTAGTGAATATTTAAGCTCAGCCAAAGGGCATACTTCTCCGTTTCCAAACAGCATGTTGGGAGTTGCAGACCTTTATCTCACATGTTGGTCTATCAGACTGCCCAAGCTGTCTTTATGTACATGAATTACAGAGGACCGAACATTCGGGTGAATTCAATTCAGGGACACTTTGGGAGGGTGAGGAACAGGTGTCGACAAGACAGTGCAGACCTGTCACTCGGTTTTTTTGCTAATCTCCAATCTGGGAGGTTGAGGAGGTGGGGACTGGGTTTGGGTGGGTGTACAGAGGGGGTTGGGGAGTGGGACAGGGAGGGGGTGGGAAAATGGGGAATGAGGTTGAGAGGGGTGGGAGTGAAGAGTGGGGTTGAGGGCTGGTGTTGGGAGAAGGTGGCGAGGGGGTAGGGAGGAGCTAGATAATAGGTGAGTATTTGGGGTGGGGAGGATGAACAACAGGCTGTCTGCCAATGGCCCTGTCTTCGTGGTGTTAGATGGCAGGCCGGAGATGTATGGCGGCACTGTTGGGCCGAGCAGCGAGGATGTAGATCACATTTTCCCTCAGGAATGTTTTCCATTCTACACGCCTGTGAACGGAAGCAGAAAAGTTGTCAGAGGACAAAACTGTCAGGGAAACTGCTCAGAGTCGCACTCTGAAACTTATTGGTGTGTTTAGACCCAATTCAAAAGAGTGTCTCGTTTACAACTGTATCCATGGTGACAGAAACCACAGGGTCTTCTCAAGGAAGGTGTCAAACAGAGGACTAGAAAAGATCAGAGATAGTAGGAACTGCAGGTGCTGGAGAATCTGAGATAACAAGGAGATAACAGCAGGCCAAGCAGCATCAGAGGAGCAGGAAGGCTGACGTTTCGGGCCTAGACCCTTCTCCAGAAGAAGGGTGAAGAAGCAGGAAGCCAAGATAGAGAGGACTGAAAGGAAGAATGAGCTGGGGGTTAAGAAAAAGAGAGAGAAAGATGGATATAGAGGGAGACAGAGAAAGAGAAAGAGATGGAGAGAAAGAGAGAGGGGGACAGGAGAATTGGAGAGAGAGATAGAGATCAATTGACTCACAGACAGACAGATAATGAGGTGGAAATAGAGAGGTCAAGATATAAAGAAAGAAAGAGTTTTCAGAACAATATAGAACTGAAAAGACAAACAAATAAAAAAGGACTGAGGGGGCAGACCAGAAGAAGAACTGCTCAGAAAGTAGGAAGCAGAAAGTACAGGAGGCACAGTGGCTCAGTGGTTAGCATTGCTGCCTCACAGCACCAGGAACCTGTGTTCAATTCCACCCTTGGGTGACTGTCTGTGTGGAGTTTGCACATTCTGTCTGTATGGATTTCCTCCCACAGTCCAAAGATATGCAGGTTACATAGATTGGCCATACTAAATTGCCTGGAGAGGCTAGGTAGATTAGCCATGGGAAATACAGGGACAGGGTAGGGTGCTGAGTCTAGTTGGAATGGTCTTTGGAGGGTCTGTGCAGACTCAATGGCCTGATTCTATTATCAGAAGGGAAGGTTTTTTTTAAGTAGTTAGCCAGGAGTGGGGTCCATAGGATAATATGTTTTATAACAGACACCCGGGAGTAAATTACAGACTGGAATCTAATTGAGGGGTTCAGGTGGTTTTTATATAGAATAACAGATACCTGGGAGTGAGTTACAGATTGGATGATTCCTAGATGGGTGCTTTTTTTTTGCTGAAAGTATTATTTGTTTCCTCCTGCCTCTAAGGAGGATTCTGTTGTTGTCACTCAGTGGTTGGGTTGCCCTGTGCAGTAGCTTTGTTTCAGGGACAGTATCTCGGCACTGACCTGTTGTCCTCCTGCTCCCGACTGAGAAGGGTCTTCTCCTGTGGCCTCCCACGCCCTCGGCTGGCAGGGCTGCTTTCAGAGATGGGCCCAACGTGACTGACGCTGTCAACGAGAAACAGATGAGTTGTTTCCATTCTGACATTAACACTGGCAGTGACAGGAATCAACACAAGAATAGGTGGAGGCCATCCAGTCCCTCGACTTAGTGCCGTCATTCAATAAGCTTATTGCTTCTTTTTAACATCAACCTGCGCAGAGATATCATTCTCACACCTCTGGAGCAAGTGGGACTTGAACCTGGGCCTCCTCGTTCAGAGATAAGGGAACAAGAACCCTTAATCTGCATCTAAACTTTATTCGCCTGCCTCAATATTTTTATCCAGCAAAATTTGCCTTGAAAGCTCCAATTAGCCCAGTCTTAACAGCTTTCTGGAGGACACTTAGGTTTCCAGTACCCTTTGAATGAAGAATTGCTTCAATGATAACACCCTGAACAGGCTAGGTCTAATATAAACAGCCAGTGCTGGAGATACCAGCAGGTCTGGCAGGCTCTGTGAAGAGTCGGACAAAGTCAACTTTTAAAATCCAATACTATTCCAGTAAAGGAGAAGTAATCAAAACACGATGGCTCAGTGGTTAGCGCAGCTGCCTCACAGCACCAGGGACTGTGTTTGATTTCAGCCTGGGTAATGTCTCTATGGAGTTTGTACATTCTCACTGTGTCTGCATGGTTTTCCTCCAGGTGCTCTGCTTTCCTTCCACAGTCCAAAGATGTGCATGTTAGGTAGGTTCGCCATGCTAGTGTCCAGGGATATTTAGGCTAGGTGGATTAGCTTGTTAATGTGGAATTATGTGTGTAGGGTAGGGAGCTGGGGTCTGGGTGGGATGCTCTTCTGAAGGACAGAGCAGACTCCATCTCTTTCAGTACTTTAAGGATTCTATGAAAATAGAAGACAGTGTTCATGGTCTGATTGCCTTCATCAGCCGTAATCTTATTGAATAGCAGAGCAGATTCAAGGGACTAAGTGACCTATTCATGCTCCTGACTCATAAGTTTGTATGTTCTTCTAAAGGAAATAGAAGCCTGTTCTATACAACTTATGCTTACAATTTATACTTTCAGCTTTGTAATAATTCTAATGAATCTGCCCCGCACTCTCTCCCAGGCTAAAATACTCTTCAAACAATGCCCAGAATTGAACACAGCTATTTGAGATAGGAGCTGTACCAAAGCATCATTAAACTACGATCTAAATTTCTTTCCTATTTATTTCAGGCCCATTGAAAACTTTCCTTTTCTCTTTCTTTGCAGAAAATGCATGTCTATAAAAGTTCAGACTGTTGTCTGGTTGGAGGGCTAAATTCCACTGGATGAAAAGAAAAGCTTTTTTTTTGAGTTTTTCCAAATGTGAGGTTTTAGGCAACACTTATGTTTCAGACTGCTGATATAAATTCACGGTAGAAATATGCAATGAAGAGGATCTTTCCAGTGATAAGCTGAAGTGACCAGGTACAATTAAATGCTATTGAATTCCATGGGTAAGACTTAGCATCTGGAAACAAAGAACAGAGAATTTGGCTTTGCTGTAGGTGAAGTTATAAACACACACAGTCTGATTTGTAAAAGAAAAACCCAAAAACCAGAGAGACAGGGTGAGACAAAGACAAAGACAAAAGTTGCTGGGGTTAAAGGGATGTTGCTATTTCCCTGCTAGCTACCAGACAGAATGTGACTGAGATGCTATTCTCTGGTTTAAGAGAAATTTTTTAAAAACTGGATGATTTATCCTGGTGTGGCCAAGGATAAGAGTCGGCAGAGTGGATCTTTTTGTTAGAAGTTGTTGGGGAATTATCAGAAGGGAAAGGGGAATTGGTCCTAGTGAGTTTAAGATGAAAAGATTAGGTAAGATGAAAACCGAAAGAACTGCTGAATGCTGTGAATCAGAAACAAAAACAGAAGTTGCTGGAAAAGTTCAGCAGGTCTAGCAGCATCTGTGAAGCGAAATCAGAGTTAACGTTTCGGGTTTGGTGACCCTTCCTCAGAACTGATGGTAGCTAGGAAAGTGCCAGTTTATATGCAGAAGATAGATTGGGGGGAGGGGCTAAGGAGCAAATGATAGGTGGGGCAAAACCCAAAGAGAAAGAACAGCTGGACAGATAAAGGAGTAGATGACGATCTAGCTAGGAGGGTGAATAGCTATTAATGGAGATTGTTAGTGACTAACAATAGATAGTGTGTAATGGCAGGCTATCTGATAATAAGGCCTAGTGTGTGCAGTAGAAGACTGGGACACGAGAGAGTTCAGATCCTAAAATTATTGAACTCGATATTGAGTCTGGAGGTCTGCAGGCTGCCCAATCGGAATATGAGGTGTTGTTCTTCCAGGTTACACCGGGTTTTGCTGGAACACTGGAGCAGGCCTGAGACAAAGATGTTGGCCAGGGAACAGGGTGGTGTGTTAAAGTGGCAGGCAACTAGAAACCCAGGGTCTTTCTTGTGGGCAGTGGTCACCCAACTACACTTCATTTCTCCAATGCAGAAGAGAACAAATTGTGAACAGCGAATGCAATAGACTAGATTGTGTGAAGTGCAGGTGAAGTGCTGCTTCACCTGGAAGGTGTGTACACTGAGCATTCTCCCAGTTCTTCCGTCGCCACTGTATATGTTCCCGTGAAGCCAACTTCGACAAGGGAGCCTCTGGAATGTCCACCTTCTTCCTCAACCAAGGATTCCCCAGCACCGTTGATGACAGGGCCCTCAACCGGGTCTGACCCATCTCCCGTACTTCCGCCCTCACCCCCTCGCTTCCCTTCCGCAACAGCAATAGGGTTCCCCTTGTCCTTACCTACCATTCCTTCAGCATCCACATCCAGAAGATCATCTGCCGCCATTTCTGCCACCTCCAGTGAGATGCCACCACCAGACACATATTCTCCTCAGCTCCCTTATCTGCCTACCACAGGGACTGCTTCCACCGGGATCCCCTGGTCCGCTCTTCTTTCAATCCCAACATCCCCTCACAGTCCCACGGCACCTTCCCCTGCAAGCACAGAAGGTGTAACACCTGCCCATTTACCTCCTCTCCCCTCAGTATCCAAGGGCCCAAACTTACCTTCCAGGTGAAGCAACCCTTCACCTGTACTTCACACAATCTAGTCTACTGCATTCACCAGATCGTTATCTACTCCTTTGTCCAACAGTTCTCTTTATTTGGGCTCTATCTCCACCTATCATTTACACCTTACCCCCTCCCCCACCCTATCTTCTGCCTATAAACTGACATTGGTCACCTGACCAAAACATTAACTTTGATTTTTCTTCACAGATGCTGCTAGACCTGCTGAGTTTTTCCAGCAACTTCTGTTTTTGTTTAGGCAAGATGACCATCTTTTAAGCAAGGTTCAAAGATGGGAATATTAATAAGGGTTTTGCTTGACTGGGGGACAGTGTTAGTCAGCAAGCCCAGGGGGTGATAGGGAAGTGGGACCTGTACCAAATTTAAGACACAGTGTTAGATGACTGTACATTTATGGAAGTTAGAATGCGGGAGATGGGCCAAGAATGTGTTGGAATAGTCAGCTCTAGAGGTTATGAAGGCACAGATGAGGGCTTCAGTAGCAGAAGAGCTGGGGTAGGTAGTCAGTTTTAGTGATAGCCCAAATATGAGGTCAGAAGGTATCTCAGGATCAAAGGTGATGCCAAAGTGGTGATCGTTTAATTGCACACAGCTGCCAGGGTGAGAGCTGGAGTGGGCAGTTAGGGAGCATATTTCAGAGCGAGGGGTGAAAACAATGGCTTCAGTTTCACCAATATTTATTGGAGGGAATTTCTGCTCATCCAGTACTCGATGTCGGATACAGAGTCTGATAATTTAATGACAGTGGAGGAGCTGAGAATGGTGATGATCAGGTAGAGCGGAGTATCTTCAGGGTCAGTGTGAAAATTAATGCTGTGCTTTTCAGATGAAGTCACTGTGGGGGAGTGTGTAGATGGCAGAAAATTAGAGCATGACTGTGTTGCTAAGTCCCTCATGTCATTGATAAAATCACAGTGAAGTGGCAGCTTAATTAGACATAATTATTCCTTGTGATTATTATGATAAATAAGCAAATTAGAAAGGCAGGTAAATTGTGCTAAACAATTACAGACACTTCAGCACTGAAGTTGATTCCTGGGATGGCAGAACTGACATATGAAGAGAGACTGCACCTATATTCACTGGAATTTAACAAAAAATGAAGGGGGAATTTCAGAGAAACCTATAAAATTCCAAAAGCACCAAAAGCACCAATTCCAATAAGTGGATAACTGTGAGAAGGGGGACAGTGAACGCAAGATTGAGAATATTGAACTTGAATGCACATAGTATACAAAATAAGGTAAATAAGCTTGTAGCACAGATTGAAATTGGCAGGTACGATGTTGTGGGTGTCACAGAGATGTGGCAGCTGGGAAGTAAATATCCAAGGATAAACGGCCTGTCAAAAGGGCAGGCACATAGGCAGAGGGAGTGGGGTTGCCTTGTTTGTTGAAATGAAATTAAGGTTGTAGACATGCTTGCCGAGCCAGTGGGCTTGGTTGCAAACATTTTGTCACCCTGCTAAGTAACATCGTCAGTGCGCCTCCGGTGAAGCGTTGGTATTCTGTCCTGTTTGTTATTTACATGCCTCGGTTTGCTGGGGTGATTGGTATTACTTCTGGTTTTGTTTCTCAGTGGTTTGTACACAGGGTCTAATTCAATTTACAAGCCAAACAGAGACACGCCAGGGAATTCCTGGAGGCCTGGTACTCCAACCAGAGCTCCATCAACAAACATGTTGAATTACAGCCTGTGTACAAACCACTGAGAAACAAAATTGAAAGTAATACCAACCACTCTAGCAAACTGAGGCGTATAAATAACAAGCGGGACAGAACACTGACGCTTCACTAGAGGCGCACTGACGATGTTACCTAGCAGGGTGACAAAACGTTTGCCACCAAACCCACCGGCTCGGCAAGCATGTCTACAACCTTAATTTCATTTCAACAAACAAGGCAACCCCACTCCCTCTGCCTATGTGCCTGCCCTTTTGACAGGCCATTTATCCTTGGATATTTACTTCCCAGCCCTGATCCCCTTGCAGCCACATCTCTGTGACACCCACAACATTGTATCTGCCAATTTCAATCTGTGCTACAAGCTTATTTACCTTATTTTGTATACTATGTGCATTCAAGTTCAATATTCTCAATCTTGCGTTCACTGCCCTCCTTCTAACAGTTATCCGCTTATCTGTCTTCTCTGCCCGCTCTCCATAAACCTTTAACCCGTTACTCATTAAAAATCTATCTCCTCCTTAAGTTACTCAATGTCCCAGCATTCACACACTCTAGGGTAATGAATTCCACAGATTGACGAGCCTTTGAGAGAAGTAATTTCTTATCATCTCTGTTTTAAATCAGCTCACCCTTAACCTAAAACTATGACCCTTGTTCTAGATTGCCCCACAAGATGAAACACGCTCTCTACGTCTAATTTGTCAATCCCTTTGCATCTCATATACCTCAGTTAGATCTCCTTTCGTTCTTCTAAACTGCAGAAAGTATAGGTCTTAACTGCATTATATATTACATCAAACATATTCGAGGCTGAGATAGGCAGATTACTAATCAGGAAGGGAATCTAGGCCCAAAGGGAAAAGGCAGGAAAGTGGAGTTGAGGATTATCAGACTAACATGATCTCATTGAGTGGTGGAGAGAGGGTGATGGGCTGAATGGTCTACTTTGTCTCCAATATCTTATGGTCGTGTATCAGCTTTTTACTCCAAATATGTTTAATTAATTGAGTTTAAATTCTCCACATGTAGTGGTAGGACTGCAGCCTGGGTGTCTGGATCATGACTACAGTTCTCTAATCACTTTGCCACATACCTTATATAGGTTTATAAAGTTATGAGGGGCATAGATAAGGTGAATAGCAAAAGTCTTTTCCCTAGATTTGAGAGTTCAAAACTAGAGGGTACCTCTATTAAAGCTGCACCTTCATAAAATCAGTCATAGAGTCATACAGCATGGAAACAGACCCTTCAGTCCAACTCATCCATGCCAACCAGAGATCCTAAATTAATCTACTCCCATTTGCCAGCATTTGGCCCATATCCCTCTAAACCCTTCCTATTCCCATACCCATCCAGATGCCTTTTAAACATTGTAATTGTACCAGTTCCTTTGGCAGCTCATTCCATATATGGACCACCCTCTGCGTGAAAAGGTTGCTCCTTAGCTCCCTTTTAAATCTTTCCCCTCTCACCTTAAACCTATGCCTCCTAGCTTTAGACTCCCCTACTCTGGAGAAAAGACCTTGGCCGTTCACCCTATCCATGCCGCTCATCACTTTATAAATTTCTATAAGGTCACCTCTCAGCCTCCAACTCTTATTCTCACCTGACATTGCAGGATTGCGACTCCTTGGAATTTTTGCAGAACCAAGAATTCTGTGCTCTCCTACACTCAGTCCCAGTGATTAAGCCAGTTTGGTTCTGATCCAGGCTCAGGAAGCAGCTCCGAGCTCGTCCATGCTCCTTGGCTGTCAGCAGTCTCAGCAATGAGTTCTGGAGGAAAAGCAGAAAAAGCCAGGTCAAGCCTGTGAGGTATCGGAGATTCGCCAACTCTGATGGAGATGAGCTCATAACAAAATACTTTTGATATAATGCTCCCTATAGGAAGGACGTGATTGCACTGGAGATGGTGCAGAAGTGATGTAGCAGGACTTTGACTGGGCTGGAGCAATTTAGCTCTGAAGAGAGACGGGATAAGACTGGGGTTGTTTTCCTCAGAGCAAAGAAGGCTGAGTTGGGGGGGCAGGGATCTGATTGAGGTGTACACAGGTCTGAGGGAAATAGATGGGGTAGATTGGGAGAAGCAATGGCCTTGTGGTATTATTGCTTGACTATTAAAACAGATACAGGTTCAAATCCTGCCATGGCAGGTGGTGGAATTTGAATTCAATACAAAAAATCTGAAATTAAGAATCTACTGATTACCATGAAGCCATTGCTGATTGTCGGAAAAACCCATCTAGTTCACTGATGTTCTCTAGGGAAGGAAATTTGTCATCCTCACCTGGTCTGGCCTACAAGTGACTCTAGTCCCGCAGCAATGTGGTTGACTCTCAACTGTCTTCTGAAGTGGCTGAACAAGACACTCAATTGTATCAATGGCTACAAAGTCTCAACAAAGACAGCATGCAGACTGCAGTCTTTCAAGAAGGTAGCTCACCGCCACCTTCTCAAGGGCAACTAGGGATAGATAATAAATGCTGGCCCAGCCAGTGACACCCACATCTCATGGGTGAATGAAAAAAATGAAAGAAACCCTCCCCTTTAGAAGAGAGCTCCATAACCAGGAGCACAGATTTAAGGTAAGGAGCAGGAAGTTTACAGGACTTTTAAGGAAGCATTTTTTTCACCCAGAGGCTGGTGGGTGTCTGAAGCTCACTGCCTAAAAGGGCCCTAGAAGTGAGAACTATAAAGACATTTAATAAACATTTAATGAACATTTGAAATGCCAGAGCATGCCAGGTTTCAGACCAAGTGCTGGAAAATGGGTCGAGAGGAGATAGGTGCTTGATAAATGTCATGGGCACAATGGGCCGAAGGGTCTCTTTCTACGCTGTAATATCTCTATGACAAACACCCTATGAATGGGCAAAAGTCAAGTTGAGGACATCAAAAAAGCACAAGAAGTTTTGGAGAGAATGAGGCAAATCAAAAATAGTAGTAGATGAAGAGGTGTAGAGCTGGATGAATACAGCAGGCCAAGCAGCATCAGAGGAGCAGAAAGGCTGACGTTTCGGGCCTAGACCCTTCTTCAGACCTTGTTATCTCAGATTCTCCAGCATCTGCAGTTCCTACTATCTCTATTAGTAGATGAATCTCCCTCAACAATACCCATTAAATTTCCTCTTCCACACCTTACACATTCTCCCACATCATATCACATCCCACATGCTCGTCCACATCCTCCACAATCACCTCCACCCCCTCACTCACACCATCCACAACCCCCATGTCTCCAACCCCCAAATCCTCCACACCTTTAAATTTCTCCACATCGTTTGCACCCACATCCCTACAACATCCTCTGCACCCATGTCCCCCCCAATGACTTCTGCACCCATATCCACCCCACAACCATATCCCTCCCACATCTTCCACACCCATATTCCCCCATACTCATAGCCCCTCCACATCCTCTGCATCAGATCCCTCCCACATCCTCCACACCCATATCCCTCCCGTATCCTTCACATATCCACCATACACATATCCCTCCCACATCCTCCACACCCATATACCCCTCCCAAGATTCTCCACAATCCATATCCCCAACATCCTCCACATCCATACATACGCACACCTACATCCTCAACATTTACAACTCCTCTCCCACACCCTCACTCACATCCTTCTCCCCCACACACCATGAAAATCCAACACAGACCCACCTCAGACCGGAATCTCTGCAGCACCAGTAATGACTCGTGATACAAGAAATCTGTCCACTCCACCTGGCCCTTCTTATCACCATCCAGAGCAGAAAACTGCAACACAACTAATTCCTCCTTCTCCTCGTTCATCTGTTCATCGAAGATCTGCTTGTGAATGTAGTGTTTGTAATGCAGAAAATCATCTAGTGTCAGGCAGGACTCTGAAAAAGCATATATCAGCAGTTTAGCAACTCACTGGACACAAGACATTCATTTCACCGCTACTGTTCACTCCCTTCAACATACACAACGGTTGGTTATTCTTTATCTATAGGATGCAGGCTTCACTGATCGGGCCAGCATTTATTGCCTGTCCCTAGTTGCCCTTGAGAAAGTAGTGGTAAGCTGTTTTCTTGAACCGCTGCAGTCCATGTGCTGCAGGTTGACCTACAATGCCTTTAGTGAGGAAATTCCAAAATTTTGACCCAAGAACAGCGATATATTTCCGAACCACAAAAGGCAACATGGAGTTACACACTGGTCTCCCAGGAACTGACACTAAGACACACACAGACAGTACAGCAGCTGACACTGAGCCAGCATAGACCCAGCAATGATGAAGAAAGAGATATATGTCCAAGTCAGGACAGCAACTGGCTTGGAGCGGACTTATAGGTGGTCGTGTTCCTATGTATCTGCTGTGCCACTATCATCTAGAAGGCCAAAATCCTGGAATTCCTTCTCTAAAGGCATTGTGGGTCTATTTACAGCACATGGTCTATAGTGGTTCAAGAAGACAGCACCCCATCACCTTCTCAAGTGCAACTAGGGATGGGCCATAAATGCTGGCCCATCCATTGACACCCACATCCCATGAATGAATTACAAAGAACCCATCACCCTCCCTTCCTATAAAGTACATAGGGGCTCTTAATTCCTAATATATAAACAGAGACTGCTATTCTCTATATTTTATACAGGGGCTATTGCTCTCTATAATATACCTCAGAACGGTTAGTCCCCATATATACACAGGGGCTGCTATTCTCAATAGTATGCACAGCAGCTGTTACTCTATGTAACATACACAAGGGCTGTTCTTCAAATAAACCTGTTGGACAGCAACCTGGTGTCGTGTGATTTTTGACCTTGTCCACCCCAGTCCAACACCGGCACCTCCACAACATAGGGGCTGTTATGCCCTATAATAGGGGAGGGGCTGTTACTCCCTATGGCATACACAGGGGCTGTTACTCCCTATAGTATAGACAGTTATTCCATCAAATTCCCTCCCAATGACATTGTGGGTCAACCCACAGCAGGTGGACACAACAGTTTAAGAAGGCAGCTCACTACCACCTTCTCAAGGGCAACTAGGGACGGGCAATAACTGCTGGCCCAGGCAGTGTCACTCTTATCTCACGAATGAAAAAATATACTCTGGCGCTGTTACCACCTAATATATAAACAGGGGCTGTTAGTCCCTTGAACATACACAGAGGGGGTGTTACTCCCTATTATATGGACAGTCAATATATCAAGCATACACTGGGGCTGCTACCCTCTGAATTCTAAAAAGGCGCAACTATTCAGTGTAATACACACTGACTGTTATTCTACATAATACAGACAGAGGCTGCTATTCTCTACAACATACACAACAGCTGCAATTCTCTGAAGTACACACAGGGGCTAATATTCTTTATAATATAGACAGGTTTGCTATACTAGTTAATATTTACAGGGACTGTTTGCTGCTTTGTGTCTCAATGCCTGTACGTCAGTGTGCCGTTAAAGGACATGCTCATGTTAACACCACAGTACCACCGCTTGTAACCTCAGGGAATAAAAGTCCCATACTTCATCTAACCTCTTAATGCATGACACTTTAGTGGAAACATGCCGCTCTGTTGTAACATAATAGTTTAATATTAGCCCAGATAGTCATGTGCCTTAAGAATGTAATGCTTGTACTTGGTGGTTAATTGTAATATCCAAGCCCAGCTTCTTCTGTTACAGGAGATAACATAAACATTACTGCTTCAGACAAAATACATTGCTGAAGGCAAACTCATCACTGCCATTCTCCACAGTTGGAAAGTTTGAGCTATAGAGAGAGGCTGAATAGGCTGGGGCTATTTCCTTGGAGCGTTCAAGGCTGTGGGGTGACCTCATATAGAGGTTTATAAATTACAAGGGGGACATGGATAAGGTAAATAGACAAGGTCTTTTCTGGGGGATGGGGAGTCCAAAACTAGAGAGCATAGGTTTAAGGTGACAGGAGAAAGGTTTAAAAGGGACCTAAGGGGCAACATTTTCACGCAGAGGATGGTGCATGTATGCAATGAGCTGCTTTAGGAAGTGGTGGAGGCAGGTACAATTACAACATTTAAAAGGCATCTGGATAGGCATATGAATAGGAAGAGTTTAGAGGGATGTGGGCCAAGTGCTGGCAAATGGGACTAGACTTAGTTAGGGCATCAGGTCAGCATGGATGAGTTGGACCAAAGGGTCTGTTGCCATGCTGTTAATCTCTATGACTCTATAATATGCACAAAGGCTATTCTTTCCCACATTATGTACAGAGCAGTCATTCTCTATTATATACATTGTGTCTACTGTCCGATAAAAATGCACAGCTAGGGCTCTTATGATGCGGTGGCAGTGTCTGAGCTGGGGGGCTACGTGTAACACCTGCTTCAAAGGTGCATAATAACAGGTTGATTAGAAAATATCCAGACAGGGGCTGCTGTTCCTGTAGTGTACATGGAGGTTGTTATTCTCGATAATATACAAAGGGGCTGATATTCTCTGAAATATTCACAGCGGCTGCTATTCTCTATAACAAATGCAGGAGCTGCTATAATATATAGAATAGCTAGTAATTTCTATTACATCCATAGGGTTCTAGTGTTTCTGTAATATAAACAGGAAAGGAGCTGTTGTTCTCCATAATATACAGACAGGGCAGTCAGCCTATACATTCTACAGAGCTGTTTGTCTTTATCAATTGATAGGATGTGTATGTGGCTGGCCTATCCAGCAAGTATTGCCAATCCCTAATGGCCCTTGAGAAGATGCTGGTAAACCACCTTCTTAAATGCAACTGAGCAGCTCACACGGCCTTTTCAGAGGGTAGTTAAGAATTAACCATGTTGCTGTGAGTCCACATTTCCTTCCTGAAGGACATTAATGAACCAGAAGGGTTTTTTTGCAATTATCAATGACAGTTTCATGGTCACCATCAACATATAATCAGGAGACTTGGGGTTGAGGAACCTGTCCACAAGGCACTGACCACACTCCTTTCGCTTTTCATCTGGAGTCACCTCATAGTCAGCCATGGCATCTAGAAACTGCACACAGTGACATAACTCTGATCGGGTCTCACACAACTGGCGGAACAGTAGCCTCCCAATAGGCTGTTCATCACAAAGACTCTTATAGTCCTTCTCAATCGTCTGTCTCAGCTCTTCACACAAGCTGATATGGGGAAACTGCAGCATCTGACACCATTTCTTGCTCTTTCCTTTCCATCTCCAGAGTTATTTATTTATTGAATTTAAATTCCACCCAGAAGCCATGGTGAGATTTGAACTAAAATCCCCAGAACACTAGCCTGGACCTCTGGAATACTTGTCCCGTGAGATTAGAAAACCAGAAGGGATTTTATGTCAATCCTGTAGTTTCGCAGTCACCATTACTGACATCAGTTTTTTAATCCAAACTTGTTTAAAATGTAAATTTTATTTTCAATTCCAAAGCTACCATGACAGGATTAATCCTCACATCTCAGGGACACTTTGCCTCGACATTTGATTTATAAAGGTACCGCAATGATATAGAAACAGAAACTGAGAAAATAGGAGCATGATCGGCCATTCAGCCCTTCAAGCCTGTTCCGCCATTCAGTTTGATCATGACTCATCATCCAACTAAGTCCCTTCTTTCCACTTTCTCCCCATATTTAAGGCTTGAGGGGACAATCAAGATTGTCTTTCTCAGTGTTGAGAATCTGAGTTTTTCACTCTCCTCATAATTCCCTACCTTTGTCGCTATCACCTTCAGCACAGCAGGGAAGGGAAAATTCCACCCACAATCTTAACCACTGAATTATCTCATTCAAGGTTAAAAAATCAGGATGCAAACTTTCACAGCAGGAGAAGATGCTTCCCTTTGTGGTGGGGAGCCAAAGCTCAGGACCAGAAATATAAGACAGAAATATAGGGACAGCCGACTTACAAATGTCCAACTTATAAATGTCCAATTTACAAACACTCGTACTTGTGGGCATGATCCCATACAGGGTTGTCATTTTAAAGACCTGACATATGAACTGTTCCTGTGCTTACAAACAGCTGCTTTACATTGTCCTGCATTGTTTTCCAACTTGCATACAAACTGACTTGTGAACGGACTTCAGAACGGAACCCGTTCACAACTCAGAGACCGCTTGTAAATTGATAAATCCAAGAGGGATTGCAGGAGAAATTGTCTTTATTCAGAGGGTGGTGAGGATGTGGTACTAGCTATCACATTCAGAGAGAAGTTGAGGTGGACAGTTTAGGTACATCAAAGGCAAAGACTGATAAATATAAGAACTGTAGGAACAGAAAGATGTGCTGAGGGGACAAGCTAAAGTAGGATGAGAGAAGGCTTGTGGGGATCAGAAAGACTGGTCAAACAGCCTGGATCCAGGCTCTAACTTCTATGGAATTCTAAGCTAAACGTGCTGTGGACCCCAAACCAGATGGTCAAGTATGAATCCAGTGGTAATTCCTTTCCTCGATTGCAAGTTTATTTACAGAATGCAGTACCAGATACCTCTACCTCCTATCTACCTTCCCCACTACCAAAGTTAAATTGACTCGTCTGACATCGATGCCTAGAGTGTTCCAGCAGTCCCCTTTTACATGTGCGCAAGATAATTTGTCAAATGATACACCTCATTTTATCCTGAACCATAACTAGCACATTTGATATAACATTAAAGGTTGGTGTTGTAGTCAAGACTTATCTTGTTTTCATCCGAGTGTAGTGTTGGAATGACCGAATTGCCAAATTATTTCAAATCAAAGCTCTGTTTGAGAATACAGTATAACTCAGTGATGTTGACAGATGTCAATATTTGGACTGACCTGGGATGATCCTGCATTGTCGGAAAACTTCCTTCAAACTAAACATCTCCTCATCAGTCAGCAGCAGGTTCACATTATCCTAAAAGAGACAGAGAGGTGAGAGAGAAAGAGAGAGAGAAAAAGAAAGAGGGAGGGAGAGGGTCAGAGAGAGAGGGAGAGGTGGGGGAGGGGGAGAAAAGGGGGGAGAGAGAGAGGGGGGAGGGAGAGAGAGGGAGAGGGAAGGAGGAAGAAGGAAGGGGGGGGGGGAAGGGAAGGAGAAGGAAGAGATTGAGAGAGGGAGGGAGGGAAAGGGAGGAGATCAAGAGAGGGAGGGAGGGAGAGAGAGGCAAAGAGAGAGAGAGACACAGGCAGGACAGACAGAGAGAGAGACAGAGAGAGGGACAGAGTCAGGACATTGTTGAAATTGAGGGTGTGTTTCAGCCTACAGTTAGATTACCTCACATAGTGCCAGCTGTAAAGAAACCATTATCATCATAATACTCCCAGAGAAAATATAGACACCTTTTTAAAACATTCGCACAGTCAGTGTGAGCATCGCTGGATAGGCCAGCATTTACTGCCTGTCCCTCGTTGCCCTTTGAGAAGGTGGTGGTGAGTTGCCTTCTTAAACCACTGCAGTCCACGTGCAGCAAGATGACCCACAATGTTGTTAGGGAGGACATGAACTGCAGTGAAATTCCAGCAGACTTCCAGGATTTTGACTAACAGAAGGAGACTAACTAAGGAAAGTGAGCACAGATTAGTTCAGAGTGAATCGCGTTTAACTAACTCGTTTGAGTTTCCTGAAGAGGTAACAGAGAGGGTTAATGTGGGTAATATGATTGACGTGGTGTATGTGAGCTTCCAGAAAGTTTTGATGAACTGCCATTGAAACAATGCTCGAGCTCATAGTCGCAACACAGATACAAAATTGACTGATTGACAGGAAACAGAGCAAGGCTTGTAATGGAGTTCCTCAAAGGGCGATGTTTGAACCCTTACTTTTCTGATAAATATTAACAAGCTAGATATTGGCATACGGGGCAAAATTTTAAAATTTGCAGATGGCACGAATGTAAGAACTATGAGCAGTAGTAAGCCATTCAGCCCCTCCAGCCTCCTTTGCTATTCATACGATCATGACTGATCCCATCTTGGTCTCAGCTCCATTCTCCTGATCAGAAATACTCCTTCATGCAAAAGGTGATAGAACATAGAGCCATCACAGGGAGTGACTGAAGCAAGTGGTCTCGAAGCATTTCAAGTGAAAGTTGAACAAGCAGTTGAGGGAGAAGGGAATATGGGTTGTGATGGTACAAAGAGGACACAAAAGTAAGTGGGAAAGCAAGTGATAAGGATGATACTGAATATGCAGACGGATAGAGACAGATTAAGTGAATGGGCAAAAGCCTGGCAGATGGGAATGTAAGGTGGGAAAATGTAACATTATGTACTTGGCAGGAAGAATAGAAGAGCTGAATTTTATTTAAATGTAGAAAGCTAGAGGGATTTAGGGGTCCTGTCCATAAATCACAAAATGCTAGCATCGAAATTCAGCAGGTAATAGGGAAGGCACAAAAACAAAGTTGCTGGAAAATCTCAGCAGGTCAGGCAGCATCTGTGAAGGAAAAAACAGAATTAACATTTCGGATCTGGTGAACCTTCCTCAGAACTGATGGTGCTGGGAAAACATCAGTTTATATGCAGAAAAAAAGGGGAGGGGAATGGGGTGGAGTAAACGATAGGACAGAGCCTAAAGAGAGAGAAGAGCGTTAGACAGACAAAGAGGTGAATAGTTATTAATGGGGACTGTTAGTGACTAACAATAGGTAGTGTGTAATGGCAGGCTATGTGGTAACAAGGCCTGGTGTGTGGGGTAGGGGGCTGAGACATGGGAGAGTTTAGGCCTTAAAATTATTGAACTCGATATTGAGTCCGGAGGGCTGCAGAGTCCTCAAGCGGAAAATGAGGTGTTGTTCTTCCAGCTTGCATTGAGCTTCACTGGAACACTGCAGCAAGCCAGAAACGGATGTTGGCCAGTGAAGAGGGTGGTGTGTTAAAGTGGCAGGCAACAGGTAGTTCAGGGGCTTTTTGCGAGCAGAATGTAGATGTTCCGCAAAGCAGTCACCCAGTCTACGCTTCGTTTCCCCAATGTAGAGACCACATTGTGAGCAGCAATTGCAGTAGACTAGATTCTGGGAAGTGCAGGTGAAGTGTTGCTTCACCTGGAAGGTATGTTTGGGCCCTTGGATAATGGGGAGTGAGGAGGTAAATGGGCAGGCGTTGCACCTTTGCCGGTTACAGGGGAAGGTGCCGTAGGGCTGTGGGGGTGTGTTGGGGGTAAAGGAAGTATGGACCAGGGTGTCCCGGAGGGAACGGTCCCTGTGAAAGATGGACATGGGAGGGGAGGGGAATATGTATCTGGTGATGGCACCTTGTTGGAGGTAGCGGAAATGGCATCTCTTGAAGGGAAGGCAAATGGATTGTTGGCCTTTAGCTCAAAGGGAATAGAGAATAAAAGTAGGAAAGTCTTGCAAAATCTATAAAGGTACTAGTCAGACCACACCCAGAATATTGCGAACAGTTTTGTGTCCTTCGTCTAAGAAAAGATATGCAAAAAGATGTATAAAGAAAAGATATACTGACACGGGAGGTAGACCAGAGAAAGTTGATCACAGGGATGGAAGGACTGTCTTATGAGGAAAGGTTGAGTAGGTTTGACTGATACTGATTGGAATTTAGAAGAATGAGAGTCAATTTTATTGAAACATATGAGATTCTTAGGGTAGATATGGAAAGGCTGTTTCCCCTTGTGCAAGAGTCTAAGACCCGAGGGCATAATCTCATAATAAGGATCACACATTTAAGACAGAAATGAGGAGAAATGTCTTCTCTCTCTCGGAGGATTAGTAATCTTTGGAATTCTTTACCACAGAGGGCTGTCAAGGTTGGATCATTAAGTATATTCAAGGCTGAGATAGACAGAATTTTAATTAATAAGGGAGCCAAGGGAAAAAAGCAGGAAAGTGGAGTTGAAGATTATCCCAGCCCAGGGAGATGACTGGTGGTGGTTTAACCAGAGGGTCACCATTCCTCAGGCCAGGGGAGAGAATGAGAAGGTGAGTCCTTCATGGTAACTTCAGCTGGTGCGGGAATTGAACCCACTCTGTTGGCATCATTCTTCATCATAAACCAACCATCCAGCTCAATATGGGAATATCTGCAGTAATTGTGGGATATAGGAATGTGTACAGTAATGGCAAGATATAGGGATGGGACCTGTAATTGTAGGATATGGGAATGTTTGCAGTAATTGTAGGATATGGAATGTGTGCAGTAATTGTCAGACTTAGGAATGTGATCAGTTATTGATGGATATGGAAATTTATTCCATGTTTGTGGAATCATCTGTAAACTTTGCAATGGTGCTCTGCATACCTCCATTTGGTCATTAAGATATATCAAGGAAAGTAGAGAGTCCATTACCACCCCTGGGAAACCCAATTGCTCACTTCCACCCAGGCTGAGATAGACCATTCACTGCTTCTCTAGCCCAGGGTCTAGCAAGATTATAGTGACTTTACAATTATTGATCGTATTCCCATATCGTACAATTAATGATCACATTCCCATATTCTACAATTACTGCACACATTCCGATATGCTCAATTACTGATCACATTCCCATATCCTACAATTACTAATTGCATTCCAATATTTTATAGTTACTAATCACATTGTCACATCCACCAGACAGACCCATAGACACTCCCAGGGAGTGTTACTCCATGGTGTGCGATAGATTCCAATCTGCAATGCTAACACCTCTCACCGTAAACAGAACAGGATCCTGTTGGATATCAGAGTCCCTATTCCCATTAGCTAGGGCTGAATAGACCTTTGAACTTGAGTTAGAATGAAGAATGATGCAGTAATGATCAACGAATTGGATAGTCAGAGATCTCAGGAGGACCCAGTGACAGGCATATTAGACAGAAACACGGCACATGGAATTTAACACAGGGAGTGATGGATTTTGGTAGAAAAATGAGTAGCAGCAATATAAAATAAATAACGCAGTTTTATAAGTGAGAATCCTGGAGGTTTATTCACATTAACAATGCAGGACACAATGCGAAGGTTGTTAAAGGCTACTGGAGCCCTATGATCACAGGGGTAGAGAACAGAAATTTTTTTTTATAAATCACTCAGTCCTCAGCTGGAGTAATAATCACACTTTTAAAAGGATGTGTGGGCCTTGGAGAGGGAACAGAGTTGATTGATGTGAATGGTAGCAGGGATAAGAGATTCCAGTTATGTTGAGAGACAGTTCTCCTTCGAGCAGATATTGATTGATTGGTTGGAAAACATGAATGGGTTTGGTAGAGTAAATTACGAGAAACTGTTTTCACTGGCAGGAGGCAACAGATGACATGATTTTAAGATAATTGCCAAAAGAACTCGAGGTGAAATGAGAAAACACTATATCCTTCCTGGGGAGTTGATGGATCTACAGAAGCACTGCCTGGTAGCAGATCCGATAGGAAGGCTAGGAAGAGAATCGGATAAACACTTGGAGGGACAATATTGCAGGGCTGAGAGAAAGAGCAAGAAGAGAGAACAGTTGGATAACTCAACCAAAGAGCTTACAGAGATATAATGGGCCAAATGGCTCCCTATTTCGTAGTATCATACTTTGATTCCAACTCAAATGTGAAGACCAGTTAATCCTGACTAATGTGAAAATGTAAACTCATTTTAACACTTTTTTGTTCAGTCATTGTGAGAGATGCATATTACAACAAATCCATTAACAAAATATAATCAGGTGTGTGATCCGTGTCAGTGGGATACAGGATCGTGACCACTGCCTGTGATATACAGGATTGCAGTCCATGTCTGTCGGATAGGGATTGTGAGCTATGTCTATGGGATAAAATGATAACAAATAGGAACAGGAAAGGCCATTTGGCTCCCTGAGCCTGCCCTGCCATTCAGTTGGATCATGGCTGATCTGACAATCCTCATGTCCACTTTCAGCTTTTTACCTGTAGCCCTTGATTTTCCCCCAATCACGAATCTATCTCAGTCTTAAATATACACATGGACTCTGCCATGCAGCTCTCTGTGACAAGGAATTCCAAAAAGAGTTAACCCTCAGAGAAGAAATTCCTCCTTATTTCAACCTTAATTTGGTGCCCCTTTATTCTGAGACTATATCCTTTAGTCCTAAACTCTTCCATAAGGGAGTTAACCTTTCCACATCTATCCAGTCAAGTCCCCTAAAGATTTTGTATGCAACCTGCTCAACATTTGCTCAGCCAAAGAAAAGGCTTCCCTTCCCCTCTCTGCTGTCTCAGGTGCGTCCTTGGCAGAACAAGGTCAACAACTCCAAGGTCCAGCAGCCACACACTCATTGTGAAGTCAACAACATCTGCTCTGACTCAGTCACTTTCACTGGATGGATTTCAGCCATTTACATAGAGACCTCCTGCAGTGAGCTGGCCACCAGATCACAGCCTCCAGGGTGTCCATACCCCTTCTACAAGGACCAGTCAATGAGATATGAAGATGATGGAAAGTGACCCTGATGACTGGGGGACAGTCACTGATGGCCGGGACCTCTGGAGGGTGACTGTTTGGAAGGTCATTGGAAGTGGTGAGAGAAAACAAAAAGCTCAGCTGCTGAGAAGAGGGACCCAGAGAAAACTGAGGCCAGAGCACCTTCTCAGCTCAGTGTCTTCCTCTGCAGTAACTGAAGCAGAGACTGCCCTGTCAGAGTACAGTTCACATACCACATCACACAATGCTTAACACATAGTTAACCACCCCAGTGCAAACCGCACAAAAAAAATACTGTACCCATAGAACACTCTGAGGGCAGGTATGGCACAGGGATAAGTACAAAGTAAAAGTCCCTCTACTCTTTTAAAATGAAAATAAAGCTCTCCCTACACTATCCCCATCAAACATTCCCAGGACAGGGACTGCATGGGTTTAGATACAGAGTAAAGCTCCCATGTGGCTTCCATATGCTACATTGTAGAAGGTTGAAGAGGATCCCATTCAATGTTGAAAATGATAGTGACGTCTTGAAGAGAAGATTGCGACAAACCCTTTTCTCTGGTTGGACAGTCAATAACAAAGGGAAACATTCTGAAAGAACATTGAGGAGGAAATTGAAGACACACCCTCCACATGAAGGGTTCAGGAAATCTGAGAAAAAAATTTGTACACTTGTCATGTGGAAAGAGGCCATTCAGCCCATCAAGTCTATACCAACCTTCCAGAAAGCATCCCACCCAGACCCAGCCCCCCTGCATTAACCAAGGCTAATCCACCTAGCCTGCATGTCTTTGGATTGTGGGAGGAAACCAGGGCAGCCAGAGGAAACTCACACAGACACGGGAATTGCACCCGGGTCCCTGATGCTGTGAGGCAGCAGTGCTAACCACTGAGCCACTGTGCTGCCCAGAAATCAGAAATATAACTTTTCAAAGCTGCGTTCAATAAGTAACTGATGGGTGAGAGCCACTCCATAGTAAATATAAACACAGTGGACCAGACTGGATTACAGACCGAGAAACAGGGAAAATGTGGAGAAATGAGAATGAGATATAAGTGATCCTGGACCTCACTGAATGGTGGAAAGCCCATTCGCTGTTCCTATAATTGCTGGAAAATATCATCACTTCTAAGTTGATACTATTTCCATGTATGTAAGACTTTAACATTGTGAAACATCCCCAGGTGCTTCATAGGAATGTCACTAACTTGATCCAGCCACATGAAGAGATGTGAGGTCAGAATTGTGTTTTAAAAAGGAGAGATTAAGGGAGAGAATTCCAGAGCTCGGCTACCAGATAATAGCAGGGATGGCTATCAATGATGGAGAGATGAAAATAGCGGGTGAGTTAGAGGCCAGACTTGGAGAGATGTGAAGGACGTTGGTGGAGTTTATCTGGAGGAGAAAGTGATGAAGTTAGTGAAGAAATGGTGAAAACAGGGAGGGATTGGAAAGCAAGGATAGAAATGTTGTTAAACCGAGGCATGACTAGATTGTGATCCCACCATTTCTCCCAGGCTGCAATCCTCAATCCTTACAAAGCGTGAACTCACACAGTATTGGCAGCTCCAGCCCACCGTAGTGTGGGCCAATTCCTTCAGCTCCTGGATGCTGCTGGGGCTTAGGCAGGCCATGCGTCGCAGGCAGCCATCATGAAAGACCCGGGTGCAGATCCTACAGGGATAAAGGTGATCCGCTGTCCAGACCTCACAGACGTCGCACATTTCGTCATTGACTACCTGTCGAAAGGAAAGGAACATTTGATTCCAGGATTCCATGATTCCAGGCTAATCATTTTAATAGAGCACTTTCACTTCACCTATGCATGCTGGGATAGTTGACTGCTCATTGTACATACCTGGAATTGACAGTGAATCTCACCGGATCACAGCCTCTGATGTCGGATCTCACTAAATCCACACTGATGAGACAACAGTGATGGTGGCTAAGGATGGTGATATTGAGATAATGAATTTATAAATGACATTTGATAAAGTGGCACATGTTAGCATTGTTTGTAAAATTGAAGTCTGCGGGACAGCAAAGCCTGAAGACAGAGTAGGCTCTGGGATAAAACAAAAACACATAAGAAAGTAAGGATTAGGAAGAGGAGTAGGCCATACAGTCCTTCAAGACGGCTGCACAATTTGACAAGATCAGTGTTGATCTGGTTGGAAACTCCATTTCCTTATCAGCAATGCCTGCCCCCCTCCCCTTATAGCCCTGGACTCCTTTGTCAATCAAAAATTCAGCCTTGAATATATTCAATGGCTCAGCCCCAGTGCTCTCCCAAAGGAAAGAACAGCAAAGGCCTTCAGACTAAAGCAGAGAATGTGTGGGGTTACACTAAACCTGGATGAAACACCAATCTGGCACCAATTGGGTCAGATTTTCTGAGGAGTGGCAATCTCATGCAGAGTGCCACTCCACCCCTTCCTTTCTAAGAAAGAAGGGAGCTCTGCATTTCTGCGAGGAGATTCCTTCCATGTCTCGCTCGGAAAGGCAGAGTGGTACTCTCATTCTGACAGTTCTTTCGGAGCACAGAACTACCAGGGCAAACCATGTCCCCTTTTCAGCAGTCAGCTGCCATATTCTGAAAGTTAAAGACCCTGCCAAACACTTTAACAGCTGCTGTCAAACAATAAATACCTAAGGCATGATGATGTCAGCGTGCAGTGAGGGTGTGGTGCTTAATAGGTGGGCAGGTGACGGGAGCATGCCAATTAAGTTGAGTGCCAGCTGGGTAGGGTGCCAGCTGGGTAGAGTGCCAACCAGGCAGGAGTTGTGTGGCCAGTGTGTAGGATGCCAGCTGACTGGGAGCAGATTGACAGGTGAGTAGGGTACCATGCGACTAGGGTGCCAGCTTGGGGATGGGGTAGTTTCCTGGAGGTAGGATAACAGATGAGTCGTGGGTGATATGCCAAGTGGGAAGGGTTTACTTAATTTAATCCAAATCCTCTGAATCTACCCGATTTAAATAGAGACTTTCAGAGGCCTCCACGTGCAGAGGAACTTCCCAGAAGAACATTCAATTTCCTGGGCAGTTCCTTTGGAGTGTGTTACAATAGTAATTCCCCAAGGTCTCCTTGAACAATCCTCATCTGCACCGACAGAATGACTGTCTGGCCATCAGAAAATCAGGATCATTGTGTCTTACTGTAGACCCACACTTTAAGAAAGCATTGGAAGCATTTAGGAGAGGGTGTGGAAGAGATTGATGAGGATGGTTCCAGTGATGATGGACGATGGCAACTTGGCTAAAGAGGTTAGATTGTTCCACTTAAAGCAGAAGAAGAGATGGAGAGATTTTCAAAGTGTTTGAAGTCATGACGAGAGTAATTAAAGCAAAACAAAATGGTTTCCAGTGGCCAATGGCTCTAAAACATGAGAAAAGATTTAGAGGAGATTCTACAGAAGAAGATTCTAAAAAAGAAGCAGAGGTGAGGAAACATCATCATCATGGAATGGGTGGTTCAAATCTGCTGCCTGACCGGGAGGTGGCAACAGATTCAACAGAAACTTTCAAAACAGAGATGGATTAATACTTGAAGAAGAAAAGAATTCAGGGACACCGGGGCATCGAGCAGGGATTAACTCTTTGGAAAGGCCAGTGCAGACTCAGTGGGATGAATGGCCTCTGTCAGTGCCACAAACGCCTCATTGCATCCAAAGTGAATGAATGCGTACCCAGTCACATCAAACTTCACTTTTCCTCCTTTGATTTTTCCTGCTCACTTCAACTGTCCACATCAATTTTCCACTTGCTGCTTTGATCTACAAAACAGACAGTTCCTCCTCATCTACTGTCTTCTGCAAGAGCCTAGAATTATTATTGCTTGGGGGCATAAACTAAGTGTGGCATGAACCAATTCACTTTCAGTCCCATTGTATACCCAAGTTGACACTGACCCCTAGTATCAGAAATGGACATCTCATACGGGGTTGAGAAGCAAACAGGGTGAAGGACATGAACTTAGTAGGTTGTACTAATTCAGCAAGTGACAAATATGAGAGTCCATCAGTTCAGAATGTGCTTCGATTGCCTGCTGCTCTGAAATAGATACCATAGGGAGTAGCTGAGGTAAGTTGCATTTACTCTGTATCTGAACCCATGCTGTTCCTGTCCTGGGAGCGTTTGATGGGGACAGTTTGGAGGAAGTGGACAGTGAAGAAAGTTATCTAAGAGGACAACGGGATCTTGATCAACTGGGCCAATGGACCAAGGAATGGCAGATGGAGTTTAATTCAGTTAAATGCAACATGTTGCATTATAGTAAGACAAACCAGGGCAGGACTTACACAGTTAATTGTAGGGTCATGGGGAATGTTGTTGAACAGAGAAACTGAGGGGGTGCAGATACATAGTTCTTTGAAAGTGGTATCACAGGTAGACAGGATGGTAAAAAAGGTGTTCAGCACACTTATCTTCAGTGGTCACAGCATTGAATATAGAAGTTGGGAAGTCATGTTACAGCTATACAAGACATTGGTAAGGCCACATTTGGAGTACTATGTACAATTCTAGTCGCCCTGCTATAGAACAGATGTTTTTAGACTGGAACGGGCGCAATAAAGATCTACAAGGATATTACCGAGACTGGAAGGTTTGAGTTATAGGAAGCGGCTGGATAGGTTGGCACTCTTTTCCGTGGAGCCTAGGAAGCTGAGAGGTGACCTTAAAGAGGTTTATAAAATTATGAGGGGCATTGATAAGGTGAATAGCCAAGGTCTTTTCCCCAAGATAGGGGAGCCCAAAACTACAGGACATAGGTTTAAGGTGAGGGGGGATGGATTTAAAAGGGACCTGAGGGGCAACCTTTTCACACAGAGTGTGGTGCGTGCGTGGAACAAGCTGCCAGAAGAAGTGGTACAGGCAGGTAAAATTACAACATTTAAAGGAGATTTCAAAAGGTATATGAGTAGGGAAGGTTTAAGAGGGATATGGGCTAAATTAAGGCAAATGAGACTAGTTCGGTTTAGGAAACTTGGTCAGCATGTATGCTGTATGACTCTAAGACTCTATGATTTTATGACTCTATGTAACTTTACATTTGACCCCATGTTGTCCCTGTACTGGGAGTGTTTCATTAGGACAGTGTAGAGAGAGCTTTACTTCCAGTTTAAAAGAGTTGAGTGAGCTTTAATTTCTGTTTAAAAGAGTAGATGCAATCATGGGAAAAGCATATGCAGAAAAGAGGGAAGGGGGTGTGGACATGCATCAAGGTGAGTATGGTGCTTGCTCACAACAAGAGCCCTCATCGTGGAGCTGGGTGCTGTGATGCAACAGCTACTTCAAGGGGCTAGCTGGCCAGGAAATCCTCTGGCTCTTACTGCCTGCCATCGGCACAGCAGAAGGACTTACAGACTCACACGCAACATCTTTAGCCACGTTACGTTACACCTCCCCTATTGATCATGACCCTGAAGTGAGACTGAAACCAGAAACATTCACTGCATCACGCAACCTCCCTTTGAAAGGGAGTAGGAGGAGCCTTGCAAAATTACAGAACTGTTACGGTGTATAAGGAGGCCATTCGGTCCATTGTATCTGTACAGTTATATTCCCTGGTGCCAATCTCCTGCCACTTCGCCCATTGACACTGTCCAACCAGCTCATGAATTTGAAACCCTCCATGAAATCTCCTCTCAGCCTCTTCTCTCTAAGGAAAGCATTCCCAAGTTTTTCAATCTATCCTCATCACTAAAATTCCTCATTCCCGGAACCATTCTTGTAAATCAACCCCGCACGCACTCCAGTGCATTCACACAGGCAGGGGATGGCTTAATGATATAATTCCTGGACTGTTAATCCAGAGACTTAGCTAATGTTCCAGGGACCTGGATTTGAATCCCACCAATGGTGGAATTTGAATTCAATACATTTCTGGAATTAAGAAACTCAAATGATGACCACGAAGCCATTGCCAATTGTTGGAAAAAACCATCTGCTTCACTCATGTCCTTCAGGGAAGGAAACTGCCATCCCTACCTGGTCTGGCCTACATGTGACTCCAGACCCACAGCAACATGGTTGACTCTTAACTGCCCTCTGGGCAATTAGGGATGGGCAATAAATGCTGACCTAGCCAGTGATACACAATAGGTGAAAGACTTTTTTTTTAAATTCATTCTTATAATGCAGCATCCACACATGCTGTACATTTGTTGTAATAGATGGTGGGAATGAGGTGATTGTCAGGGGATTTATAAATAGATCAAAACCTCAAGAAGAAAAAGTGTATCTTCACCTCAGCAGGACACAGTGATCAACTGAATGTGATAGAAAACTTACACAAACATGCAGAATGCTGGAGAAACTCAGCAAGTCTCCGTGGACAGAGGAACAGAATTAACGTTTCAGTTCAATGTTACAGGCTCTGAAGAAGAGTCAAACTGGATTCAAAATGTTATTCAATTCTCTCTTCACAGAGGCTGCCAGATTTGCTGAGTTTCTCCAGTGTTTCTGCCTTTGATTCAAATTTCCAGCATCCCAGTGCTTCATTTTTATTCGAGTAATAGAAAACTCTTTGTACTTTAGAAACATAATCGCATTATCTGCTGGGTCTGATATTGCAGTACACAAAAACAATCTCATCTCCAAATAGGACTTTTTTGTTCCTTAACTGGGTAAAGGAGCATTTGGAATTTGCAAAAATTGATATCCAAACATCTTCCAAAGTTACAATGATTTTTACTTTGCAGCTTAGTCCTGGGCCCACAGATCTGTTCAGTAACGAGGTCCCTTTGATTTGAGCCTGATGTTGAATACAGAGCAGCTCAATTTCAGAAGACACCAAAAAATAGGAATATGCATTTGTGACTTGAAGGCATTTCAAAAGCACCTGAGGGCCCAGCGAAGAAATTGCAGAGGACTCCATTACAACTGAAATGCAGGAAATGTAGCAGAAAATTTACATACAGCTCCCACAAACAGCAATATAATAAACGGCTTCTTTTAATGTTTGTTCACAAGATGTGAGTGTTGCTGGCTGGACCAGCATTTATTGCCTGTCCCTAGTTGCCCCTTGAGAAGGTGGTGGTGAGCTGCAGTCTACATGCTGTAGAGAGGCATTTTAACCGGATGATCTATGACCAGAAGGGGATGAAAGAAAAAATGAAAAGGAGATTGCTGTATTCTGTTGATCAGTCTTAAAGTGACAGTTGCCAACTCTGATTGAATGTCACCCTGGAGATTTTGTTATCATCTGCCTCACATGTATCCCTCCCTCATCAATTCATTGGTCACCTGGTAAAGTAGGGTGTGCAGAGGATTCTACTGGCCCATTTAGTTTTAAATCACAGCCTTGTGTAATTAGCTCCTTCAGTATGACATAAGGGTAGAAGTGTGCCGTTCAGCCCATCAAGTCTGCTCGCCATTCAATGAGATTATAGCTCATCTGATAATCCTCAACTGCACTTTCCCAATTTTTTCCCAAACCCTGGATTCCCGTCCTGAATAATAAAAATATTAAAGCGTTATTCAGTTCTGGTGCTTCAAGTGTTTAAAGGCACAGTGAGTATGGATAGTGAGAATTGTTTTTTTCTCTGTGGAGGAATGAGGCAAAATCTCAAACTCAGAGCTGGGCCATTCAGAGATGGCAGCATTGTGGAATATCACTGACTTGAATAACCGACAGGCCTGGGCTAGGATAGGCTGGGAAGAGCCAACAATTGCAGCTGTGGTGGAATTTAAAGTCAATGAATAAATCTAGAATTAAAAATTTGCTCTAAAGCACAGGGAGACGATGGCCTAGTGATATCAACACAAGAATATTTGACCAGTGTGGTCAAGTGGCCAGCACAGAAATGGTTTCAAGACTGGATAAGAGCTACAATCAAACATACTCGGAATTTTGGTCAAGCCAGTTTAAACTCTGACCTCGGTGTGACCTGCAGTTTCCTGTGTTAACCAAATAAGACAAGTGTCATGGTGGTCAGTTAAACAGACTGGCACCGTGTTACCTTATATGGAGCATGGAATGTGGCTGTTTATAACTTGGCATGAACATTTGAGAGATTCATTTTAAAACCAGTAAAACTCCATTGGCTGGGACTGAACAATATGAACAGGTTATTTGTCAATTCATTGGTTGAGTGCCAGAGGAGTTTCTAGAAAGGAGCATATTATTAAGGTAAAAGTTAGCATTACAAAGGATTTTCTGGCGAAGCCTTCCAGACCAATATTTGAGAAGCACATGCCTTGAAGTGATCTTCAGAGACAACAAAAGAACCACCAGGCGAGATCTGCACTGAGAACAAAGTCGGCCACTTCACTCAAATCAGGGCTGTATCTGTTTCAAGCCAAAACTTATAAAGTTAAAAACAGGAACAAAAACAGAAGTCACTGGAAAAGCTCAGCAGGTCTGGCAGCATCTTTGAAGAAAAGTCAGAGTTTGTGTTTCGGGTCTGGTGATCCTTCCTCAGAACTCTGAACAGACCTGCTGAGCTTTATCAGCAACTTCTGTTTTTGTTCCCGATTTATAGCATCTGCAGTTCTTTTGGTTCTTACAAAAGTTAAAGTGAGAATTAAATGTGAATTAAGTCAAGTAAAGTGAGGTGAAGTTAAATGAAATGAGTTAAAGTTGAAGTTAGATGAAGTAAGCGGTAAACGTATGTTTCATATTGTGTATTGGTACTTAGATGGTTAAATAAAGAATAATTAAATTGTGAGTGGGTTCCCTGCCTTTTGTCTTTCACACAAGGGAAGAAAACCTGGCTGAAAGGTCCAAGTGCTCCATTTTCGGCAACACCAGAGACTCAGGTAATATTCTGGGAATCTCGCCACAGTACATGGTGGAATTTGAATTCAATAAAAATCTATGTGTACAAATCTATGATGACTATGAATTGATTGCTGCAAAAATCCATCTGGTTCACTAATCCAAGATGGTGGCAGAGTAGGATGCTCCAGCTGGAGTTCATCAGCTGCATCCATTCCTTTTCCTTTATCTCCTCTCTCTCTTGCATTTATTTTTCTCTTCCGTCTGTTTCCTCTTCTACCAGAAGCTCAGAGTGCAGGGGAGGCCAGCAGGCCCAGGGTGAAGATGGCTACTAGTTGGGAACCGGTGGTGCACAGTCAGACCACGTGCAAGCTCTCATAGAAAAAAAAAAGTAACTTTTTTTTTTAAGCTTTATTTCTTATTTTCCTAACCTATACGATGTATGTCTGTAATGGAGTGTAATGTTTTTCTTTATTTTCTCTATTTTTTGTACCTAGGTACTTTGTATCTAAGACGGTACCATGTGTTGTCGACATTGCACACTTTTTCACTATACTCCTGTTCACTTGTAATTTGAGTACAAATTGACAATAAACCTAATTCTAATGTCCTTTAGGACAGGAAATCTGCCATCCTGACTTGATCTGGTCTCCATGTGACTCCAGACCCACAGTAACATGATTGCCTTTGAACTGGACAGCTAAGAGTCAATTAGGCATGAGCAACAAAATGCTGGTCTTGCCCCAGATACCTACATCCCATGAAAAGAAAATTTAAATCATAGAATTTTATAGTATAGTGGGAGGCCATTTGACTCATCATGTCTGACATCTTCCCCAAAAATTTATTGATGCCGTGGGTCAATTGGGAGTGGATAACGACATTGGACTTTTTGTGGGGTAAGGATGTTTAAGTGTATTTGAGACTAGAATTAAGATAATTAAGTCAATGGCAAAATAGGCTAGGGGGTGCCAAATGATCTTTCCTAGCCCCACATACCCACATAAAACACCGGCACAATACTGTTCTGAGTGCAGACTCTAAGCTACTTTATTGTCTCTTTCTTCAAAGTGTCAACAGAGGCAAGGGTAGAGAGCAAACTGATGCTGCTACTAAACAGAGAGATTGATGGCAATGCTCAATAGCTGTCCAAACATTATCACTGCACAGCACAGGCAGACCTTTGAAAATTAATTGAAAAACATACATAAACAACCTTTACAAAATGCATTAACTCAAAGTCAATGCATCATCCCAAACTTTCAGATTGGAAGTCCAACACACTGCACCAGTCTTTAAAAATTTTTAATTAAATTAGATGAAAGCATTCTTTGAACTTCACAACATATTGCCAATTTGGCTCCAAGAGAAAGTGTTGTCTAGTCAGCTTGCTGCTTTGATTTTTCACAGTTATATTGGGCACAGAAACCTTGTGCAAGGTCCTTTAGCCAGACGAGAATGGAAACATGCTGCTTCCTGCCAGTCAATGCATTGCCAACTCCCTTGAGTTATATGACCCACAGCTTCCAGCTGGCCCTAACCTGCCCCTTTTGCTCCATCTCATCGGTTGACCAACATGTCCATCCTACATTGGGAGGAAATAAAGGTTGGAGGAAGCTTGTGTGTACATGAGATGGGCTGAATAGCCTGTAACAATCTTGCAATTCTGCAATCACCTCCTGATGCAGTCTCTCTGCATAAATCAGAACGCAAATGTTTTCTTTCTTACCAGAATGGGTGACTTTGAATGGTCAATAAAACAGCCTCTCCATTCCTAGGCCTAACAGGACATTTACAGCAAAGAAGCAGGCCATTCAGCCCACCTAGTCCACACTAGTATGCATGCTTCATGTGAGCTTCTTCCCACCTCTAACATCCATCAACATGTCTCTCTCCCTCAGAGTTCAAACTTCCCCTTAACTGTATCAATTCAATTCCTCTCAACCACTCCCTGTGGTTGCAATTTCCACTTTCCTCTGTACATTGGATTGTTTTCAAGACAGATTTCTGGAGGCAAATACATGCAACTCGCCTTTAAGAAAGTTCACTTTGAAGGAGCTGTTCACTTTGAAGAAGCAGACATTGCCTGACAGTTATTCTGCGGTGTGCTTGCAAGCTGCACACACAGCTGGTCTACTGGACACTCGTGGCACAAAGAGGTACGGCAAAAGCTTGGGAAAGGGACATTGAGGTAGATGACCTGCCATGATCAAACTGAATGGTGGGGCAGACAGGTCCGATGGGCTGAGTGGCCTACTCCAGTCACTATATTCCTGTTCCCACCACTCTGGGTGCTGAAGTTTCTCCTGGATTCCTTGCTAGATTTCGGAGTAACAGTCTAATATTCATAGTCCCCAGTGCTGAGCAGCCTCAAGACCCATTGAGCACTTTTGTAATCTTGCAGATTACATTAAAAAACTCTTCCCACAATCTTTTTCCCCAATTTGCAAGAATGTGGGGCAAATCTGGGAGATGTAATAACCTGAGCAAGAAAAATAAAGCATTTGAGGGAGAGTGATTGACATACCTCTGGACACTGGTAATTAGAGTAACATATAACAGGAAGCTGTAAATAGAGTGTGGTCTGCGGCTCCGACTGTGCAAATCATTTGTCAGACTAACTCAACAGGCTGTCACTACACACAGCGAGCCACCCCCGCTTGTGCCTGTCACTTTCATTTACATAAGAATAGGCCACAATTCAGGGAAATATCAGCCTGCCTTTTGTCATTTAGTGCCCTGGGGCTGACCCGCTGTGGAGCTTCAGTAACAAATTATATTCAAAATTATAGAAGCTCTTCGATTGCCTCTCACTGTGTGAGCTTAACAAAATGTATTAGGGTCAAACACATCAACACAATACTAAATAGAGCTTAAATCATAAATTTAATCTCCCACCACACCTCACACCCAAGAAACAGGAGATTCTAGATCAATTTATAATTTTTAATCTGACAGCAATAGATTTTCTCTAATCAAATGTGTGATGGGGACAGTGTAGAGGCGGCTTTACAGTGTTTCTAATCTCATGCTGTCCCTGTCCTAGGAATGTTTGATGGGGACAGTGTAGAGGAAGCATTATTCTGTATCGAACCACCAGTGCTGTTGCTGTCCTGGCAGTGTTTGTCGGGGACAGTGTCAAGTCCGCGTTACTTTTTATTTTAAAAAAGAGATGGGAGAGCTTTACTTTGTATCTAACTCTATGCTTTTCCTGTCCAGGGAGTGTTTCTCGCTTCATGTTCTAGCCCTTTGTTGATCATTTTGAAGCGTTACCTTATTATATCACTTACTACTTTCTCACATAAAAGCAAAATATTGCAGATGCTGGAAATCTGAAATAACAACTCAATAGGTCTTGCAACTTCTGAAGACAGAAAGTTAATATTTACTAACTTTATAACAGCATAAGTTTTCTTAACATTAAATGTCAGGGTAGAGCAGAAAAATTAAAAATTAATCTTCATCTTGGTTTCTTACTCAGAAGTGCAGATTTGCTCAAAGAGTTTAAAATTCCAGTAATTGATAACCCCGATATTGGAATAGTAGGTAATCGAGAAATGTGTGCACATCAGAGGTGATAGAAAATGAAACCAAGTCCCATCTCATTCTTTTTTTCTCAGTGGTATTGTTGTTGGGCTTGTACTTACTGGAATTTAGAACAGTAAGGGGGGGGGGGGGGTGTCATCGAAACATAAAATCCTGATGGGACAGGACAGGCTAGATGTGGGAAGAATGTTCCCAAATGTTGGGCGGGGATGTCCAGAACTAGGTGTCACCATCTAAGAATAAGGGGTAAGGCATTCAGGACTGAGATGAGGAAGAATTTCTTTACTCAGTTGTGAACCGGGGAATTCTCTACCACAGAAAGCTGCTGGGGCTAGTTTGTTATATATATATTCAAGAGGTAGCTGGACGTGGCCCTTGCAGCTAAAGGGATCAAGGGGTAAGGAGTGAAAACAGGGGTGGGATACTGAAGTTGCACAATCAGCCATGATCATATTGAATGGTGCTGCAGGCTCAAAGAGCCGAATAGCCTATGCCTGTTTACTATGTTTAATCATAGGGATCAATCCCCAATCACGCAGTTTGGGTTCTGCCAGGGCTCTTCAGCTCCTGACCTCATTAAAGCTTGGTTCAAACATGGACAAAGGAGCTGAATTCCAGAGGTGAAGTGAAAGTGACAATTGAGGCTGCATTTGACCAAATGTGTGGCATCAAAGAGCCCTAGCAAAACTGGAATTAATGGAAATTGGCTAAACTCTATGCTGGTCGGAGTTATACCTGACACATAGGAAGACGGTTGTGGTTATTGGAGGTCAGTCATCTCAGCTCCAGGACATCTTTGCATAAGTACTTCAGGGTAGTGTCCTAGCCCCAACTATCTTCAGCGGCTTCATCAATGACAGTCCCTCCATCATAAGGTCAGAAATGGGGATGTTGACTGATGACTGCACAATGTTCAATGCCATTCGTCATTCTTCAGGTACTGAAGCAGACTCTGTTCAAATGCAACAAGATCTGGACAATATCCAGCTTGGGCTAACATTCACACCACACAAATACCAGGGAATGGCCATCTCCAAAAGAGAGGGAATTTAACTATCACCCACCCCCCACATTCAATGACATTAAATAAAAACCGAAAGAATTGTGGATGCACTGAGTTATATGAATAGGCCAGAGACTATGAAACTTGCAGCAAGTGACTCACATCTTGTCTCCCTAAGCCTGACCACCATCTACAAGGCAGGAGGGCATAGTCACGGAATAAAGGGGCGCCAATTTAAGACTGCGATGAGGAGTAATTTCTTCTGAGGGCTGATCGACTTTGGAACTCCTTGCCACAGAGAAGTGTGGAGGCAGAATCCTTGTGTGTATTTAAAGGATGAGATTAAGGTGGTGATAGCCTAGTGGTATTATCACTGGACCATTAATCCAGAGACCCAGGTAGTGTTCTGGGC
Organism: Rhincodon typus; assembly: GCF_021869965.1. Classification (NCBI taxonomy): domain Eukaryota; kingdom Metazoa; phylum Chordata; class Chondrichthyes; order Orectolobiformes; family Rhincodontidae; genus Rhincodon; species Rhincodon typus. The sequence continues at coordinate 124,332,741 of NC_063334.1, forward strand.
ATCCCGAGTTTGAATCTCACCACAGCAGATGATGAATTTTGAATTCAATAAAAATTTGGAATTCGGAGTCGATTGTCAGGAAAGACCCACCTGGTTCACTACTCTCCTTTAGGGAAGGAATCTGCCATCCTTACCTAGTCTGGCCTACATATAACTCCAGACTTTAAACTGCCCCCTGGGCAATTAGGGTCAGGCAATAAATGCTAGTTCAGCCAGTGATGCCTTCATTCCATGAATGAAAAAAAATTCTTGATCAGGCTGGGAGTTAATAATTATGAAGAAAAAGTAGGAAAAAGTGAACATGAGAAATGTCGAATCTTACTTAACAGGCTCAAGGGGCTGATTGGCCTACACCTGGTCCTATTTCTTATGATCTCATGGCTTAAATCAGGAGTGTGATGGAATTCTCCCCATTTGCCTGGATGATTACAGCTCCTATAACACTCAAGAAGCTGGTCATCATCGTTGCACTGCAATAGCTCACTAAGGCTCCTTAGACAGCACCTTCCAAACCAGCAACCACCACCATCTAGAAAAGGTAACACCATTACCTGCAAGTTCCCCTCCAAGCAATTTACCATCCTGACTTGAAAACATATCGCCGTTCCTTCAATGCTGCACCAAATGGCCTGCAAGTGGTTTAAGAATGCAACTCAAGACCAGCTTCTCCAGAAAAAGATAGGAATGGGCAATGGATGTTGACCCAGCTAGTGAAGACCCTTAATCTGTAGAAGAACCAGCCCGATTTAGATACCTCAATCTATGCTTCCTGACCAAGGCCTATGAGCCGCAGCAACTCAGGTGAAGAAATGGACTGGTGAATACACAGAGTGATAAGATTTTTTACAAAACAATGTGAAAACACATTTATATGCGCACTTTTTTTTGTTCTTAAATCAACCAATTGAGACATACAACGACACTGCCGGGGCAATTGGGATTTGAACATAGATCTTCTGGCGCAGAGATAGGACCAGTACCAATTTTTCACAAGACAGTCCTGTATGTGAACTTTAATAACTATATCTTGATTGTTCCATGCTGGAATATTGCTGAGCTCCTTTCATTTGCGTCAGGGGTCAAGTTAATTTTCTTTACTTTGTAGTTTGAAGAGCTCTGATCTGATGTAATCTCTCAATCATTCTGCTTGGCCTAATCTATATTCTTCCAGTCAGTGCTGCATCCTCCCTAAACAGTGATGACAGGAAATATATACAGCACTCAAAGTGTGAATGCACCAATAATTTATTAAATGGCATGATTACATCACTATGTTGGCTCGAGTCATTTTATTCACTGCCGTCAAACATTGAAGGTTTCAATTCTTTATCCTTCAGGTCCCAGAGCCTTTACTTTTAATCTGCTCGATTTTCTTTCCATTTCAGTAATAGTGCCTCAGGAGATTTCATAGCCCATTGTGTAATCCTTTTCTCCTTTTGAATTTTGTTTGCCATCAGTCTGCTCCATTCCCAACTTTATTCAAATTTTCCTGTCATTTATCCCATTCAATGCAATACAGTGCTTAGTAAAGTGAACTCAAAGGGAAAATAAAAAGCACACAAATTGGCAAAAAATATTGGCCTGATAGTTTAGAAGTCAACAAAGGAGGACCAAGGGATTGAATCAAAGGGAAAACTGAGTGTGAGTGTGTAAGCTTGTGGGGAACACAACAGCTCACTGTAGAAGTTTCTATTAGGAATGTAAAGATAAAAAGATTGGTGAACACTAATGTAGGCCCCTTATAGTCAGAAACAGGAGTGTTTATAATGGAGAACAAAGAAATGGCTGACTGACTAAAATTAGTACTTCAGCTCTGTCTTTACAAAAAAGAGGACACAAATAATGTACCAGAAATGATAGGGAACATTGGGTTTAGCGAGAGGGAGGAACTGAAGAAAATCTGTATTAGTAAAGAAATGGTGTTAGGGAAATTCATGGGATTAAAGGCTGATAAAGTCCTAGGGCCTGATAATCTACATCCCAGAGTATTTAAGGAAGTGGCCTAGAAATAGCGGATGCATCAGTGGTAATCTTTCAAGTTTCTGTCGACTCTGGAATTGTTCCTATAGATTGGAAAATAGCTAAAGTAACACCTCTATTTTCAAAAAAAAAGAGATAGAGAAAAAAAAGGAACTGTAGACCGGGCGATACAAGTCTATTGTGAATCAATAGTGGGGAAGATACGAGAGTCCATTATCAAGGATTTTATAGCAGGGCACTTAGAAAACAGTGGTTGAGTCAGACACAATCTGCATGGATATGCAAAAGGGAAATCGTGCTCAACAAATCTCCTGGAATTCTTCAAGGATTTAATAGTAAAGTTAATCAGAGGGAGACAGAGTGTGGTTTATTTGTACTTTGAGAAGACTTTTGACAAAGTCCACCCAAGAGATTAATGCGCAAAATTAGAGTGCATTAGATTGAGGGTAGAGTATTGAGATGAATAGAAAATTGGTGAGCAGGAAACAAAGAGGAGGAATAAATGGGTCTTTTCCTGAAAGCAGACAGTCACTAGTGGGGTACCGCCGGGATCATATTAGGAGCCCAGCTATTCACAACATATATTAATGATTTAGATGACGGAACAAAATATAATGATATTGGAGATAATATACCAACATGGATAGAGAACTGGTTGACAGACAAGAAGCAGGGAGTTGGAATACACAGGTCCTTTTCAGAGTGGTAGGCAGTGATGAGTGGGGTGCTACAGGGTTCAGTGCTGGGATCTTATAGAAACCCATAAAATCCTGATAGCACTGGACAGGCTAGATGTGGGAAGAATGTTCCCGATGTTGGGAAAGTCCAGATCTAGAGGTCACAGTCTAAGAATAAGGCGTTACCCATTCAGGACTGAAATGAGGAAGAATTCATTCACTCAGTTATAAACCTGTGCAATTCTCTTTCACAGAAAGCTGTTGGGGCCAGGTCATTAGATATATTCAAAAGGTAGCTGGACATGGCCCTTACAGCTAAAGCGATCAAGGGGTATAGAGGGCAGGAATGGGATATTGAGATTGCATGATCAGCCATGATCGTATTGAATGGTAGTGCAGGCTCAAAGGGCTGAGTGGCCTCCTCTTGCATCTATTTTCTATGTTTCTATAACGTCTCAAAATTTGTAGTTGTCACACAGCTGGATGAAAGGGCAAGGTGTGAGAAGGATGCAGAGATGTTTTAGTGTGATTTGACAGGCTGAGTAGGTGAGCAAATGCATAGCAGATGCAGTACTATGTGGATAACTGTCAGGATATCCACTTGGAAGCAAAGATCGGAAGGCAGACTATTTGAATAGCTATAAATTGAGAGAGGGGAATGTTCAGCGAGATCTGGGTGTCCTCATGTACCAGTTGCTGAAAGTAAATGCACAGGTGCAGCAGACAGTAAAGGCAGCAAATTGTATGTTGGCCTTCATAGTGAGAAGATTCGAGTACAGAAACAGGGATGTCTTCCTGCATTTATATAGAGCATTGCTGAGGCATTACCTAGAATATTGTGTGCAGTTTTGGTCTCCTTATCTGAGGAAGGATGTTATTGCTACAAAGGGAATGCAGTGAAGGTTTACTATGCTGATACCTGGGATGGCTTGATGGATCTATGAGAAGAGATTAAGTCAGTTAGCATTATATTCACGGCAGTTTAGATGAATGAGGGGGGGAAATCTCATTAGAAACTTATAAAATTCTATCAAGACTACACAGTTAGGTGAGGGAAGGATGGCAGGGGAGTTCAGAATCAGGGTCATAGTTTAAGAATAAGGGGTTACCCTTTCAGGACTGAGAGGAGGAGAAATTTCTTCACCCAGAGAGAGGGGAGAGTGAATGGAGAAGGGGTTTGATCCATTGGGAGTCTAAATTTTTGCAATGATTTGTACGAATCTAGAACAAACAAGTTATTTTTTTTAAAAAATGTGAAATAGAATGGATGCTGGAAGTTTGAAATAATGAAAAAATTTGCTGGAAATACTCAGCAAGTTTGGCAAGACCTGTACTGAGAGAAACAGAGTTAGTATTTCAGATCAATCACCTGTCATTGGAAGATGAGAAGGTTTGAGATGTAGCAGGTTTAAAGCAAATGCAAGAAGGAAGAAGACAAACCCAAACAAAATAGAAGATCTGTGTTAGGGTGAAAGACAGTAGAGATTAAATGATGGCCATCTCTGGTAGATGTGTTGCCATGGCGAATGCAGCAGTTAATTGTCAGGTTTTGTTTAAATTTTAAACCAGGCAAAACTTGACTCAATGTTCAATGATCATTAACTGCTGCATTCGCCATGGCAACACCTCCCCCAGAGTCCACTTGTTAACCAATTAGCACTCTCCTCACATACAGAATAAATTTGGGTTTTTCACTTTATTGATATTTTTGCAAATTGACCTGATGACTGCAAGACGAAAAGCTTTGACAAGAATGTACCTTTTCAGCAATACTCAGGTGCTATACGAACAAGCAACCATTTGTAAGTTAAAGAGACCATAACAGAACAAGTCAGGGAGGAAAGGATGCATGTAGAAGAGGGGTGAATGGCAACAGCAGGATCACCACTGTGAGCTGCTACTCAAAAACAAAATAAAGCACTCAAATAAAAGTAAGAATTGGAAAAGGGAAATGGAAACTACAGTCTGAAAATGTTGAAATCATAATGGAGTCTGGAAAGTAGTAAACTGAAAGATGAGATGCTGGTCCTCAAGCTTCATCAAAACAGTGCAACACAACAAGGACAGAGAGGTCAGTGTGGGAATGGGATGGACAATTTGAATTCTAATCCTACCTCATCTTTCTCATGCAGGTTAATATCAACCGACTCATCATCTCCAAGCTGTCTCTTGGGCCGAATGAAAGCAGGTGGAGTAGCCCGCTCATTCCACTCCAGCTCCTCGGGCTCGACTCCTTTGCCATCTCTCAGCCTCTCCCAAGCTGCCTGATTCCTCTTTGCCTCCTGTGTCTTGGGCTCCGATCCTCCAGCCACCTCCTTGTCCTGATCTTGACTGCTCGCCTCGACCTCCGGCTTTCTCCGGATCAGCTCAGCCCGATTCCTGGTTGATCCCTTGTCCTTCAGCCCGTCTTTGAAGGCCGACACCACCACACTGGCCTTCTGCACCTGCTCGACCGTCTGCTTCTTGGACAATAGAACCCCCATTGTCAGTCTGAGAGGCAGCACACACAGATCTACTCTACTTCATCATGTGTCTATAAAGATTGGACAAATTACTCAGTTACACCATCATCTCATCAATGTTGTGGATTCAGCATGAAATTACTTCAGCCACCTGTTAAAAAAACAGAAAGAAAGAGAGAGTAATTATTCAGTCCACGTCCTAGAATCATTCAATGGAATAGCACAGAGGGAGACCATTCAGCCCAGCATATCTCTGTTGGTTTGTCAACTGAGCGATTCAATAAGACCTAGTCCCAACTCTTACTCTGGAGAGATGTGACATTGTGGTACTATCACCGAACTGATAGTCAGTAACTTGGGGCTAATGTTCTAGAGACGTGAGTTCAAACCCTTCCTGTGGCAGGTGGTGAAATCTGATTTGGATTTCTTGTTTATTTCTAAAATCTGCAATTTATAAAAGGTAACCCACGACAACCATGTAATCAACTCAATTGCTGTAAATCGGCCACATCAGACTAACGTTACGGGGAATAAAATCAGAAATTGATGGAGGAACTCAGCAGGTCTAGCAATAATTGTGGAGAGAGAAAAAGAGTTAATGTTTCAAATCCAGAGTGACTATCCTTCAGTTCTTCAACTCATCTGCTTCAGTAGTGTCCTTTAGGGAGCTTTCCTGGTCTGGCCTACATGTGACTCCAGACCCACAGCAATGTGGTTGACACTTAACTGCCCTCTCGGCAACTACAGATGGGCTATAAATGCTGACCCAGCCAGTGACACCCATGTCATGTGAATGAACATCTGAAAAAGAACATCATATGATGTGAAGAACTGAACATGTGTGACACATGTCCACACCCTCACTAAGACCTTTTATTTCCATTTCTATAGCATTAACCTATATACTCACCCTGCTCCCCCTATCTCAGCTCATGTTCAAATCTTCATTTGTCCTTTTGTTACCTTAAGGCCCAATGATTTGGATGGAAATATAGAAGGCATGGTTTGTAAGTTTGCCAATGACACCAAAATTGGTGGCATAGTAGACAGTGAAGGTTTTTAAAATTACAGAGGGATCTTGATCAAATGGGTCAATGAGCTAAAAATGGCAGTTGGAATTCAATTTCGATAAATGCAAGGATTGGGCTTTGGTGCAACAAACAGGGACAGAACTTATACAATTAATGGCAGGGCCTTGGGTAGCATTGTAGACCTAGAGGTTCAGGTACATAATTGTAGACAGGATGGTTTAAAAGGCATTAAGCATGCTTGCCTTCATTGCTCAGTCCTCCGAGTATAGGAGTAGGGAAATCAGGTTGAGGTTGTACAGCACGTTGGTGAGGCCTCTTCTGGAGTACAGTTCTGGTCACCCTATTATAGGAAGGATATTATTAAGCTAAAGAGAGTGTTCAGAAGAGATTTACTGGGATGTTGCTGCGTATGGAAGGTTTGCATTATAAATAAATGTTAGACAGACTGGGACATTTTTCACAGGAACGTAGGAGGTTGAGAGGTGACCTTAAAGAGGTTTGTAAAACCGTGAGGAGTATAGATAAGGTTAATGTAGGTATCATTTCCCTAGGCTGCAGGATTTCAAGACTTGGGACATACTTTTAACGCGAGAGGGGAGACAATTAAAAAAGAGATGAGGGCAACCTTTTTTCGTTTTTTTTTTTTTTTTTTTTTTTATTTTTTTTTTTTTTTTTACACAGACGCGGTTTGTGTGTGGAATGAACTTCCTAAGGAAGTGGTGAATGTGGGCACAGTTACAATGTTTCAAAAGACATTTAGATAAGTACATGAATAGGTTCAGGTTTGAAGGGATATGGGCCAGGAGCAGGCGCATGGGACTAGATCAGTTTGGGATTATGTTCAGCATGGGCTGGTTGGACCGAAGGGACTGTTTCCATGCTGTATGACTCTATAACTGATGGGTACATTTTTAAATATTTTAAAGACAACAAGGGGCATGGGGGAGAAAGTGATTATGGCATTCAGATCGAGAATCAGCCATGATCATATTGAATGGCAGAGCAAATTTGATGGACTGAATGGCCCACTTCTGTTCCTACACCTCGAGATCTTATGGTCTCACTTGAAGATTTATTGATTGATTGATTGTCACATGTACCTTAGTACAGTGAAAATTTTTGTTTTCAAGCAGCACAGGCAGATCATAGCAAGATACAAGTCATAGGGTGAAAAAAAACTTGGACTGAGGCACACAAGTTACATCACACAGGGCATGTGCTAGGCATGATCAAAATTAGCAAGATCAGCATTATTTGAAGTTAGAGAGAGTCCATTCAGACTAATAACGGCAGAGAAGAAGCTGTTCTTGAACCTGCTCAATTGCTGCAAATTGGTCACATCAGACGTACGTGTGTTCAAGCTTCTGTATCTTCTGCCTGACGGAAGGGGCTATAGGAGAGAACTACCAGGGTCCAGTGGGTCTTTGAGGATGTTGGCAGCCTTTCCGCATCAATGGGCCATGTAAATGGAGTCCATGGATGGAAGGGTGGCTTCTGTGATGATCTGGGCTGTGCACACAACCTTCTGTAGTTGCCTATGGTCCTGGGCAGAGCACTGCCTCTGACAGTGTGGCACTCCCTCAGCACTACACCATAGCATCAGCCTGGGAGGATGTGCTGAAATGCACAGTGGGAGATTAGAAACCACAGGCTATCTGCTCAGGAAGTGAGAACATGAACAATGCTGCAGCTGTCACCAGGGGCATTAACAAGAACGCTGGTGGAATTACAAATGGTGTTGGCATATAGAGACTGGGAATTGGTCTGCCATGACCACCACCCCCCCTCCCCCCACCGTAGCAGAACCTTGGCCCAATTAGAAAACCCAAGCTTGACCTCACAGAGCAGGCCAGGCACAATCTTGGCACCTGCTCATCTCAAGCCCAGCACCAGAGGCTCTCATTGACCAATAACTCTATCAGCCACACTGCATAAACAGTGGCTACAAGAGCAGGTCAGAGGCTAGGAATACTGCAGCAAGTAACTCATCTCCTGACTCCCCAAATCCTGTCCACCATCGACAACGCACAAGTCAGGAACTTGATGGAAAACTCCCCACTGGTCTGGATGGGTGCAGCTCCAACAACACTCAAGAAGCTTGATACCATCCAAGACAAAGCAGCCCACTTGATTGGCACCACATCTACAAACATCCACTCCCTCTACCACTAATGCTTAGTAGGAGCCGTGTGTACTATTTACAAAATACACTGCAGAAATTCACTAAAGATCCTCAGACAGCACCTTCCAAACACAAAATCATTTCCATCTAGAAGGGCAAGGGCAGCAGATACATGGGAACCCCGTCACCTGTAAGTTCCTCTCCAAGGCACTCACCATCCTGACTTAGAAATACATCGCCGTTTCTTCTCTGCCACTGGGTCAAAATCCTGTTGCTCCCTTCCAACCAACATTGTGGATCAACCTACAGCACAACAGCGGGTCATGAAGGCAACTCACACCCACCCTGTCCAGGGTAACTAGGGACAGGCAATAAATGTTCACCCAGCCAGTGATACCCACCTCCCATGAGTGAATAAAAGAAAATTGGGATATTTTGGGGTGGGTTAATCTCAGATTTATATATTAACAAAACACTTCCAAATACTTGGTGCAAATGATGGGATATTTATTCCTGAGAATTGATCACATTGTGAAGTCATAACTTGGCAGAAATATCTCTCAGATCGGCTTCACTTTAATTCAAAATCATTTCTGCTCTTTCCACATGATAAGGCTAATCCAAAAACAAGGACTCATCTCATTTACAACAGCAATTCCCCCAGTGGAGTGGCAATCCATTCCTGCTGATATTTCCCCTTTAAAAACTTTGTCTATTTTCATTCAACCATTCCTTCCTCATTTCTGTCTCTCTCCTTCTCTCCCTCCTATCCCTGTATCACCATTTCTCATTTTCACCCTCATCTTCATCCTCCTTCTCTCTCTTTCCCCCTCCCCATTTCTTCTCCACTCCCTCTTTCCTTCTCATTCCCTCCCTCTCACACCATTCTCAATCTCCTTTCACATCATGTCTTTTCCTCTCTCTTTCATTCCTTCTCTCGCTATCTCCTCCCCAACCTCCTGTCTTTTCTGTTTCCCCTCCGTCTCTCACCATGCCCTCTTCAAACCCCTCTGTACACACTGTCTCTCTCCTCTTCCCTTTCCTTTCCTGTCCTGTCCTTCTCTCTTCCTCGTCTACTTCCCTCTCCCTTTCTCAGTCCCTTCTCTTCCCCACCCAGTGCCCTAGACACCTCCTTAGCCCTCTCTCGCACCCAAGCCCACACCATGACGATCTCCCTCTGCTGGCTGCCTGTTGGGAGATCCCCACCCCCCAAAAAAACCTATCCAGGGAGCTCCAGCTTTCAGGGCAGCGTCCATTTCAAAGCAGTTATATGTTTCTGTTCATTTCTCATTTCCTAGGAGCCCACTTGATAAATAATCGACACACCAGGGCCACAGTTCACCACGACTTTTCAACTCTCTGCTGGATAATTACTTCAGTGTTAAATTAACGAGTGGGCTCGGAGATTGTGACATTTAGAGTTCGATCCAGTTACCAAGTTGAAAGTAACCTTGTCACTTTCACTCTGAGACACCTTTTGAGAAATCAGAAATTATTCAGATAAATTGACATTTCTTAAACATTTATATCAATGTATATTAAATTTAACAGCACAAGCTTGACTTACAGCTCGCTTCCTTGTCCCGTCCTGTCCTGCAGGGTTGAGCCAAGCGAATATGATTCTGCTGTCTCCTTTCTACCGATTGAAAGGTAGCTGCCGTTCTGCTGTTATGCGGGATCTGAAGGGAGGGGGGGGATGCTTTTTGAACCGCCCTGTTTCTGCTTCAGTTTTATATCCAAGTTGGGGATCAGCCTGCACTGATTCCAAATGGAGGGAGGTGTTTTCCAATTGCAGAAACGTTACCTCCCTCTCCCTGTTTCTCTGCAACACACTGATGAAGTGTTAGCTCCGTACACTCCCTCACTGACACTGCTCACGGCAAAAGCGTTGACTGCGGCTTAGGGAAGATCCCAATTTCACTGCAGCCAGATCCACTCCCCCACCCCCATCTGACTGAACTGGCTGTGTGTGAGTGAATAGTCATAGGGGGCGACACTGAGGTCATGTTTGCCCACTCTTCCTCCCCTCACCAACACGTTCATTCCAGCCCCCGGAGTCACCAGGCAAGAAGGTCAGAATCTTACAGCAACAGTATGGAGGCTGTTCAGCCCGTTTGTATCGTGCTTCCAATTAATGTCACTTCTCAGGTCTTCGCTCCTAACCCTGGCAGTTAATCCTCCTCAAATGAACGGCCAATCATCCTTCCAACACTCCTCAGTTCCTCTCTGGTACTCTCCTCCAATTATTTGAGCTGTTATTTGGATAGAAATGGTGTGCAGGGTTATGGGGGGAAAGGCAGGAGATTGACAGTAAGGAATAGAACCAGTGCAGGCATGATGGGCCAAATAACTTCCTTCTGCACTGAAACAATCCTGTGGTTCTGGTTAACATTTGCTGACTGACTCTTTATCCAGAGGGGACAGTGTGTCCCAGCTCTCCCAATCAAGACCTTCCCTGCTTCCAAACCTCTTCCAGAGCCTTCTCTGCCCTCAAGCAAACAATCACAGTTTCTGCATCTTCTAATTTATTCTTTCAGGGGATCTTGGTGTCACTGATATTTATTGCCCTTGAACTGAGTGTAACCCTCAGCAATTCCAGAGGGCATTTGAGAGTTAAACATATCTCTGTGGGTCTGGAGTCACATGGAGGCCAGACCAGGTAAGGATGGCAGATTTCCTTCCTTAAAGAACATTAGTGAACCAGCTGGGTTTTACAATAATTGATGACCTTTTCATGCTCTCCATCATTGATTATTACATTTCAATTCCAAATTGATTAATTAAATTTAGATCCAATCAGCTGCCCAAGTGAGATTTGAACCCACATCCCCCTAGCATTCGCTGGATGACTTGTGCCATGTCTCATCCCTGGTACCATTCTGGTAAACCACCTGCATTGCCCTGATCCCACTGAGGAATGATTAGCACTGGGACAAATCAATAAGAACAAGAGTTGGCTCCTTTAGGAAGGAAACATTGGTCCCACTAACTGAAAGCAGCTCAGTAATGCAGCAACATTGATCCAAAAGCAGCAACTAAACTTGAATCTAGTGATCAGCATCTGTCAGACATTCAATACCCAATAGTGGTGCTCGTGGATCATTGAAGGCAGCAAGCAGGTGCACTGACAGATACCCTGGCTCTGCAAATTGCAGTATGGCCCCAGGATTCGGCCCACAAAATGCTTCTCTAAAGCCTCCACCCTTCCCTCACCATCTCGTTCCCCCTTTCTCAATAGCCAACCCTCTGCATTGAGTTGCCTCTCTTGCCATCTCTCCCCCACACCTCCAACATCAATCCCTACCCCACCTATCTGCCCTAGGAAAGACTGGGAACACAGGGCTAAAATGTACCCAGAGGTGCAGGGTTAGCCTTGAGGTTAAGACTAGATCTAGGGTCAGGGCTGGCATTTAGGTTAGCATTATGGCTTGTGGTAGTATTAAGGTTAAGATTAGGGTGAAGATTAGAATTAAGGCTAGAGCTAGGGTCAGTCTGTCCATTAGGCTAAGGATTAGTGTTAAGGTTGGGTTTATTGCTGGCATTCAAGTCAGTGTAAGTGTTAGGGATAAGACTAAAATTAGGAAAAATAAAATAAAACAACTAATTGCATGTAACACAAGTTTAAAGAATGCAATACACAGAGTAAACATGCAATCTCATTAATCCAACAGCACCCCCTTTGCAGTACTCACACCTAAGGTTTGATTTACTTGTGGCTTCAGTTCTTTCATATTGAGAATCTGATTGCCTCTTCCTTGAATTTTCATACAACAATCTTATGACTTTCTCAACTTCAAATAATCCCTTCAGGGTTTTAACCAAACACTTCTGGTCTGGAAATTAAAAATAACTCCTTACTCTGAATTCATTTATTTCTTAACAGTTTGAAACTATCTCCCCTAATAAGAATAATTGTTTTACACATCCAGCTTCTGCTAAGACTGTTGCAAACTTGCAAACAAAACAGTTTTCTGCAAGCTATTGAGGTTTCCCCTGACCCAAAACATAATGTCCGGATTCTTTTCCCCGAAGCCTAATGTGCAATTGTTTACTCTATTCACTCATAAAACTCAATAGAAACAAAACCCATTGCATTCCAGGAAGACTTCCTGTCATACTGTGTTTTAAAAGAAATCATCATAGCTACAGAAATAATTAGAGATTAATCATTAAATACCCTCATAGATACATACCAAATCCACATGCCACTAGATCAAACTCCAAACTCTAAAATAAATAATTTTAAAACTTAAATAAATCACACTCCATGTATCACAGGCGTCCCCGCAGAATGGCTTAGTAGTAATCCATTCACAAATATGGTTACCTTCTATCATTTATATTGACCCATGATGGATTCCAACATCCACAAAAGTCAAAAGCAGGAAACCAATGGCTCAGTAACTGAAATGAATTGAACATAATTTAAAAGGAAGTTTGATAAACCCATGAGGCAGCAAAGAAATAGAAACATACGCTGATGGGGTGGGATGGGAATGACTGAAGGCTCAGGTAGAACATGGACAATAGCACAGTCTGTTGGGCCAAATGGCCTGTTTCAGTCCTGGACATTCTCTATAATTCTGTGTCACATTTTCTTCCCTTTTGCAGCAGTCAACCTGATTACACTCTCTCATCTTGTTATTTTTTATCATGCAGTCGGCTCGTCGTTTGATCTGACCTTTGATCATTATCCTCAGGAGAACAACGGATTCTGTGATTTCAAACCGGTCTTGTGTGAAGCTTAAAGCAACCTCAGAGATGATAGCGACTATGTGGATATCAGCTGTAGCCCAGTGGGAGAGACACTAACCTATCATGGGCCTCTCTCTTGGGATTTGAGCACCAAGTAGGAGCTGGGAGTCTCCAGGTCAGCACTGAGGATGCCCTGCACTGACAGTAACTCTCTGTGGTATGACGTGTAAATGGTAGCATAGCGCTGTCAAAAAAAGAACACAGGAGTCCACTGCAATATATCAACCCTCAACCAAACCATTATAAAATCATGAGAGCCATGGATTAGGGTGAATAGCCAAGGTCTTTTCCCCAGGGTGGAGAAGTCCAAAACTAGAGGGCATAGGTTTAAGGTGAGGGGGGAAAGATTTAAAAGGGGCAGCTTTTTCACGCAGTGGGTAGTGCGTGTATGGAATGAGCTGCAGAGGAAGTGGTGGAGGCTGGTACAATTACAAAATCTAAAAGGCATCTGGATGGGTACATGAACAGAAAGGGTTTAGAGGGATATGGCCAATGCTGGCAAATGGGACTAGGTCAGATTGGGATGTCTGATTGGCGCAGACGAGTTGGGCGGATGGGTCTGTTTTCGTACTGTTTGATTTTATGTCTCTACAACAGTTCTAATCTAAGACGAGATTATCTGGTCAACTATCATACGTGTTAGGGGAAAGGTACTGGCATAGACAGAGGATTGGCAGACTACAGGATGGCAGCTGGTCACTAGTGGAGTTCTGCAGGGGTCAGTTTTGGGACCACAACTATTCACGTTATACATTAACGATCTGGACAAAGGAACTGAAGGCATTGTTGCTAAGTTTGCTGATGACATAAAGATAGGTGAAGGGACAGGTAATGTTGAGGAGGTGTGGAGACTGCAGAAAGATGTGGACATGCTAGGAGGGTGGTCAAAGAAGTGGCAGTTGGAATACAATTAGGAAGGTATGAGGGTATGTACTTTGCCAGGAAGAATAGAGACGTATATTAATTGGGGAAAGGCTTCAGAAATCCGCAGCAGAAAGAGACTTGGTGCTCCTAGTTCAGGATTCTCTTGATGTTAACATTTAAGGTCAATTGGCAATTAGGAAGGCAAATACAATGTTAGCATTTAATTCAAGAGGGCTAGAATACAAGAGCAGAGATGGACTGCTGAGGCTGTATAGGGCTCTGGTCAGACTGCATTTGGAATATTGTGAGAACTTTTGGGCCTCCTGTCTAAGGAAGGATGAAATGGCATTAGAGAGGGTCCAGAGGAGGTTTACGAGAATGATCCTGGGGGTGAAGGCTGTTATATCAGGAGCGGTTGAGGACTTTTGATCTGTACTTAATGGAGTTTAGAAAGATGAGGGGGTATCTGAATGAAAATTACAGAATACTGAGAGGCCTGGATAGAGTGGACATGGAGAATATGTTTCCACTACTACAGCCCAACAAAAATCCTCATCTTGAAAGTTTCAATGGACCCCCAGTAGAGACAGAACATTGAATTGAGTGTCAGGGTTGGAGAGGGGGAGGGGTGGTTAGTGATGAGGGGAGATTGTTGATGATTTGAGTGAGGAAATCTGGAGGAGAGGCTGAAAGGTAGGTAGAATCACTTGGTACTTTGCCAGTGAAAGTGAACCAACCTCCATCAATCGAGGGTGTGGACCATGCCTGTGGCCATGACATTCAAATATTACCAGATCCTTCCTGAAGCCGGGCAGTGAACTATCCCATCTCAAACTTTCGTTCAGACAGAGATGTACAATTCAGTCTGTAACACAGTCACAAGACACTGATTGGAAAATGATTGAGAAACAAATAATTTGCATTTCTGCAACATCTTACACGATGTCCCAAAGCTCTCTCCAGGTAAGGAAATGTTGTCACTCATAGAATCCCCACAGTGCGGAAGCAGGCCATTTGGCCCATTGAGCCCATACCAACCATCCAAAGTACACTCCACCCAGACCCCTCCCCACCCTGTAACCCTACATTTCTCATTGTTAATCTACCTAGCCTGCATATCCCCAGACACTTTGGACCAATTTAGCATGGCCAATCCACCTAACCTGCACATCTTTGGACGATGGGAAGAAACCCATGCAGACACAGGAAGAATGTGCAAACTCTACACAGACAGACACCTGAGGGTGGAACTGAACCCAGGTCCCTCACATTGTGAGGCAGCAGTGCTAGCTACTGTGCCAATCCATTAACTTCAAAACCCTTTATGGGGAGGCATTGGCCAAGTGGTATTATTGCTAGGCTATTAATCCAGAGATCCAGGTCACATTCTGGGGACCTGGGTTCAAATCCCACCATGACAGAATTAAGAGTGCAATGATGACTATGAAACCATTGTCGATTGTCAGGAAAAGCCCATCTGGTTCACTAATGTCCCTTAGGTAAGGAAACTGCCTTACCTGGTCTGGCCTGCATGTGATTCCAAATTCTGAATGACTCTTAATTACCCTCTAGCAATTAGAGATGGGCAATGAATGCTGGCCTAGCCAACAATGCCCACATCCCATGAATAAATATAAATCCTGAGCAGCTGATCTAGGTTGACCCACCAGATGGAGAGCTGCACTGTCAGAAGTGCTGCCTTTTGGATGAGACATTAAATGGAGAGCCTGTCAGTTCTCTAGAGTGTACGAGAATGAGGCAGGGTGAGGAGGGTGGAAGTCCCATAGAAACCTTTAAATTTCTAACAGAAACGGTAAAGGATGTTGCCAATGATCAGGGAGAGTAGAACCAGGAGTCACAGTTTAAGGGTAAAGGGTAGGCCATTTAGCAGTGAGGTGAGGAAAAATTTCTTCTGTATGTTGAGCCTATGGAATTACACCTTAAGACGAAAAGAACTGGGAATAGGAGTGGGCCATACAGCACCCTGAGCCTTTTCCACCATTCAATACGATCACAGCTGGTCTGACATTCCTCACATCCACTTTCCTTTGTTTTCCCCGTAATCCTTGATTCCCCACCTGATCAAGAATCTATCTGTCTCAACCTTAAATATACATGAGGACTCTAACCCCACAACTTTCTGTGGCAAGGAGTTCTAAAGAACCTGTTAAGAGGAGAAATTCCTCCCCACTTCATTTGGTTGAGGTCGAAACATTAAATGTATTCAAGAAAGGGTTAGATATGGTTCCTGGGACTAAAGGGATTAAAGGACATGGAGAGAAAGCGGGAACAGGGTATGCAGTAGCATGATCAGATTGAATGTTGGAGCAGGTTCAAAGGCCCAAATCGCCCACTGCTGCTCCTATTTTCAATGTTTCTTTGCAATGCAGGCAATGTGGCTGTCAATCACACACAGCAAGCTCCCACAAACAACATTGTGAAGAATAAATGGTACGTTTGTTTTACTGATGCCAATTAATAGTTAAATCATGGACAGAACACTGTAAGTACAAGAACCCAAGAATTAGGAGCTGGAATAGGCCAGTCAGCCCCTAAATCCTGCTCCATTATTCAATAACATCCAATCAATAACAGTTTTTTTGCAAATAGCGAGGTAGAACCTTCCACATTCACCAAAGAGACCTGACTAGTTGTCCCTAGCTGTTCTTAAACTGAGTGGCTTCCTGAGCCATTTCAGAGGTTGGTAAAGAGTCAACCACATCACTGTAGGTCTGGAGTCAAATGAAGACCAGACCAGGTAAGGACGGCAGATTTCCTCCCCTCAAGGACATTGCTACAATCGATGCTAATTTCACAGTCAGTATCACTGAGACTAGTTTTCAAGTCCAGATTGATTAATCAAATTTAAATTCTCTCAGCTGTCAGAGTAGGATTTGAATCCAATGCCCCAGAACATCAGTCTTGGCCTCAGGATATTCGTCCGGTGACTCTGGGTAATTAGTGGGGGATTGTAGCTTTAGGATAATCAACCAATCCCTCAGTCTCCAGGGTGCAGCCAGTGAGATTATTGTAAGTGAGAATTCTGCATTAAGCTTCAATACTGCATGAATTTGACCTTATCTCTGGGATGGGAAACAGTTAACCACTTACATCCAGGAAATGTAATGATATCTTTGTGACACCGTGATGTATTTTTAACATAAATTGAATTTCTGTTCCTTAATGCTAACATTCCCACTTTTGGAAGTTTGCCAAATGTTTCTTTCTCTCTCTCTTTCCTTCTTTCTTTCTGTAGTGATCATGGCTGTTTCAGGGATTTCAATCAATAACCCTATTCAAATTGACAAATGCAGTTGAAGGTTGAGGAGGTTGCCAGCTTTGAAAAGAGCCACAGGCAGAGAGTGTCATCATTCAACTGTGACTCGACGGGTAACAGACGTCCTGCTGTGTTAGAGGACAGGGTTTGAGACTCACTTCTGGGGCTGCAGCACAAAACCCCAGGCTGACAGTTCCCCATGCCATGCAGAGGTAGTACTGCACTATCAGAGGTACTGCCCCTTTCAATTCAATGTTAGACGGGTGTAAAAGATCACTGTTTGAAGGCACAGCAGGGGAATTCTCCCTACGATAGCAAAAGCAAAATACTGTGGATGCTGGAGATCTGAAACCTACACAGAGAATGCTGAAGAAACTCAGCAGATCTGGCAGCATCTGTGGAGAGAGGCACAGAATTAAGGTTTAGGTCCAATGACCCTTCTTTAAAAAACATATCATGGGAACGAGAGGAGTGTGGGTCTCTAGTGTATCCAGCTCAATATTTATCCCTTGTTTATTTCACTCAAAGAACAAAGAGTAAAGAATAATACAGCCCAGGAACAGAGCCTTCAGCCCTCCAAGTGTGCGCCGCCACATTTAGTCCTTCCATACTAAAACTGTCTTCACTTACAGGATCCATATCCCTCTATTCCCTTTCTATTCATGTATTCATCCAGGTACTTCTTGAATGCTACTATTGTGTCTGCTTCCACCACCTCCTCTGGCAACGTGTTCCAGGCACTCACCACCCTTTATGTGAAAACCTTGCCTCACATATCTCTTTTAAACTTCCCCCCCTTGCACCTTGAACCTGTGTCCCCTAGTAATTGACCCCTCCACCCTGGGAAAAAGCCACATACTTTCCAGTTTGTCCATGCCATTCACAATCTTATAAACTTCTATCAGATCACCCCTCAGCCTCCTGCATTCCAGTGAAAACAAACCCAGTCTATCCATATTCCGCACCTCATACTCTGTCTTGAAAGCCTACAGCCCAATGGCCTAAACGTGGATTTTACCAGTTTCAAAATCTCCCCACTCCAGCCTCATCCCATGACCAATCCTCCCTCTCATCCCCACCTCCTTGATCTGACACAACCCGTCCATCTTCTCTCCCACCTATCCGTCCCTCCCACCTCACTGACCAATCCTGACCACTGCCTACATGTAGTCACCTATCACCAGCCCACCTAACTTCCCCAGCCCCACCCCTCCACTCTCTATTTATTTCTGAGCTCCCCTCCCCCTCCCCCATTTCTGAAGAAGGGTCCAGACCCCAAACCACAGCCTTCCTGCTCCTCTGATGCTGCCTGGCCTGCTGTGTTGCTCCAGGTCCTCACTTTGTTATCCCAGTGTATCCAATCTTTCTTCATAACTAAAATCCTTCATACTAGGCAACAGCCTGGTAAACCTTTCCTGTACCCTCTGCAAAGCATCCACATCCTTGGTAGTGAGGTGACCAGAACTGTATGCACAATTCCAAGTGTGGCCTAACTAAAGTTCTATAAAGCTGCAGTGTAACTTGCCTATCCTTATACTCAATATCCCTTCCAATGAAGGCAAGCATGCCATAGGCCTTCTTGAATGAAGTGGTTGTGGGTTTGAAAGGTGCTGTCTCAGGATCTTTGGTGAATTTCTTGTGGATGGTGCACACTCTGCTACTGAGCGTCGTTGGTAAAGGGAGTGGATGTTTGTGGATGCCAATCAAGCGGGGGCTGCTTTGGCATGGGCGTGCCAAGCTTTTTGAGTGTTGTTGGAGCTGCACTCATCCAGGCAAGTGGGGAGTATTCCGTCACACTCCTGACTTGTGCCTTGTAGATGGTGGACAGGCTTTGGAGAGTCAGGAGGTGAGTTACTTGTCACTGTACTCCAAGCCCTTGTTCTTCTAGCCACTCAATTTATACATCTAGTATTGATGTAGTTAATATTAACAAATCAGATTATCTGAGTTTTAATGTTTATGGCAGTTTGCTGTTTGCAGATGTTTCCTAAAACAGTGACAGTACTTCAAAGAAAAACAATTTTTCCAGACAGAAAAAACCTTTGAGATCTACCTGAGGTTGTGAACAGTTCTGTATAAATAAATATTTTTTAAAAATTTCTCACACTAGGAAATGCAGCAACCAATTTGTGCAGAGCACGCTCCAATAAGGCAATATTCTTACTTGATATTGATCGAAGGAGAGATATTGCCAAGAACAGCAGGGAAAACATTTGTTTTCATTGGTTCATGGGGATTGGGGTCATTGGCCCAGAATTTATTGCTTATCCCTAATTGCCAAAAGGCAGTTAATAGTCAACTACACATTGCTGTGAGTCTGGGATCACATGTAGGCCAGACCAGGTAAAGATGGCAGTTCCTTCTCTAAAGGATATTAGTGAACCAGATGGGTTTTTCCAACAATCGACAATGGATTCATGGTCATCATTAGACTCTTAATTCCAGATTTATTTTTCATTGAATTCAAATTCCACTACCTGCAGAGTGGGATTCGAATTCAGGTCACCAGAACATTATCTCGGTCTCTGGATTAACAGTCCAGCGATAATACCACTAGGCTTTTGCCTCCCCTGTTGGAGGGCAGTTGAGAGTAAAGGAAAAATAGAGGTCAATGATGATCGGGAAATGGATAGAGGAGGGGCAGAGAGAGGAAGGGACAGCAAGGAAGTGGAGAACTAGGGAGTGGAGACTAGGGAGGAGAGAGCACGGGAGGAAAGAGCAGGGAGGTGGGAGTAGGGGAGGAGAAAACTCAGGAGGAGAGTAGGGGAGGAGAGAGTAGGAGAGCGAGACTGGAGAGGATAATGCTTTGGTTTCTTCAGCATGGATATTTTGAGCTGAAATGATCGATTTTGCAAATTAATAGCTGACACCCCGCATTGTCTGGTGCTATTGATCATTAGGCATTGGATGATCAATCACAGCAAACAAATGACTCCCTCTTTCATTCTGAAGTTTTGTTGATTTAATAATACTCATCACCAGACACACAATAGTCTTTCCCAAAATCCAGCGTTGCTATGAACTCATTCATAGAAAATAAGGAATGTTTATTACTCAAAAATAACACATTTTGTAGAAGCATTCCATTTTGCACTCGTCAGGACATTTCACTAGAATAACAATCTCAGTTAAAATAAAAACATTTTCACTGCCTTAAGAGAGTGCTGATCGGTTGGAAAATGGCCATGGATTCTGACTGGTAGAGATAGTGCCATTGAGGGTGCAGCAGTTATGAGATTGACAATTAATTGCCAGGCTCAGTTTAGATTTTAAACAAGGCACGTTAATTCTGATTGGTCAGGGCTTTTCTCTAAGAAATTAACCAAGGAATAGTTGTTTCCTATTTGGTTGTGTTGAAACAGTACTTTTTTTTTCTGTCTGATTGTGAGTTTTATAGGTGCAGCCTGGTTCGGTACAGACTCTACTTTGCTTCTTGTGAACAGCTGAAGGGCCATGCTGTTCGATATGGCCCACCAGTCTACATTCCTGGCATCACATTGCATCTCTGAAATTCATTTCCCACATTACTCACTTCTGTGATAGGCAGAATGCTGTCAGTGGCGAACACCATTACTATTGTTACTGTATAGGAGGAGAGTGAAACAAAATAGCTTCACCTGTTACTCAATCATTTAAGACACCTTATGTTTCAGGGTCATCTAGCATAGACTGGGCACTTTGCAGAATTAAGTGCGATGACCTTAAGCATGTTTAAGTGAGATACAGTCAGAAAGGGTCTGATCAAGGCAGCCATTGTCTTTTTTTAATTCACTCATGGGATGTGAGCATCGCTGGCTAGTCCAGCATTTATTGCCTGTCCCTAGTTGCCCTTGAGAAGGTGATGGTGAGCTGCCTTCTTGAACCACTGCAGTCCATGTGCTGGAGGTTGACTCACAATGCCCTTAGGGAGGGAATTCCAAGATTTTGACACAGCGACACTGAAGGAACGGTGATATATTTCCAAGTCAGGGTAGAGAGTGACTTTCAGGGGATCTTGCAAGTGGTGGTGTTCCCATGTATTTGCTGCCCTTGTCCTTCTAGATGGAAGTGAGTCATGGATTTGATGAGGTGCTGTCTAAGGAGCTTTGGTGAAGTACACGCATCTGCTACGGAGCATCGGTGGTGGAGGGAGTCAATGCTTGTGGATGTGGTGCCAATCAAGTGGGCTGCTTTGTCCTGGATGGTGTCGAGCTTCTTGAGTGTTTTTAGAGCTGCACTCATCCAAGCAAAAGGGAAGTATTCCATCACCTGTAGATGGTGGACAGGCTTTGGGGAGTCTAGGCGTGAGTTATTCACCACAGTATTCCTAACTTCTGACCTGATCTTGTAACCACTCTGTTCATTTGGCAAGTCCAGTTGAGTTTCTGATCAATCAATAGTGGGGGATTCAGTGATGGTAACAGAATTGAATGTCACGGAGCAGTGGTTAGATCATCTCTTATTGGAAATGGCCATTGCCTGGAATTTTTACCCTTTTTACCCTTATTGATATGCAGAGACACCTGGGTGTGCAGGTCCACACATCACTGAAGGTGACAGTACAGGTAGATAAGGTAGTATAAAAGGTCTATGGCATGTCTGAGATAACAAGGTGTAGAGCTGGATGAACACAGCAGGCCAAGCAGCATCAGAGGAGCAGGAAGGCTGACGTTTCAGGCTGAGACCCTTCTTTAGAAATGGGGGAGGGGAAGGGGGTTCTGAAATAAATAGGGAGAGAGGGGGAGGCAGATAGAAGATGGATAGAGGAGAAGATAGGTGGAGAGAAGACAGACCGGTCAAAGAGGCGGGGATGGAGCCAGTAAAGGTGAGTGTAGGTGGGGAGGTAGGGAGGAGATAGGTCAGTCCAGGGCGACGGACAGGTCTAGGGGGCGGGATGAGGTTAGTAGGTAGGAGATTGGGGTGGGGCTTGAGGTGGGAGGAGGGGATAGGTGGGAGGAAGGACAGGTTAGGGAGGCGGGGACGAGCTGGGCTGGTTTTGGGATGCGGTCGGGGGAGGGGAGATTTTGAAGCCTGTGAAGTCCACATTGATACCATTGGGCTGCAGGGTTCCCAAGCGGAATATGAGTTGCTGTTCCTGCAACCTTCGGGTGGCATCATTGTGGCACTGCAGGAGACCCAGGATGGACATGTCGTCTGAGGAATGGGAGGGGGAGTTGAAATGGTTCGCGACTGGGAGGTGCAGTTGTTTATTGCGAACCGAGCGTAGGTGTTCCCCAAAGCAGTCCCTGAGCCTCCGCTTGGTTTCCTCTATGGCATGTCTGCCTTCATTGGAAGAGGTACTGAGTATAAGGATAGGCAAGTTATGCTGCAGCTTTATAGAACATTAGTTAGGCCACACTTGGAATATTGCATACAGTTCTGGTCACCTCACTACCAGGAGGATGTGGATCCTTTGCAGAGGGTACAGAAAAGGCTTACCAGGATGTTGCCTGGTATGGGGGATTTTAGCTATGAAGAAAGATTGGATAGACTGGGTTTGTTTTCACTGAAGTGGTTGAGGGGTGATCTGATGGACATTTATAAGATTGTGAATGGCATGGATAGACTGGGAGGCTTTTTACTAGAGTGGAGGAGTCAATTATTAGGGGACACAGGTTCAAGGTGGGAGGGGAGAAATTTAAAGAAGATGTGCGAGGTGAGTTTTTCACATAAAGGGTGATGAGTGCCCGGAACGTGCTGCCAGAGGAGGTGGTGGAAGCAGACACAATAGCAGCATTCAAGAAGCATCTGGATGAATACATGAAAAGGAGGGAATAGAGGGATATGAATCCTGAAAGTGAAGATGGTTCTAGTATGGAACGGCAAAATGTGTCAGCACAGGCTTGGAGGGCCGAAGGGCCTGTTCCTATTCTGTATTGTTTTTAGTTCTTTGTTCTCTGTATGATGTGACTGTTACTTGCCACTTGTCAAGCCTAAGCTCGGATACCATCCAGATCTCGTTGTATTTGGACATGAACTGCTACAGTATCTGCGGAGTCGAGAATGATTCTGAACATATGATGGAGGGAAGGTGATTGACAGAGCAGTTGAAGATGGTTGGGCTTGGGACACTATCCTGATAAACTCCTGGAGGGATGTACTGTGCTGCTTAATGCCACACTCGGTCAAATGCAGCCTTAATATCAAGGGCTGTCACTCTCACCTCACCTCTGAAATTCACCTCTTTTGTCCATGTTTGAACTGAGGCTGGAAGGAGGTCAGGAGCTAAGTGGCCCTGCCGGAACCCAAACTGGGCGTCACTGAGCCTAGGCCGGAAACGTCAGCCTTCCTGCTCTTATGATGCTGCTTGACCTGCTGTGTTCATCCAGCTCTACACCTTGTTATGTCACTGAGCAGGTTATTGCTGAGAGGGTGCTACTTTATAGCACTGTTGTTGACACCTTCCATCACTTTACTGATAATCGAGAGTAGACTGATGGGGCAGTAATTGACTGGATCGGATTTGTCCTGCTTTTTGTGTACAGAGTCAAAAGCCGCATGACACCAGATTATAATCCAACAGGTTCATCTGAAATCACAAGCTTTCAGAGTGCTGTTCCTTTGTCAGCTAAATTCAGACCACTTCACCTGACTGGTACATCCATGTCATTTGTATACAGAACATACCTGGGCAATTTTCCACATTGTCTGGTAGATGCCAGTGATGCAACTGTACTGTAAGAGCTTGGATCAGGGAGCGTTAAGTTTTGGAATACAAGTCTTCAGTACATTTGCCGGAATGTTGTCAGGGCCCATAACTGTGTATTGGATGATTATAGGATGGCTAATTTCAGCATCACACTTACATAGTGAATAATGACTGAAGCCATATTTACTGTTGCTGACCAGGCCAATCTTATAGCATGTGGACCTGTAGCAGTTCCAGTGTGTATATTGACCAGTGACACTGGGCTTGCATAGACAAAGGTGGAGAAGCTCCTGGCCGATTTCCTAAGCAAGACATTGAAGAAAGGATGTTCGTTTAACTGTTCCATTTCAAACATAAATTTGAGCAAAAGATAAAACTGATTAAGACAGGTCAGGCAATTGTTACATGCTGCTACAGATTCAAATATAGCAAGTGTGTCATCAACACCTTGGAAAATTGCAATAGCCGCAAGGTTTGGTGTCGGTTGTATTTTTGTGTTATATGATTTTCAGTGCCAGTGTGATGCCAAGCGTGTTGGCCATATATCCCAAAGACTGGTGGATTGTATCTAGAACCAGGAAGCAGTGTTTCAGATGCAGAATCGGCCATTTAGAACTGAGATAAGGAAAGATTTCCATCAACCTGTGGAATTCTTGACCACAGAAGGCTGTGGAAGCCAGGTCACTGAGTATATTGAAGGAAGCAATCGATAAACATTTATACATTAATGACATCAAGTGATATGGGGAAAAAGCCAGAAAATCGTTCTGAATTAGAGGATCAGCCATGATCCTGTTAAATGGTGAAGCAGGTTCAAAGGGCTAAATGGCCTATTCCAGCTCTTGGTTTCTACGTTTCTATAACATCAAAGGTACATTTTTCATGGAATCAAATAATGAGGCTTGCAAGAGCTAGGCCTAATGGGGATCCCATGGCAACACCATCAAAGTGGGCATATATGATCATTTTTAAAACTGAACCTGACACCACAAGATGTGGAGATGCTGGTATTGGAGTGGGATGGACAAGGTCAAAAATCACACAACACCAGGTTATAGTCCAACAGGTTTATTTGAAAACACAAGCTTTCGGAGCCTCACTCCTTCTTCATGTGTTAGTGAGAGAGGTGGCATCAAACACAGAATTTATAAGCAAAAGATCAAAGGTTCATAGAATTGATGTAGATGTATTGAACAACCTAAGATGGCTGTTAAATCTTTAGTCAGTTAGAAAGGAGTTGCAGGTTTTGGAAATAAAACCAGCCTGACTCCAAGTTAAAATACAAAAGATTCGAAACAAGGCCTATCACCTAAAATGCATTGTCTCACCTGAGATGTCACCTCTGATATACTGATATAACCTTTAGTTATCTCGGGACAGTGACTTGAAAGAAATTCTGGGATTTGCATATTGATCAATCAAAACCTGCATCTCCTTTCTAACTAATTAAAGATTTAACAGCCGTCTTAGATTTGTTCAATACATTCGCATCAGCTCTATGACCCTTTGATCTTTTGCTTATAAATTCTGTGTCTGATGCCACCTCTGTCACTAGCACCTGATGAAGGAGCAAGACTCTGAAAGCTTATACTTTCAAATAAACTTGTTGGACTATAAACTGGTGTCATGTGATTTTTGACTGCACAAGACACCAAGATCATCACTGCAATGAGTCCTCCTTCACACAATGGTGGTGGAGGAGGGTTGAGGTCAACATCAAAGAGTGCTGCAGTGTAGATATTTATGGATTCCTTGAGTGTTGCACTAGTGAATAGGCCAATGATGTTAAATAAGAAGATGGACAGGGTGTTGCTATTGAGACACAAGTCCTGTACAGCCTTCACTAATGTGAAGAAATCCTTCATGTGGAAAACTTGTTCAAAACTGTAGCAATTCGCCCATCCATTTTGACCAGTCATAGAGAAAATAGGGAATAAACAGACATTACTTCAGTTTGTCATTCTCCTTAGCAGCACCTCTAACAATCAGAGTCCACTTGCTGAACAACCCATACTCTCATGCAGTGTTAGTGTGGTTTTTGCCTTTGACTTGCTGTTCTTGTGAATTGTTTTGTTGGTGTATCTAAAATTACCTAGAGATCTTGATCAACTGGATCAATGGGCAAAGGAATGAGAGGTATTGTATTTTGGTAAAACTAACAAGGGCAGGACATGTGCAATTAAAAGTAGGGCCTTGAACAGTGCTGTAGAACAGAGAGACCTAGGGATTCAGATAGATCATTCTTTGAAGTTTGCGTTACATGTAGATCGGGGGGTTAAGAAGGTATTTAGCACACTTTCTTTCATTGCTCAGACCTTTGAGTGTAGGTGTTGGGACGTCATGTTGAGGTTGTACAGGACATTGATGGGGCTTCTCCCAGAATACCGTATGCAGTTCTGGTCATTCTATTAAAGGAAGGATATTTTCAAGCTGGAGAGGGTTCAGAAAAGATTTGGCAGAATGTTACTGGGAATGGAGGGTTTGAGTTATAAAGAGAGGCTGGATAGGCTGGGAGATAGTAGGAACTGCAGATGCTGGAGAATCCGAGACAACAAGGTGCAGGGCTGGATGAACACAGCAGGCCAAGCAGCATCATAGGAGCAGAGAGGCTGACGTTTCGGGCCTAGACCCTTCATCAGAAAAGGGGGAGGGGAAGGGGGTTTTGAAATAAATAGGGAGAGAGTGGGAGGCGGATAGAAGAGGGATAGAGGAGAGGATAGGTGGAGAGGAAACAAACAGGTCGAAGAGGCGGGGATGGGGCCAGGAAAGGTGAGTGTAGGTAGGGAGTTAGGAAGGGGATAGGTCA
>NC_063334.1:124359742-124376189 GCF_021869965.1 Rhincodon typus
TGCAGATGGCGGAAGTGTCGGAGGATGATGCGTTGGATCCGGAGGTTAGGATAGGCTGGGACTTTTTTTCACTGGAGCGTAGGAGGTTGAGGAGTCACCTTATAGAGGTTTATAAAATCATAACGAGTATAACTGAGGTAAATGGCAGGTTTCTTTTCCCTAGAGTGGGCAATTTCAAGACTGAGGGCAAATTTTTAAGCTGAGAGGAGAAAGATTTAGAAAAGACATGAGGGGCAACTTTTTTACACAGAGACTGTTCCTGTGTGGAATGAACTTCCAGAGAAAGTGGTGTATGTGGATACAGTTACAACGTTTAAAAGACATTTGGATAAATACAAGAATAAGAAATGTTTGGAGGGATATGGGCCAAGGCAGGTGAGACTAGTTTAGTTTGGGATTATGGTCAACATGGATTGATTGGACCAAAGGGCCTGTTTCCATGCTGTACGACTCTGTGACTCAATGACTAGGAGTGCAAGCTGAAAGGTTCGACAAAATATGTCTTTCACAACAACATTCAGGTTCTGTACTGCCAAACAACTATTAATAATGAATGACTAAAAAGAAAAGACTTGAGTTTCCATCACAACATTTGCGTCCATAACATGACCCAAAGTGTTTCACAGTCGTTGAAATCAGGAAATGTGGCTAATTTGAACATAGCAAGACTCCAGACACAAGTTAAGTTTGAAGTTGTAGTGAAATTACAACTGTACAGAGGTGCAGGAGCAGAGGAGCCTGGATATATATATCCATAAATCATTAAAGATGGTACAGGTTGAAAGAAGTGTTCATGAAACATTCAGCATGCTTGACTTTATTAACAGGAGCATAGACTACAAGGGCAAGGAGGTTATGTTGAACTTGTATAAGACACTAGTTCAGCCTCAGCTGGAGAGTTGCACTCAGTCCTAAGCACATGTACCTTGGGGACGATGTGAAGGCATTGGAGAAAGTACAGGATGGAATGAGAAACTATAATTATGCGGATAGATTGGAGAAGTTAGGACTGCTTCCTTGGAGAGCAGGAGCTTGAGAAGAGATTTGTTTGAGGGGTTCAAAATCATGAGGGGTCTGGACAGAGTAGAGCAGGAGAGACTGTTCCTGTTGGCAGAGGATTGAGAACTAGAGGGGTGCAAATTGAAGGCAATTGGAAAATAAAAGCAATGGTGACCCAGAACAAATGTTTCTAGGCAGCGAATGATCAGGATCTGGGGTGTGCTGCCCGGGTCTATGGTAGAGGCAACTTCAATCAAAGCTTTCAAGAGAAAATTGGATTATTAGCTAAAAAGGAAGAACAGGCAGAAAAGGTGGGAGAATGGCAGCAGGTGCTTATTTGCAATGGCCTCCTTCTGAGCTGTAACCAATTTGTAAGCCTAGAAATTGTAAGTCACTGGGAAGGAATATTGGTGGGGTGTAGAGTATGGATTCCAAACTCCCAAAACCCATTTGATGCCCCCAATGAAGGTGTGCTTTTCCCCTCCCAATTCCCCTGCTCCTTGTGTCTATGAAACGAAATAGGAGATGTTTAAACTGGTATGTCATCTCAGTGACTGCTGAGAAGACGGAGAAGCACATATTGTGATAGTAAACATAGAAACTTAAATGATAAAAGCAGAAGTAGGCCAGTCAGGCCTCGAACTTGTTTCACAATTCAACATGATTATAGCTGATGATAAGACCATAAGAAATAGGAACAGGAATAGCCCATTCAGCCCCTCGAGCCTTCTGTACCATTCATGACTGATCCAATACTCCCCATATCCACATTCCTTTCCACATAACCTTGATTTCCCTACTGATTAAGAATCTATCAATCTCAGCCTTAAACATGCATATGAACTCTGCCCCCACAGCTTTCTGTGGCAAGGAGTTCTACCTCACAATTCTCTTGGAGAAAAAGTTCCTCCTTATCTCAGTCTTAAATTGGCACCCCTTTAATTGGAATCTATGACCCTCTGGTCCTATACATGCCCATGAGGGACTCTCACTTCATCCAACTCAGTACCCTGTTCTGCTCTTTCTCCATACACTTTGATCCCTTTAGTCCTAAGAACTATATCTGAATCCTTCTTGAAACATTCAATGTTTTGGCATCAACTGCTTTCCGTGGCAGAGAATTCCAAAGGCTCACCATTCTCTGGATGAAGACATTTCTCCTCATCTCAGTCTTAAATGGTCTACCTCATATCCTTCGACAGTGACCCCTAGTTCTGGACCCCTTTATCATTGGGAACATTTTTCTGCATTTACCCTGTATGGACCTGATAAGATTTTGAAGATTTGGATAAATACAAGAATAAGAAATGTTTGGAGGGACATGGGCCAAGGCAGGTGGGACTAGTTTAGTTTGGGATTATGGTCAGCATGGATTGGTTGGACCAAAGGGCCTGTTTCTATGCTGTATGACTCTGTGACTCAATGACAAGGACTAGGACTAGGAAATCCCTCTTATTCTTCTCAACTCCAATGAATATAGTCCTAATTAATCCAGTCTCTCCTCATATGATAAATTGTACCATCTCAGGAATCAGTATGATAAACCCTTGTTGCACTGCAATAGCCAGAACATCCCTCTTCAGATACTGCACATAATTCTCCAGCTGTGGTCTCATCAAGCCCCTGTAGAATTGCAGTAAGACATCCCTGCTCCTGTACGTGAATCCTCTCGCAATGAAGGGCAACATCCCATTAGCCTTCTTCACCGCCTATTGCACCTGCATGCTTACTCTCAGCGACTGGTTTACAAGGTCTCATGACACCTTTTTCCATTTTTAACGACTAACTACCATCAGTAATCACCCATGTAGCCAATTATTTACAGGCAAAGCCTATTGCAAAGTAATGCAAACCATCAAAATTGAGGGAGGAGTAAGGAGAGTGGGAAGTGGCTAAATCAAAATTGATTTGGAGGGGGCTGGGTCTGTTTTTTTTAAAACTTGCAATCATCCATCTACTGTGGGTTTTGAACCTGGGTCTCCAGAACATTAGCTAAGTTTCTGGATTAAAGGGCTCAGGTGGTGAGTCCGAGCTGGGCTTGCCTGTTACTAAGAGAACTCATAGGAGCTCCACGGGGAAATTAGTTAGTGATTCCTCATGAACCCTGTAGGGGTTATCACACCTTCTGAAAGTCTAAGTAAACTACATGCGTTGGTTCCCCTTCATCAATTCTACAGGATACATCCTCCAAAAATTCTAGTAGATTTGACAAGCATGATTTCCCTTTTGTAAATCCATACTGACTCTGTCCAATCCTGTCACTGTTTTCCAAGTGCTCTGCTATTAAATCTTTTGTAATGGACTCCCAACTACCGATGTCAGGCTAACTGCTCTATAATTCCCTGTTTTCTCTCTCCCTTTTTTTAAATAGTGGGATTACATTAGCCATCTGATTCACTAAAGTCCTTTAGGTAACTCCAGATCCACAACAATGTGGTTGACTCTGCACTGCCCTCTAGGCAATTAGGGATGGGCAATAAATGCTGCTTAGCCAGTGACGTCCTTATCCCGTGAATGAATAAAGAATAAAGGAAAGTTACTTTGTGAATATTTATGTACAAAATAATGGAGGGCATGAGGCAGAAATCACATGACACCAGTTTATAAGCTTTCAGATGACAAAGGAGCAGTGCTTCAAAAGCTTGTGATTTCAAATAAACCTGTTGGACTATAACCTAGTGTTGTATGACTTCTGACTTTGTCCACCCCAGTCCAACACTGGCATCTCCACACCATGACAGGACATTAGGCATTGTGCATGTACTAACAGTTACTTTGTCCTCCTATTGACAGTGCCCCTTTAAGTATAGCCTCCATTTTGAAGTATGTAATTTGTCAGTACAAACCCTGAAGCGGCCATTATTCACGCTTGGTGGATATTTATAATCTCTCAGTTGCAGCAGCTGGCACACACCCTGAGGTAAATCATGCACTTCAGCTTTTTAGGAGGAAGGAGAACAATCTGAGCACAAAAAAAAAATTCAATATAATTTGGACAGAGCTCAACAGCATGTCCTTATTCCAGCATTCACTGGGCATAATGGAATCAATTGGACATTGACAACAAACCACTTCTGTCATTGAAATGCAAGGAGTGTTGAAATGGGGGAGGAGATGTTTGATTGGCAAAGCGCAGTCTGGCTAAAGGATTGGTGCTGCAGACATCTCCAGTTTGCTATTCGCACTCAGTTGCCCATTCCTATAGGGTCTGGACTGAACCCTGTCTTCCGATATAACCCCAGTATTTGCACCCCCACCCTCCATTAACGACACCCCCACCCCCCACACATGTGATAAAGCTGACAGGTTCCATATTCACTGTGCAAGTTTTTATTGATGTGGAGGTGCCAGTGTTGGACTGGGGTGGACAAGGTCAGAAGTGAACTGCGCCTGACGAAGGGGCAGCACTCTGAAAGCTTGTGATTTCAAATAAAGCAGTTGGGCTATAACTTGGTGTCGTGTGACTTCTGATCAAGTTTTTATTTTCATCAAAGAACAGGATATGGGTGTCTCTAGCTGGGCCAGCATTTATTGCCCATTCCTAATTATCTGCTTGAACTGAACAGCACCATTTCAGAGGGTGGTTAAGAGTCAGCTACATTGCTGTGGGTCTGGAGTAACGTGTAGGTCAGACTGAGTGAGGATGGCAGATTTCCCTCTCTGGAGTAAACCATACACACACTCGTCAATGGTTTAACAGTCACCATTCAGCGAGATTTCTCACTCAAGACCTAACCTGGTCAGTTTCTTTTCAGAGGTTTCAAGACTTTCCCATTCGTGTATTGTGGCGAACTTCTGACAAATTGACACGACTTCTATGCTGAACAAGATGTTATTGCTGGGGAATCAATCTTTAGCAGGTCAGCATTGCACACTCCCACACCAAAGCCAAGTTCCAAAAATGCCAGATGCAGAAGAAGTCCCTGTTTCCAGCTTTAAAATGCATTTCTGCCCCAACCTTGCTACAGCAGCAGTGGGATATTACCATCCAAACATAGTCCCACCCAGAACCCAGCAAGTGAGATGCTTAATCATGTCCTACATTAACTTTTTGTTCTATTGGTTCTAAGACTCTCAGTGACACATTTAAATTTCAATTTCTGCTTGTGCCAAAAACACAGACAGCATTATGGTTTCATATGGATGAGACTGGAGTCACTTGTATACTTTCCTTGACTTGGAAATATATCGCCGTTCCTTCACTGTTGCTGGGTCAAAATCCTGGAATTCCCTCCCTAATGGCATTATGGGTCAACCTACAGCTGATGGACTGTAGCATTTCAAGAAGGCAGCTCACCATCACCTTCTCAAGTGCAACTAGGGATGGGCAAGAAATGCTGGCCAGCTAGCAAACCCACATCCCGCAAATGAATTAAAAAACTCAGACTGAACAGGTGGAGTACATTCTGTTCCGTAAAGATATTTGTAAACGTGTTGGCTTTCATGACAAGAAAGCACAATTTTATTGTGGTTTGATTCAGCAACATTGAAGGAACAGCGATATATTTCCAAGTCAGGATGGTGAGTGGCTTGGAGGGGATATTGCAGAGGGCATTGTTCCCATGCATGTGATACTTTTGTCCTTCTAAATGGAAGTGGTTGTGGATTTGGAAGCTGCTGACTAAGAAGGACACCCAGATCTCATTGAACATTCCCCTCTCTCAATTTACAGCCATTCAAATAATAATCGGCCTTTCGATTTTTGCTTCAAAGTGGATATCCTCACATTTAACCACATTGTACTGCATCTGCCATGCATTTGCACACTTACTCAGCCTGTCAAATCACACTGCAATATCTCTGCATCCTTCTCATACCTCGCCCTTCCACCCAGCTTTGTGATTGCGGTGATTGTAACAAAGTCAGCCTGGTGAAATCCAGGGTTCCCTGATTGGGACTGTTAATCTGGTCCAATCAGGGAGCCCTAGCTGGCAGATATAAACAGCAGTGTCAGAGGTTCTGTTGACTCTGAGGGAGCTGGATCAGTGTGAAGGACTCACCAGGTATAAATAAAGGGTGACTTGATATTGGCCTCTGTGGAATTATTTCAGTTGATTATGCAATTTTGAGATATTATATTTAGTTCCCTTATCTAAATCATTAATATATATTGTGAATAGCTGGAATCTTAGTACAATCCCTGCGGTACCCCACTAGTGACTGCTTGGTTTTCAGAAAAAGGTCCATTTATTCCTATTTTTAGTTTCCTGTCAGCTAATCAATTTTCTATCCGTCTCAATACTTTACCCCCACCCCTGTCCTATGCATATTAATTTTAAACATTAATCTCTTATGTTGAAAGCCTTTTGAAAGTCCAAATAAACCACATTCACTGGTTCTCCAATCAACTCTACTATTATATCCATGAAGAATTCCAGTAGATTTGTCAAGCATGATTTCCCTTTTGCAAATCCATGCTGACTGTGTCTGACTCTATCACTGTTTTCGCAGTGCTATGCTATTAAATCCTTGATAATAGACTCTAGCGTTTTCCCCACTACTGACTTAGACTCACAGGTCTATAATTCCTTTTTTTTCTATACCTTCCTTTTTAAATAGTGGGATTACATTAACTACCCTCCAATCTGCAGGAACTGTTCCAAATCAAATCAAATAACATCCAGGAGCATAATAGCTAAGTAAAAATGGCCTGGAGATGCTGGTATATTCCAGTGTATCTGGCAGTGGTGAGTTGTGCCACATACAACAAGTGGTGGAAAGGGGTAGGAAAGGCAGAGTATGTGTCAAGTTTAGCTAAACCTATACAAGACACTAGTCAGACCACGATTGGATGAACAGTTTTGAGACCTTTATCGAGGGAAAGATATACTGGCATTGCAGACTATCCAGAGAAGCTTGACTCAGTTGATACCCAATGTGGAGGGACTATCTTATGAGGTGAGGCCAAGGAAATTAGGTCAGCACTCATTGGAGTTTAGAAGAATGAGAGGCAACCTTATTGAATCATGCAAGATTTGTTTCCTGATATCAAACTGAATGGGCTAGCTCTAATTTTCTGGTTATTGCGGATTGTCCCAGCACGGTCCCAGCACAGAAAGACTTTCTGTCTATCTGCTTTCTCAACTCTGCTTCCTTAGCTTCAAGACCTATGTGCAATCATTCCTCAACTCTCTAGAGGCAATGTCACTGGATCAGCAATCCTCCCAAGAGGCCTGGATTTGAATCCCAGCGTAGGACCTGGTGAAATGTAAATTCAATTCATAAAATGAAATCTAATCTCAGTAATGGGGCCAGGAAACCAGTATCCATGTTGGGAAAAACCCCGTCTTCTTCACTAATGTCCTTCAGGAAGGGAATACTGCCATCCTCACCTGGTCTGACCTACATGTGACTCCAGGTTCACAGCAATGTGGCCAAATCTTAACTTGCCTCTGAAATGGCCAAGTAAGACACTCAGTTCAGGGGGCAATTAGGGATAGGCAGCAAATTTCCAGCCACATTCCATGAAAGATAAAAGAAGTCAGGGATATAGGCCAAATTTCTTTAACTTATCTTCCAAATCTAAAGCTTTGGATTTTGAGGATGTGATAGAGAGGAAGAGCTTATGAGGTAGGGAATTGGGATTGGTTTTCGATGGAGAACATGCAGGACATGGCCAATGGGCAGGAGGGGCAGTGATACACATGAATAAGAAGTGAGTCCTCATTGCTGAGCTTTGATTTGAAAAGCCCTGATTGTTATATGAAGAAACTGGCATAGGTGAGCCATTTAGTAGACTTTGAGAGGAGAATAATTCTGAATAGAAGCTGGAAATTATCCTTTACTTTGAGGTTCTTTCCTCTGAGGGGGGTATGGGAATTGGAACATAATCTCTTCCACTTCGTTGATTTGATTGATTCACTCTCATATTTTATGTAACAATGGGATATGAAATATATTCCCAAACCATCAAATAACCCATCCATGAGAGTATTGTAATTGCAGCCTGTTGCAGGTAATCATTTTCTCCTATTAGGGCTCTTAACTCTCAAATTATAAACATCATGCAAACCATTACAACCTATTATTCCAAAAACAGCACTGAATGCTCAGGAAAGCTGCCAGTTCTTTTAAAGGGCCTTTGTCTTGTTGAGAATAAATTGAGGTAGTTTTGTTTTGGAGGACGGAGGTGAACCTGAAGATTTGCATATCATTTGTCAAACCAAGACTTGGCACGGTCCATCCACAGAACTGTTCAGAAAATCGGTTACTGTTTCATCCACAGCCATTCTGCAATTGATAATCTTCCACGAACAGAAATGATGAACTCAGGAAAGGTTTTCATTTCCAGAGATTGTTTTGCAATTGCAGGAAGTGCCAGAATTATCAAATAACATTTACAGTCTCTCTCTCGCACATTCTGTCTCTCCCAAAACGTTACTGAAGTTGATGATCAGTTGAACAATTAAAAGATTGAGGTTGATAAATTTTGTTGTAGGATAAGGACATTAAGGTAGCACTTCTTAAAAAACTCTAACCACCATTACCCTAGTATGAACCATGTCACTGGAGCAGAAAGAGGAGTGGGGTTAAGTGGGAGAGTCGGTGTGATGACCGGTGAGAGTAGTGGGGAGAGGAGCTAAACTCTGAGGCAACCTCTGAGATAGTGAGGGATCCCAAAATTTCAACTCACGAACCCACATGGCATCCTGATCCCACCCCTCCTGCTTTGGGAAGCCCTATCGGGGACATTAGAAAACCTTAAGGCAAATAATAGAATCATTGTACAAAACAACCATGATCTGATTAATATTCACTGTAATGTAATCTTCACAGCACCTTCCAAACCCATGACCACTTCCATCTAGAAGGACAAGGATATTAGATACATAGGAACACCACCACCCATAAGTTCCTCTCCAAGCCATTTGCCCTCCTGACTTGGAAATATATCGCTACTTTCCCTCTTAAACAATTGTGGTTCTACCTCCAGCAAATGGACTGCAGCAGTTTAATAAGACAGCTCACCAATACTTTCTCAAGGGCAATAAATGTACAGTCTGTCCCCAGTCTGGTGTTATGACATGACATTATGGCCATTTGCCATTAGTGGAATCTGGGACAGGTCTAAATAAAATGAAAAGTTTTGTTCCAGAGCTATAGCCAAAAGACTCAAGGATCTGGCCTACAGTGGGTTCAGTAATTCCTTATGTACCTATACTTTGGAAGTTCCCTCAATCTACACTACCTTTTACTACCCAATCCCCCCACCCTCAAACTAGCCTCACCAACACAAATAAAAATAAAACATTATGGATGCTGGAAATCTGAAACAAACACAAAGAATGCTGGAGAAACTCAGCAGGTCTGGCAACCACTGTTTTATTTGTTCATGGGATGTGGGTGTTGCTGGCTGGCCAGTAATTATTTCCCATGTCTAGGTGCCTTGAGAAGGTGGTGGTGAGCTGCCTTCTTGAACTACTACAGTCCATATGCTATAGGTACACCCACAATGCCCTTGGAGGGGGAATTCCAGGATTTTGTTCCAGTGACAGTGAAGGAAAGATGATATATTCCCAAATCAAAATGGTGAGTGGTTTGGAGGGGAACTTGTACAGGGTGGTGTTCCCATGTATCTGCTGCCCTTGTCCTTTTAGGTGGAAGTGGTCATGAGGTAGAAGGTGCTTTCTAAGGATCTTTGGTAAATTTCTGCAGTGCATCTTGTAGATAGTACACACTGTTGCTATTGAGCGTCGGTGGTGGAGGGAGTGGATGTTTGTGGATGTGGTAGCAGTTAAACGGGCTGCTTTGTCCTGGATGGTGTCAAGCTTTTTGAGTGTTGTTGGAGCTGCACCTATCCAGGCAAGTGGGGAGTATTTCATCACACTCCTGACTTGTGCCTTTTAGATGGTGGACAGGCTTTGGGGAGTCAGGAGGGGAGTTACTTAACACAGTAATCTTAGCCTCTGACCTGCTCTTGTAGCCACCATATTTGTATGGCTGGTCCAGTTCAGTTTCTGGTCAATGGTAATCCCCAGAGTGGTGATAGTGAGGGAGTCAGTGACAGTAACACCATTGAATATCAAAGGATGGTGGTTAGATTATCTCTTGTTGGAGATGCCTGGAATTTGTGTGGTGTGGATGGAACTTGCTACTTGTCAGCCTAAGCCTGGATATTGTCCTGGTCTTGCTGGATTTGAACATGGACTGCTTCAGTATCTGAGGAGTCGCAAATGGTGCTGAACATTGTGCCATCATCGGCGAATATCCTCACTTCGGACCTTGTGCTGGAGGGAAGATCATTGATGAAGCAGCTGAAGATTGTTGGTCCTCAGTCACTACCCTGAGGACCTCCTGCAGAGATGCTCTGGAGCTGAGATGACTGGCCTCCAACAACCACAACCATTGTCCTCTCTACACTGTGTGACTCCAACCACCGGAGAGATTGCCCCTAATATTCATTAATTCCAGTATTGCAAGGGTTCCTTGATGCCACACTTGATCAAATGCAGCCTTGATGTCAACAGTTGTCACTCTCACCTCTGAAATTCAGCTCTTTTAATGAGCACTCATCTCTCTGATCCAAGCATCCACCTTGAGCTTCTAAAGCATGACTATTCACGGGATATCCTGCCGTTGTGTTCAGCCCAGTCATTAAGCCAAGGCCCCATCTGCTCTCTTAGCCACTCATGGAGAAAAACTGCAGAAAGCTGCAATACAAAGGGAATTAGGTACATGAAACACAGAAATCCAGCACACAGGGGCAGCAGGTAATTGGGAGGCTTATGGAATGTTGGCCCTTATTTCAAGAAGGATAAGGGTAGGGAAGACATACTGCAACTGTACAAGGTGCTGGGGAGGTCACACCTGGAGCACTGCGAGCAGTTTTTCTTGCCCTAATTAAGGAAAGATATCATTTCTATGGAGGTAGTTCAGATAAGGTTCACTAAGATGATCCCTGGTATAGAGGAATTGTCTTATGATCAAAGGCTAAACAGGTTGGAAGTCTACTCGCTGGAGTTCAGGAGAGTGAGAGGTGATCTCATTGAAATATCTAGGATTCTTAAGGGGCTTGACAGGGTAAATGTTTAGAGGATGTTTCCCCTCGTGGGAGAGTCTAGGGCCAGACAGCATAGTTGAAGTATAAAGAGGTACCAATTTAACACTGAGATGAGAAGGAATTTCTTCTCTTAGAGCATTGAGAGCCTTTGGAACTCTTTGCCACAAAGAGCTATGGGGGCAGGGTCCTTGTGTACATTTAAGACTGACATAGAGAGATTCAGCCGGAGAGTCAAGGATTACAGAAATAGGGCAGGAAAGTGGACATAAGGAATGTCGAATTAGCCATGATCCTATTGAATGGCAGCTGTGAGATTCCCCCAAGTGTCAGTAAATCCCATTCCATCATCATTACCAGAATAGATTATCTTCCCAATAGCTTGTCATATGGTGACTATCTTGGTGGCACAATTACAAAGGAAAATGTTCCTCATTCAGATGGAGATGAGGAGGCATTTCTTTTCACAGAAAGCTGTTAGTGTTTCAAGTTCTCTGCCAGAGAGAACAGCAATGTCTGGGTCATTAAACTTATCAAGACTGAGGTAGAAGGAATTGGAGTCAAAATTTAGGGGAGGTGTGAGCATTCGGGGGGGTGGTGGTGGGTTGGTGGTGGTGGTGGGAGGAAGGGGGAAGGATGTTGATGAAAAAGTGGAATTGAAGCCACAATCAGATCAGCCATGATCCTGTTGAATGGCAAAGAGACGTGAGGGGCTGATTGGCCTACTCCTGCCCAATATTTCATTTTTTCTTAGGTTTATCTGGTGTGTGTTTTGGAACATTACTGCACCTTTATCCTACATTAGAACAACATCTACACTTCAAAACTGTTCTTCTCCCCTTGTGAGAGAGTCTTGGACCAGAGGGCATAATCTCAGAATAAGGGGTGACATATTTATGACAGAGCTGAGGAGGGTAGTGAATCTCTGGAATTCTTTACCACAGTGGGCTGTCAAGGCCTGGGTCATTAAATTTATTTAAGGCTTTTTAATCAGTGATCAGGGGTTATGCGGGAAAGGCAAGAAAGTGGAGTTGAGGACTATCAGATCAGCCAGAATCCCATTGAATGGCAGAACAGACTCAATGGGCCAAATAGCCCACTTCTGCTCCTACATCTCATGATCTGAATAAGTTTACATTGGAATTGGCTAGTGACTTGAGGGAGAGAGCAACCAGTCTTTCAAATCAAGCTAAATTTGACCATCTCCCCCTTGGATGTCAGTGACAGTGAAATGATAGAGCGATCATCACATTGTGAAAATCCTAATTAACTGTCACCACAAAGGAGTTGTCCTTGACTGCTTCAGTAACTGATTACTGCCACTTGTGTGCACAATAACTGACAGCTATGGCAGGCTGCTCAATGACTAATATTTGACCAGATGAATACAATGCCTCTGCTTTGTTCTCTGGGGAGCCACTTGCTGTCGCTGGGAGTGGTAATACTGTTGTTAATGCTGGAGAACAAAAGAGCAGAAATGAATTCTGGTTTTATAATGTGTGGCTGGAATTAGACCCACAATTGATGACCTGAATCTAATATAATTTCAAATGAAAAAAAGACTTGATTGCTCCTTCAGATTTGCACACTGTCCAAAATGAGTTTTTATTATGTAGAATGTAAACCTATAACTTCTCATTCCTAATCAAATTATAAACCTTTCTATCTCCTTAAATTGCACCAGCAATTTTCATTTGAGTAGAACCCACATTACCAAAAGTGCTATTATAGTCTCCGCCTGAATTTTTGGTGCAGTGCTCTCTCTTCCAGTAATTTTCTGTCACTTTTATTTTACTTTTATTACTGGGAGGTTTGATAGATGTTTTCAAAAGCATTAGAGTGTGGTCAGAGTGGTCAGGGAGAAACTGTTCCCATTCATAAAATGATCAAGTAAGGAGACACATATAAAATAATTCTCAAAAGAAGCAAATAGGACTATGAGACGTAGGAACAGAAGTAAACCATTCAGCCCATCAAGTCTTTCCCACCATTCAACCAGATCATTGATAATCTCATTTGATAATCCTCAGCTCCTGACTTTCCTTCCTTTTCCCATGACTCTTGATTCCCTCACTGATTAAAAATCTATCTGGGCTTGAATATACTTCATGATCCAGCCCTGACAGTCCTCTGCAGTAAAGAATTCCACAGACTCACTAACCTCTGAGAGTAGAAATTCCTCCTCACCTCTGTCTTAAATGAGTGATTCCTTATTCTGAGAAGATGACCTCTGGTCCTGGACTCTCCCACAAGGGGAAACAATCTTTCCACATCTACCTTGTCAAGTCCCCTAAGAATACAGGATCAAACTCCTCGAGCCTCTCCTCATAAGACAGTCCTAGGACCAGTCAAGTGAACCTACTCTAGACTGTCTCCAATGGTAGCCCACCTTACAGGCAGCACAGTGGCTCAATGGTTAGCACTGCTGCCTCATAGCACCAGGGACCCAAGTACAATTCCATCTTCAGGTGACTGTCTGTACAGAATTTGTAATTCTCCACATGTCTGTGTGGGTTTCCTCTGGATGCTTTGGTTTCCTCCCACAGTCCAAAGGTAGGCAGTGTTACTGGATTTGGTCTGGGTGGGATGCTCTTTGGAGCGTCAATAGGCCTCATGGCCTGCTTCCACAATAGGGATTCCATGATTATGTCTCTATGGCAGGATTATGGGAAAGTCATTCGGGGAATGTTATGACTGAGGAGCCTAATATTCTGCCACGTGATTGCTAAGCTCTGGAATGTTTATTATTTGGCTAAATCTATTAAGTAAATTTAGATTTTACCAGTTACCTTGATGGGATTCGAATCCATGCTCCCCATCTGAAACTATGAGACCGAATGTTTGCTCCAGTAGCATTTCCACTACATTACCGTGCCTGCCTCATATCTGTAGCTGTCAGTCCCTCCTGTTAACTGGAGGCCTGGTGAGTGTCAGTAGTTCATAGGCCCTGTAGTGTGGGTGTGGGGTGAGGGAAAGATGGAGGAGGTTTCCTTATGGGGACAAGTGCCCAGAGGAACACTCTTCTCCCTGACCCGAAGATATGAGAGACGTACACTAACCCAGTTCTGCCAGTCATGATCCTTTGGGTCCAGGGGCTCAACGCAACCCCATGAGCACTAGATGACATCAATACCCTCAACTCTGGAGCAGTGATGGGGATACCAACCCCCAGCAAGAGCTTAAAAAGGGGGGCACAACAACATCATCACAAACAAAATGGAAATTTGTCTCCCCGAGAAGCTGTGGGGGCTGAGGATCAGGAGGGGATAGAACAAAAACAGAAGGTGTCGGAAAAACTCAGCAGGTCCGTGGGGAGGGAAATAGAGTTAATGTTTTGAGTCCAGTGACCCTTCTTCAGGAAGGGTTGGATCAGGTTTTCTTTGATGATGTTAAGACCACAGTTCAATAAACATACTGGAAGGGCTGAATGGCCTACATTGGGGCAATCCCAACAGCTTCTCCAATGGCAGTATGCTGAAGACATTGGACCATGGTCAAAGCCACCAACTGACAAGCAGCATGAATGTAAGGAGTTCTTAGGGCCATAGCATGAAACTAATGGAAAACTGTCCGATTTGACGAAGAGGAGCAGGTGAAGCAGGCTTATTGTACGAGCTAACAGAGTGATATATATCCCAGAGGCAGCCTAAATAACTGATGAGCTACACTCCACTTGTGTTTCACTGCAGGCTGTGGTTTTC
This sequence comes from Rhincodon typus, assembly GCF_021869965.1. Lineage (NCBI taxonomy): Eukaryota > Metazoa > Chordata > Chondrichthyes > Orectolobiformes > Rhincodontidae > Rhincodon > Rhincodon typus. Next base: position 124,374,440 of record NC_063334.1, read on the forward strand.
ATCATTGAGGCTGAGGAGGCCACAAGAACATTCATTCAATGCAGCTTCCATTCCTTTTCACATCCAGCAGCTTCTCAACATTGGAAATGTCAAGGTTTGGAAGTGAACGACTGCGATTAATATTAGAAATCAGCCCCAGCATTCATCACATAGAGGTTGCATTACAGATAACAAGGTGTAAAGCTGGATGAACACAGCAGGCCAAGCAGCATCAGAGGAGCAGGAAGGCTGACGTTTCCAGCCTAGACCCTTCTTCAGAAATGGGGGAGGGGAAGGGGGTTCTGAAATAAATAGGGAGTGAGGGGGAGGCGGATAGAAGATGGATAGAGGAGAAGATAGGTGGAGAGGAGACAGACCGGTCAAAGGGGCGGGGATGGAGCCAGTAAAGGTGAGTGTAGGTGGGGAGTTAGGGAGGAGATAGGTCAGTCCAGGGAGGACAGACAGGTCAAGGGGGCAGGATGAGGCTAGTAGGTAGGAGATGGGGGTGAGGCTTGAGGTGGGAGGAGGGGATAGGTGGGAGGAAGGACAGGTTAGGGAGGCGGGGACGTGCTGGGCTGGTTTTGGGATGCGGTAGGGGGAGGGGAGATTTTGAAGCTTGTGAAGTCCACATTGATACCACTGGGCTGCAGGGTTCCCAAGCGAAATATGAAATGCTGTTCCTGCAACTTTCAGATGGCATCGATGTGGCACTGCAGGAGGCCCAGGATGGACATGTCATCCAAGGAGTGAGAGGGGGAGTTGAAGTGGTTCGCGACTGGGAGGTGTAGTTGTATGTTGCGAACCGAGCATAGGTGTTCCACAAAGCGGTACGCAAGCCTCCGCTTGGTTTCCCCGATGTAGATGAGGCCACAACGGGAACAGCAGATACAGTATACCACATTAGCAGATGTGCAGGTGAACATCTGTTTGATGTGGAAGGCCTTCTTAGAGGTGGGGGTGGGGGGTGTGTAGGGGCAGGTGTAGCACTTCCTGCGGTTGCAGGGAAAAGTGCCGGGGTGGTGGGCTGGTGGGGAGCGTGAAGAGGACAAGGCAGTCACAGAGAGAGTGGTCCCTCCGGAAAGCAGATAAGGGTGGGGAGGGAAAAATGTCTTTGGTAGTGGGGTCAGATTGCAGATGGCAGAAGTGTCGGAGGATGATGCCTTGGATCCAGAGGTTGGTGGGGTGGTACGTGAGGACGAGGGGGATTCTGTTTTGGTTGTTATTGCGGGGAGGGGGTGTGAGGGATGAGTTGCGGGAAATGCGAGAGACATGGTCGAGGGCATTTTCGACCACTGTGGAGGGGAAGTTACGGTCCTTGAAAACGTCTATTCCGAGGTTACATTACAGTCAGGTTCTCTCTACATTGACCATTACTCATGCTCAGTTAAGGCACAGCAAGAGATTAGATACAGAGTAAAGCTTTCACTACACTTTCTCCATAAAACACTCCCAGGACAGATTGAGCATGGGGTTAGATACAAAGTAAAGCTCCGTCTACACTGTCCCTATCAAACACTGCCAGGACAGGGACACCACGGGGTTAGATAGGAAGTAAATGTCTGCTCTGTCCATAATTCACTGTTAGTTAATGTACAGCATGGGTGTGATATTGCTTGATGATTGCTTGACGATGGTGAAGCAGTAATGTGCCTGGTCTCGGAATCCAAAGGTGCATCTCTGGGGTAACAAGGTGTAGAGCTGGATGAACACAGCAGGCCAAGCAACATCAGAGGAGCGGGAAAGCTGACGTTTCGGGCCTAGACCCTTCTTC
>NC_063334.1:124381189-124424795 GCF_021869965.1 Rhincodon typus
TAGGCCCGAAATGTCAGCTTTCCTGCTCCTATGATGCTGCTTGGCCTGCTGTGTTCATCCAGCTCTACACCTTGTTATCTCAGATTTTCCGACATCTGCAGTTCCTACTATCTCTGGAGCAGATAACCTCCCTGCTAAAGAGACCATTGACTTAAAGATCCAGAAACCAATAGTTTCTTCCCAGAGCAGGAAGATTGTTGACTCTAACATTGACTCCTGATCATGAGAATTTGGGCATGAAGTCAATGGAAATATCAGTCTTGCTGTATATAGATCCTGACTTGTATGGTGTACTGGCTATGTAATGCCATTAACTTGTCATCCATGTAGAGATTTCACCCTACCTCATCAATTATAAGAATATTAAACTCTGATCAGTGGTATGATTGATATTCAATGCCCATTAATGTTAATTGACAGTGATACATTGAAATGCCTGCACAATTTTATACAGTTGACTGTAGTAAAGTAATTATTGTGATTTGATGATACTGGTTAATTCTGAGTATATCTACTCATATCTACTAATTACTTGTATGTACAATATTGTGATTTTGCAAAGGCAATAAAGAGCTCTTAGTGAATGGCTTGTTGGCTGATATCTTTCTTGGTGATTCAGCAAGGAACACAAGAAAGTAAGAAATTGGAACAAGTGTCATTCCTTTAGTTCCCTTGACATAGTCACACCATTCAAGATTGAGCCTTGACTGATCTCCATCTTCCCACATTGTTCCCTTCCATCTCTTAGCCTTCAGAATATACCAATCACCTTCTTGAATGTACTCATCAACTGAGTGTCAAAGTTTCGCTGAGTTATAGAATTCAAAAGATTTATGACTCTCAGAATTAAGAGATTTCCCTCAATTTCCCTCCCAAATTGTCTCCCCATTTATTCTGTGGGATAATGTAATTTTTCCTCTTTTTTCAAGTGTTTGCCCTCTCTTTTAAATCTGCCATCGTCACTCCTCAAAAAACAATCTTTAGCCTTACTGTCTTTGCAAACTATCATCGCATTTCTTAGATAACAAGGTATAGAGCTGGATGAACACAGTAGGCCAAGCAGCATCAGAGGAGCAGGAAAGCTGACGTTTCGGGTCGAGACCCTTCTGAAGAACCTTCTGAAGACCCTTCCTGCTCCTCTGATGCTGCTCGGCCTGCTGTGTTCATCCAGCTCTACACCTTGTTATCTCAGATTCTCCAGCATCGGCAGTTCCTACTATCTCTATCGCATTTCTTACATATATTTCTGCATTACATTCCAACTTGAGTATTTCTACTTAATTCATACAATCTAGAATTGAAAACTAGTCTCAGTATTCGAGACCATGAAACTATCACCAATTGTTGTAAAAACTGATCTAATTCACAAGTAAATAAAATCAGCCGTCCTTGCCTGGTCTGGCTTACATGTGATTCCAGAACCACAGCAATGTGGTTGACTCTTAATTTCCCTCTGAAATGGCCTGGTGAGATGCGCAGTTCGAATATAATTGGGGATGGGCAACGAAAGTTGGCCTTACTAATGACATCAACATCTGTGAAAGAATAAACAAAAAAGAATCCCTTGATATAATTAACATTTAGTAATCTATCAGTCTCAGACTTGAACATATGGCTGAGTTTCCACAGCCCTCAGAGGTAGAGAATTCCAAAGACTCACTGCACTTTGCATGAAAAATGCTTCCTCATCACTTTTCAAAGTCCAACTCTTTATCCTGAGGTTGTGTCCCCCAGTTCAAGACTCCAAGCTGGTAGGAACTTCCTATCTATATTTACCTTGTCACACCCTGCAAAAGGTTGGTAATTTTATCACTTTTCATGCTTCAGAATTCTAGAGGACACACTAGACAGTCCAACAAGCCCTGCATTCAGCCTGGGAACATGTGCTGCACTCTATCCCTGACAAATATCTCCACAAAGCTCTGAAGCACCTTTGGACATTTCATTCTGTAAAGCTGTTATACAGCTAAAAGTTAGTGCTGCTGTGGCCCTGCATTCTAGATTTTCCCAGCCAGGGAACAGTTTCTTACTATTTATCCAGCCAAAGTCCCATAAAAAGTCCAATATGTGTTTGTGAGGGCATTTTTCATTCCACCCAATTCCAGGGAGCAATAGGCCTACTCCCTGGAAGTGGCCATGGAGGAAGACAGGGTGGTAAAGAAGGCATACTTGGTATGCTTCCAAGGTATGCTTGCCTTTATTGGTCGGGGAATTGAGTACAAGAATCAGGATCAAAAATAAAGTTGCTGGGAAAGCTCAGCAGGTCTGGCAGCATCTGTGAAGGCAAAAACAGAGTTAACGTTTCAGGTCCGGTGACCCTTCCTCAGAACCCGAAACGTTAATTCTGTTTTTTCCTTCACAGATGCTGCCAGACCTGCTGAGTGTTTCCAGCAACTTTCTTTTTGTTCCTGATTTGACAAGGTCCCTCATGGCAGGCTGATACAGAAGGTAAAGTCGCACGGGGTCAGAGGTGAGCTTGCAAGATGGATAAAAAATTGGCTTGGTCATAGAAGACAGATGGTAGCAGTAGAAGAGTGCATTTCTGAATAGAGGAATGTGACTAGTGGCGTTCCTCAGGGATCAGTGTTGGGACCTTTGCTGTTTGTAATATATGTAAGTGATTTGGTGGAGAATGTAACTGGTCTGATTAGTAAGTTTGCTGATGACACAAAGGTTTTGCAGATAGCGATGAGGACCATCAAAGGATACAGCTGGATATAGATGGTTGGTGACTTGGGCAAAGGGATGGCCAATGGAGTTTATTCCGGCAAAATGTGAGGCAATACATTTTGGAAGGTCTAATCCAGATGGAAAGTATACAGTAAATGGCAGAACCCTTAAGAATACTGATAGGCAGAGGAATCTGGGTGTACAGGTACACAGGTCACTGAAAGTGGCAACGCAGGCGGAAAAGGAAATCAACAAGGCATATGGCATGCTTGCCTTCATTGGCCAGGGCATTCAGTTTAAAAATTGGCAGGTAATATTGCAGCTTTATAGAACCTTAGTTAGGCCGCATTTGGAATATTGTGTTCAATTCTGATCGCCACACTACCAGAAGGATGTGGTGGCTTTGGAGAGGGTACAGAAAAGATTTACCAGGATGTTGCCTGGTATGGAGGGCCTCAGCTATGAAGAGAAGTTGGAAAAACTTGGGTTGTTCTCACTGGAATGATGGAGATTGAGTGGCGACCTGATAGAGGTCTACCAGATTATGAAGGGCATGGACAGACTGGACAGTCAGAAGCTTTTTCCCAGGGTGGAAAAATCAGTTACCGGGGGCATGAGTTTAAGGTGCGAGGGGCAAGGTTTAAAGGTGATGTACGAGGCAAGTTTTTTACACAGAGGATGGTGGGTGCCTGGAACTCGCTGCTGGGGGAGGTAGTGGAAGCAGATACTATAGTGACTTTTAAAGGGTGTCTTGACAGATATATGAATAGGATGGGAATAGAGGGATACGGTCCCCAGAAGGGTAGGGGGTTTTACTTGTGACGGGCAGCATGTCGATGCAGGCTTGGAGGGCCAAAGGACCTGTTCTTGTATTGTAATTTTCTTTGTTCTTTGTTCTTTGTTCTTTGATTTACAGCATCTGCAGTTCTTTTGGTTTTTACAAGAATCAGGATGTTATATTGCAGCTTTATAAGATTTTGGTTAGGCCACACTTAAGAGCATTGCATTCAATTTTGGTCGCCACATTACAGGAAGCATGTGGAGGCTTTGGAGACAATGCAAAAGAGATTTACCAGGGTGCTGCCTGAATTAGAGGGCATGAGCTATAAGGAGAGGCAGAAAAACTTGGGTTGTTTTCTCTGGAGCGGTGGAGGCTGACGGGAGACTCGATAGAAGTCCATAAAATTGTGCAATGCATAGGTAGGGTTGACAGTCAGAAACTTTTACCCAGAGTTGAAATGTCCAAAACCTTCTCTCTGTGTCCACTCCATCAAAATCTTTCATTATTTTAGAGACCTTGATGAGGTCATCCATCAGGAGCAAATCTAAGTGGCGCCATGTGAGTGATAAATAATGGAACAATTTCATTGGGAAAGTTCCAGGCTTAATGGGTTGATTGCTGTTTGTGCTCGATAATAGGTGAGTGTCTGGCAATTAGTGCTGGTTGTAAAACACTAAAGAGAAGTTTGGAGCAGAGGGACACGGAATCTTTTTTCGAATCCTTTGTCTGTTTGTTGCTGTTTGTTCCAATGGAGGCAGATTAGGTTTCAACACCATGGACAGTACCAGGGCGGGCTGATGGGTGCTTGGAGTTGTGGAGGGGATCATATTGGGTGCCAGATTGATGGAAGGAATACCACCCCAACACCCACAGTCTTTTTCCTTCCTTTGTGGGATGTGAGTGTCACTGTCAAGGCCCTCATTTGATCTAAATCTTGAATTGCCCTTGAACAGAATGGCTTGCCATGTCATTTCAGATGGCGGTTAAGAAATCTTTATGAGTCTGGATCACACATACGCCAGACCAGGTAAGGATGGCAGAATTCCTTCCCTAGGGGAAATGAGCTCAAATCCCTTCATAATAAAAGCAAAATACTGTAGAAGCTGGAGTTCAGATGAAAGGGTGTTTCTCATAAAGACTTAAAAACTTCTAACAGGACTAGAAAGGGTAGATGCAGGGAGGATGTTCCCAATGGTGGGTGTGCCAGAACCAGGGGTCACAGTATGAGGATTCAGGGCAGATCATTCAAGACGGAGATGAGGAGATATTTCTTTACCTAAAGAGTGGTGAGCCTAAGGAATTCATTACCACAGGAAGTAGCTGACGCCAAAACATTGAACGTATTCAAGAGGTGGCTAGATATAGAAATTGGGGTGAATGGGATCAAAGGTTATGGGGAGAAAGCAGGATTAGACTATCAAGTTGGACAATCAACCTTGATCATGATGAATGGCGGAGCAGGCTTGAAGGGCCAAATGTCCTCCTCCTGCTCCTATCTTCTATGTTTCTATGAAATCTGAAACAAGCACAGAGAATGCTGGAGAAATCCAGCATCAATGGAGGCAGAAATAGAGTTTACATCAAGCTGTTTCAGAAAACACATGAACTGAAGTGATTCTAGAAGGCAGCTCACAGGACAATTTGGGATGGGCAATGAACACTGGTTCAGCCAGCAACACTCACATCCCACAGAAGAATAAGAAAATGTTGATAAATATACAAGAGACATTAATAGTTCCTTTGAAAGTTGTTTGAGGAAGAGCAATTGAATTTACTCTTGCCAATAAATTAGCCATTGATAAGTTGGCATCAGAATGGGTAGCAAGAAGGGGGTAATGTGTCAGTGGTGCTGGAATTTGGTATGATAACAGGGCCTAGATTTCACATCATGTGGATAGAGGGAATCTTGCATACTCAGGCCTGTGCTGTGCCAAGACCTGAACCAAATTCAGCCTCATTGAATTGGAGGTGGCCTCCCAAACCTCTGGAGAGTTGGGAGATAGAGTAGATCTTACCCAGAGCAAACCAGCAGCTGGAAGGCCTGGGGCTAGAGAGGGGCTGCCCATTCAAGAGTGAGGATACAGATTGGCCCAAGTGTATTTTAGTTGTTCAGAATTCCCATTTAAGTTGTGGGTTTGGGTTCCTGAAAGATTCTAATTCAGGTCTCACAACAGAACAACAACTTGCTTTCACATGAACAGAGGACAGTACAGCACAGGAACAGACCCTTTGGCCCACGAAGACTGCACTGACACATGATGCGTTCCTAAACTGCTCCAACACTGTCCATATCCCTCTATTCCATGCCTATTCAAGCATCTGTCAAGATACCTCTTAAACACTGCTATTATATCTGCTTCTACCACCTCTTCTGGCAGTGCATTCCAGGCACTTACGACACTCTGTGTAAAAAACCTGCCTCTCACATCTCCTTTAAATTATCCACTTTTACCTTAAACTTATATCCCCTAGTAATTGACATTACTACCCTGGGAGAAAAGACTTTGACTATCCATTCTATCTATGCCTCTCATAATTTTATACACCTCTATCAGGTCACCCATCATCCTTCAACATTCAAATGAAAATAAACCAAGTTTGTCCAATCTCTCCTCATAGCTAATCCCCTCCAAACGGTAAACCGTTTCTGTACCCTCTCCAAAGCCCCCACAACCTTCTGGTAGTGCGCTGACCAGAACTATAAACAATATTGCAAATGAAGCCTAATTAAAGTTCCATACAGCTGCAATATGCTAATTTTTATACTCTGTGGCCTGACCAATGATGGTGAGCATGCTATGTGCCTTCTTCACCACCTTTTGCACTTGTGTTGTTACTTCCAAAGAACAGTGAACCTGTACACCTAGATCACTCTGTATGTTAATACTTCTAAGGGTTCTGCCGTTCACTGTGTACTTGCCTCCTGCAATAGACCTTCCAAATGCATCACTTCACATTTGTCTGGACTAAACTCCTTCTGCTATTTTACCACCCGAGTCTCCAGACTATCGATACCTGCTGTATGCTCTGGCAATCCTCCTCACTATCCGCAGGTCCCCAAACTTTGTGTCATGCACAAACATACCAATCAGGCCATCTGCATTCTCCTCCAAATCATTCATAAATATTACAAACAATAGGGATCCCTGCAGAACACTATTAGTCACACATCTCCAGTGAGAAAAGCACCCATCCATCACTAACTAAAAACCGAAAGACCTGCGGATGCTGTAAATCAGGAACAAAATCAGAAGTTGCTGGAAAAGCTCAGCAGGTCTGGCAGAATCTGTGAAGAAAAAGTCAGAGTTAATATTTCGGGTTCAATTCTGAGGTAGGGTCACCGGACCCGAAATGTCAACTCTGATTTTTTCTTCACGGATGCTGACAGACCTGCTGAGCTTTTCCAGCAACTTCTGTTTTTGACCCTTCCATCACGACTCTCTGCCTTCTAGGATCAAAGTCAGCAATCACACAACACCAGGTTACAGTCAATAAGTTTATTTGAAATCACAAGCTTTCGGAGCACTGCTCCTTTGTCAGGTGGAGTGCCACCCCAGCCCAGCACCGGCACCTCCACATTCTAGGATCAAGCCAGTTCTGTATCCATCTTACCAGCTCACCACGGATCTCATGTGACTTCATATTTTGTATCAGCCTGCCATGAGGGACTTTGTCAATGGCGTGGCTAAAGTCCATATAGACAACATCCACCGACCTGCCCTCATCAATCATTTTTATCACTTCCTCAGAAAACTGAATCATCTCCATGTGACATGACTTTCTCCACACAAAGCCACGCTCCCTGTCATTAGTAAGTCTGTATTCTCCCAAATGTGAGTAAACTTCTATCCCTAAAAATTTGCTCCAATTAATCGCTATCACTGATGTACGGCTCACCAGTCTGTAATTTCCCAGATTATCCCTATTGCCCTTCTTAAACAAAGGAATAACATTAGCTAATCTCCAGTCCTCTGGGTCCTCTCCTATGACAAAAGTGAATACAAAGATTTTGTACAAGGCCCCATCAATTTCATCACCTGCCTCCCTCAGCAAGAGATCCCATCAAGTCCTAGGGACTTGTTTACCTAATGCTTTTCAAAACATCTTCTACTTTTTTATATCAAAATGCCTTAGAATATCAACATAGCGATCCCAAGACTCACCATCCACCATGTCCATTTCCCTGTGAATAATGATGCAAAGGATTCATTAAAGACCTCACCCATGTCCTTCGACTTCACACATAAATTCCCTCCTTTGTCCTTGAGTGGAACTTCCCTTTCTCTAGGCACCCTCTTGCTCCTTAAATATGTATCAAACACCTTGGGATTCTCCTTAATCTTGTTAGCCAAAAACATTTTAGTCCCTTTCAGCCCTCTTCATACCTTGTTTGAGTTATTTCTTGCTCTATGTGTCTTCAGTTTCCTAAACCCTATATGTGCCTCCTTTCTCTTTTTGATTAAGCCCTCAATTTCTCTCGTCATCCAAGATTCCTGAATCTTAACATCCTTATCCTTCATTTTCACAGTAACATGCTGGTCCTGAACTCTAATCAACTGGCCTTTGCAAGATTCCCACAAGCCAGATATGGATTTACACCTACACCCAATCTACATTCTTCAGTTCCTGCCTAATATTGTGGTAGTTAGCCTTCCCTCAATTTAGCACTTTCACCCTGAAGACCACTCTTATCCTTATATATAACTAACTTAAAACTTACAGAACAACGTAGCATCATTAATTTTTTTTATTCTTTCAAGTGTTGCCAGCAAGACCAACATTTATTGCCCATCCATAGCCCCTGCTGGGAGGGCAACTAAGGGTCACCCAAATTGCTGTGGGTCTGAAATTACACACCAGGTAAGGCTGGCAGATTTCCTTCTCTGAAGGATGTTTGTGAATTGGATCGATTTTTGCAACAAATGGTGTCAATCTCTGAGACGAATTTCAAGTTGAATAGTTACTAATTAAATTTAAATTCTTCCAATGTCGTGAGATTTGAACATCCATTTCCTCCACCACTGATGCTCAGTAGCGGTAGTGTGTAGTATCTATAAAATACACCACAGAAATTCACCAAAGATCCTTAGACAGCACCTTCCAAACCCATGACCACTCCCATCTAGAAGAACAGGGCAGCAGATACATGGAACACCACCACCTTCAAGTTCCCCTCCAAACCACTTGCCAGCTGACTTAGAAATAAATCACTGTTCCTTCAGTGTCACTGGCTCAGAATCCTAGAATTCTCTCCCTAAGGACATTGTGAGTCAATCTACAGCATAATGAAGTTCAAGAAAGTAGCTCAACACCACCTTCTCAAGGGCAACTAGGGGTGGACAATAAATGCTTACCTAGCCAGCAATGCCCACATCCCATGAAATAATTTGACTAAATGGAGAAGTAGATAGATAGAGATCTAGATAAATTGACAAACACAGGAAAAGACAGTTTGAGTGCTGGACTGATCAATAACAATATGTATTATCAGACAGTTAGATGCATAGGTTGTTAGAGAACTGGGTAGACAGTAAAGTAATGATGTGGAATTCTAGATATGTTATCAATCATGGCTGTTCCTGGCTTCACTGCAGCTGGATATTAGCTGGCTCCTCTTGGAGCCAAATTCTATGGTTTGACACAGTCAGACAGTCATTTCACACCCTTATCATGGACATTTTATTTTATAGCACACTGTCAGGAGAACTATCTCAGAAGGCTATGGAGATAGGGCTGGAGAATGGGATTAGCTAGCTAACTCTTCCAGGAACCAGTTCAGACGCAATGGATCAAATGACCTCTTACGGTACTGCAAAATTCTATGATTCTAGAACTTATTTTAAGTGTTCATTCTCAGGGAAATGGGTGTCACTGTTAGGAACAACAGTTTGGACCCACCTCTGTTAAGCAGGTAATAGTGGGCAGGGACAGAAATCACGGGCAGCTGTGCTGCTCCTGATCTGGGACCTCAGCCCCACCCCTGGCCCCTGGTCCTGTGCACCCCAATCACCAAACCCCACCTTCCCCCAACCCGAATGCTAAGACTCCCTTTGACCCCTGAGCCAGGATTATCGGGCTCTGATAGATGCCGAGTGGCTGGGTGTTGGTAGAGGTCCTACTCTATGAACCGCTGCAGACCACATGCTGAAGCGATTGCCTTATGGCATTGATGAGGTATCTTTTTCCTGGTATACAACCAATAAAGCTCAAAACCACCCCAAATGCATTTAGATCCTTCTCTGAAGAAGGTTATGATGAAGGGTCACTGGAATCGAACGTTAATTCTGTTTCTCTCTGCAGAGATGCTGCCAGACCTGCTCAGTTTCTCCAGCAATTTCTCTTTTTGTTTCAGATTTCCAGCCTCCACAGTTCTTTGTTTCTCCTTACCCTTATTTTTATGTTCAACTCCTCTCATTATAAAGGATAGTGAGAGGAGTTCGGTTCAAAATTGAGATGAGGAGAAACTACTTCTCTCAGAGGGTTGTGAATCTGTGGAACTCACTGCCCCAGACTGCAGTAGAGGCAGAATCAATCAACAGATTCAAGAAAGAAATGGATATGTTTCTGATGAAAAGCAGGATAAAGGGCAATGGGGATCAGGCAGAAGAGCAAAGCTGAGACCAGGGTAAGATCAGCCATGATCATGTTAAATGATGGAGCCGGCTTGAAGGTCTAAATTGCCTACTCCCACTCCTAATTCCTATGTTCCTCTAACATGCCATTGTCCTTCTTGATTATGTGCTGTACCTGCATATTAACTTTCTGTGACTGATGCACCAGAGTCCCTCTGTCTCTCAGAGTTCTGCAGTCATTCTCTGGTTAACCAATATTTTGCTTCAATTCCTTCTATCAGTATTGGTCACGCTTTTCCACCTAGAAATTTTTCATTTGCTAAGTTATCAGGTAATCCAAATCGATATCATGGCACTAGTTTGTGAACTGCATGTGCACCTCCAATTAATATTTTCTCCTTCAAATATCCCCCAAAAGACACATGGCATTGTCAGGCAGCATGAATGACTGACTCGCCCCAGTGCCTCTCAATATCTTTACTGGCTTACTTCCTTGATTGGAAGAATATGGAAATGACTCCGCCATTGAAATAAAATGTTCAGATTCTCCAGCGATTGAATTGTCTTTATCAATTATAACTTTTTTCAATATACATGGATTTCAGATCCTCTGATCAGAATCTTTCCTTCTTGTTGGAATGTAACTATTCTTTGTGTCCCCTTAAATATGTGTAACTGCTTCTGTATTGAGCTAAATCTAATGTAATTTGTCAGTTCCAGATCCAAGCTGTGAACAAGATGGCAGCAGAGTACGATGCTTCATCCAGACCTTGTCTGCTCCGCCCATCCTTATTCTTTTCCTTCTCTTTTTTTTTTCCGTTCTGTATATTTTTCTTCTTCTCTCCCAGTCTCCGGTTTGACACCTGGCCTACCTCAACTGCTGGCCTCCGACGACTCCTGACATCAGCTCAGACATGATGAGGAACAACCTCCTGGAGTAGAAGGGCATGGCAGCCTCCCAGGTTGGCAGAGCAGCCTCCTGGAATGGCATGGCGTGCCAATCCTCTCAGTCTGGCGAGGCAGTCTCTCTGCCTGACATGGCCTCAGTGTGGTCTCCCGGTCTTGAGTGATACCAGAACAAACTGCCAGCCTTATGATCCTCAAGGTGAAGCCCAGCATATTCTGTAACCAGGGTCTGGTGTAGACTGGCGGCTAGTGCCAGTATGGCCTGGGTGGAAGACCACTGTTCTGAATTTTTATTTCCGCCATGCTGAACATTTCATTTCTCTATTTTCTAAGATCTTGTAACTGCAGAAGGTGTACTAGGTACCTTTGTACCTAAGACGGTGCCCTAAGGAGCAATGTATAAACTTTTCACTGTACTCATTTGAGAACGTGTGTGTGTCAATTCAATTTAATTCAGTTCACTTTAGTTTAAAACATTGCTCTTGGACTCACTCTTCTCTTCTTCAAAATGTCTGAGCATGCACAGGTGCATGCATGTGCATGTGTGTGGCTATGAATGTGTGCATCTGCGTGTATGTGAGAGAGAGCATGTGTGTATAAGACCATAAGACGATAAGACATAGGAGCAGAAATTAGGTCATTCGGCCCATCAAGTCTGCTCCATCATTCAATCATGGCTGATAAGTTCCTCAACCCCATTCTCCTGCTTTCTCCCCGTAACCCTTGATCCCCTTGATAATCAAGATTCGTGTGAGCATTTGATTGTATATGTGTATGTGAGCACGCATGTGTGTGCGTGTGTGTATATTGTGTGCGTGCATGCGTGCACACACGTGCACATTGTATGAATTTGTGTGTGCATGTGAGTGACCATGTGTGTTTGTATCTTAACTTACATAAGTCAAGGCATGTGTATTATTGTGTGCATGTGACTGTGTTAATGTGTGTTAACATATGTGTGACTGTTAATATCTGTGTGCATTAGCATGTGTGTTAAAATGTGTTTGATTGTATTAATGTGTGTGTTAAAATGTGTTAGCATGTTATCATGTGTGTGTTAAAGTGTGCACATGACAGTGTTACTGTCTGCATGAGACTGAGTTAATGTGTGTGTGTATGTGTGTTTCCTTGTCAGACCTGGGGCAGATATAGCAGTGACCTCCCTGAAGTTAACATCATCTGACAGCCATTGTTTGGACTCACTTGGGGAGCTGCAAACTGGCCAGGTACAGCAGAAAGACTGAGATAACAAGGTGTAGAGCTGGATGAACACAGCAGGCCAAGCAGCATCAGAGGAGCAGGAAAGCTGACATTTCGGGTCGAGACCCTTCTTCAGAAATTCCTGCGCCTCTGACGCTGCTTGGCCTGCTGTGTTCATCCAGCTGTACACCTTGTTATCTCAGATTCTCCAGCATCGGCAGTTCCTACTATCTCTGTAACAGCAGAAAGACTCATTGCTGTCAGGGGAGGAAAGGTGACAATGACACAGAAGTGTGAATTACTGGGATAATGAACACCTTGTGCTTTGCAGAAAACAGTAGCATCCTCCTACTGCATTTAGGGAGCTTCTCCATTCAGGCTGTGAAGCACTTGTTCATCCAGCTCCTGCCCATCAATTATTCAATCTTCACCAAATACAATGGAATAAAACCTGAGCTCAGATTAATCTGCTCTCACTTGTTCAGTGTGCAAAAGCCTTGGTCTCACAACTTTACCAAACAATCTGCTTTGAATATGTCCCAGTCTTTGCCTGCACACACCAGGATAAGGGGTTAAATGTGATGGTTCAGCTATACAAAGCTTTGGTTAGCACATCTAGAGTCATTGGGAGTTGCTCTGGCCTCCATGCCTCAGAAAGGAGATAGTGACTTTAGAGAGAGTGTTGTCGAGAATTTCCAGAACGAAACTTGAAGTCCAGGGTTTAAAATGTGAGGAAAGATTCCACAAACTAGAGTCATATTCATCGGAGTTTAGAATGTTCGGGGTGACATAATCAAAAATTTTAACACATTAATGGAATTATTACTGTAAAGACTGCATCTTTTGATTTTTTTCAGCTTTGTAAACCTGTGGACTGAAGCGAGAGAGACCTGTTTAAACCCAGGGATTTACAAGGATGGCTGTATGATTTGAAAGGAAGGAGTTTGATACGTATTGCGAATTCTGTAAAGCTGTGGGTTCCAGCAATGTGCAGATGAACTGAAGCCAAGGGGCTGTTTACAAATGAAGCTGATTGGATTGTGGACTGTGGACCAATTATCAATGACAAAGTTTCTCTGCCTGATGACAACAAGGTGATGATTGGCTGTCAGGGAGCTGAACAGCTTGGGCTGTGAGCAAGACAGAGAGAAGCTAGTTCAGCTCAGAAGAGAAACAAGCAGGTCTGTAGCAGCCAGAAACTCTTTCTCAGTTCTCCACAGTAAACCACTTTAAAGCAGAGGAGCATCAGCTTATCTTTCTTCAGCAGTTTGAGCAAGCTGTGACTTCAAATTAGAAAAATAAGAGACCTTTCATAAGTGAACCAACCACCCTGTGCCTCTTGCAAACCAGTGGAAGGATTTGGAAAAAGGGAAGTGGAGAAGAAATTTTCAGCTCCACAAAACCAACATACAAATATTGCGAGCAAAGACTATGGAACTGTTTCCGAAGCCTCTTATTTCCTATTTATGTTTGTGTTTCTCTGTGTGTGTGTATGTGTGTGCTCGTGTGTGTGTGCATATGTGTAAGAAAGTTGTAATTTTCAGTGTTTACTTAATTTAGTTTAATCGTTTGGGGACTTTGCAAATTTCTTTTTAAAAACTTTAAATTTTGTGATATCTCCAGAAATAGCAGGTCTTCATTTCTAGTGCACTACCTCACTGAAGGAGTAACAATATGGTTAGAGAGTGAAAAACTACTTGCACTGCTTGCTGAGTCTAGGATTAGGGTCAGAATGTAAAAATTAGACTTTACAGGAGTGGAATGAGGAAAACCTTCCTTGCACAAAGTGTAGGAAATGTTTGGATCACTTACACTAACAACAATTGATGCTTCATCAGTTGTTGGTAAATCAGAAATTGATAGATTTTTGTAAACCATGTGTATTAAGAGATATGGGACAAAGCAGGTATACAGTGTTTGGTCACAAATTAATTATAATGTCAGTGTACGACAGAACAGGCTATGGGCTGAATAGTCTACTTCTGTTCCTTTGATCCAGACAGCCCTGACTAGTGGAGACACAGGCTTGGGCTATGAGCTTTTTGTTGGTTTTGCAGGAGGTTCCTCACCTCCAGGGGCCTGGGTTACCAGCCTCACTCCCTCCATGTTTTTGGAGTGAACAACTCTCTCCTGCACAGTGAGATCCCATGTCCACGAGCTCCAGGAGTGTCTGTCTCCAGTGTACATTTACCAAAGGTGGGTCCTGTAGGATAATGCAGAAACCTCACAGACCTCTCCCCATTTTCATGACTGATCTAAATCTGAATTCCATCAATCCCCACCTCTCTATTCCTTGCTGCTCTTACCAAGCAAAGAACTGTTACTGCCAATTTTGACATTTCAAACAGGTCCATTTGCCCTGACCCCAACCTCAACAGCTATTTTAGAGGGAGAGATTCCCACTGCCCCTTTGTGTTAAGAAATACTTCCCAACCTCACCCTTAAATGGCATTTTAGGAGTTATTCCCTTTGGTTTGGACTCTTTTACCAGAGGAGATAGTTTTTAATCACATTTAATCTGTCAAATCCTACTCCTGGATTAAACGACTCCTTCTTCATCTACACTCGAGAGAATACGGATCAAGACTGTACCACCTCATCCTCGTAATGTGACTCTTTCAACCCCAGTAGGAGCAGGAGGAGGCCATTCAGCCCTCAAACATTCTCTGCCATTCGAAAGGTTCGTGGTTGATTTGATCAGGTAGTTGGTGTCTCAGAGGTTAGCACTGCTGCCTCTCAGCACCAGGGATCTTGTTTGATTCCAGCCTAGGGCAACTGTCTGTGTGAAGTTTGCACATTCTCCCCGTGTTTGTGTGGATTTCCTCTGGGTACCCTGGTTTCCACCCACATTCTAAAGACGTGGAGGTTGGGTGGATTGACCATGCTAAATATGGGGATAGGGTAGGAGGCTTGGTCTGGATGGGATGTCCTTTGGAGGGTTGGTGCAGACTTGATGGGCTGAATGGCATTTTTATGCAGTATAGGGGTTTTATAATTTGTGGTCCAGCCCCATTTTCCTGTCCCACCCCCACCCACCCACCATAGCCTCTCTCTAACTCAGCCTTGATTCAATTCAGCTAGCACCCAGCCCCCTCTGCTACCCAAGGCAGAGAATTTCACAGTCTAATAACCAACTGACAGAAAATAATTGTACTTATCTTGGTTTTAAAAGTGAGAGTCTCTTATTCTTAAACCATGTCTCTGGTTCTTGTCTGCACTGGAGTGCTACTTTGTTCGTGAGCATATAAATGGAGTTTGATGAAACAGGAAGTTTCAAGGGGTAAATTTTACAAAGTAATTTAATATAGGAGCTAATTTCAACCTAAAGTCTAGTTGGTTCTTTAATTTAGCAGTGAACTAAAAGTTGTTCCTTTGATTTACAGGTACTCCACTGAAGCTAGTTAATTAGACAAACAAAAACAGAAATTGCTAGAAAAACTCAGCAGGTCTGGCAGCATCTGTGGAGAGAAAACAGAGTTAACATTTCGGGTCCAGTGACCCTTCTTCAGAATTGACCCGAAATGTTAACTCTGTTTTTCTCTCCAAGTCTGCTGCCAGACCTGCTGAGTTTTTCTAGCAATTTCTGGTTTTGTTTCTGATTTCCACCATCTTCAGTTCTTTGGGTTTTTTTTTGTTTAGTTAGACAAATTGTTCAATCCAGTTTCAGAAGCCTTTGAATTAGGGGCCTTAAAGGGAGAACTTGTTCAGTGCTGAGATAGTAGGAACTGCCGATGCTGGAGAATCTGAGATAACAAGGTGTAGAGCTGGATGCACACAGCAGGCCAAGCAGCATCAGAGGAGCAAATGAGTGAGTGTATTAATTGCTACACGTGAGAAGAAATAGCAATGCAACACACATACACAGATGATAGAAATAAGTTGTGAATCCACAAAGATACACGTTTAAAACAGTAGATATAGGGATCAATCTTTGAATTGTGACTGCATCATTTTTTAAAGATTCGTGGTTTGGTAGGCTGATTGATGTTCCTCTTTTCTGATTTCTTTTTTACGTGGTTTGTCTAATTCGGATTGAGTCAGAGCCCTCTTTTGTTCATCCAGCTCTACACCTTGTTATCACTTGTTCATTGCTGACTGGTCTATACTGGACTGCTGCTTTGTTGCAGTGGAATGTAAATGGAGTTAGGTGAAAGAGTTAGGAGGGAATCAGAGATAGTAGGAACTGCAGATGCTGGAGAATCTGAGATTACAAGGTGTAGAGCTGGATGAACACAGCAGGCCAAGCAGCATCAGAGATCTGAGATAACAAGGTGTAGAGCTGGATGAACTATCTGAGATAACAAGGCAGACACTTCTGAAGAAGAGTCTAGGCCCGAAACGTCAGCCTTCCTGCTCCTCTGATGCTGCTTGGCCTGCTGTGTTCATCCAGCTCTACACCTTGTTATCTCAGGAGGGAATCAGTCCCTCTTTTTCTTTCATTGGTGAGTACTTTTGCTGTTTAATATAAAAGTAAGGTCTTGGGAAATTTGGGGCATAGGAGAAAGATTGACCTTAAGGAACTCTTACAGAGAAAGATAACATAGTGTGGAACTCAGCAGGCCAGGTTTCTTCAGAGTTCTGAACGGTCCCAACCGGAAACGTCAACTTTCCTGCTCCTTTAGTGCTGCCTGGCCTGCTGTGTTCCTGCAGCTCCACACTGTGTTATCTCTGACTCCAGCATCAGCAGTTCTTACTATCTCTTACAGAGAGAGAGGGAGTGCAAGTGAGAAGCCCAGCCTTACCTTCACTCAGTCACAGAGGCAGAGCTCCTTACACCAAGTGACACAGGACAAATCGAAGCCGCTGACTGGGTAAGTACAGATGGTGATTATTTGCTCAATTATTATTGCTTATAGTTTGTAAATTCTTTATTTTGTGGTTTATATAATCTGTTTTATCAAGGTCCGGGGAAGAAAGGCCCTAAAGTAATTGATCTTATTTGATTTTAACAGCAGTTTAAAAGTTTAATCAAAAGGGGATAAGTCATGGCAGGGAAGATCAAGCTGCAGTGTGCTCCTCCTGCATTTCCATTTCCAGTGCCCAGGCCCAACATGTGCGAAGGAAGTGTCTCCAGCTGAAGCTCCTGGAAGCCTGAGTTTCCAAGCTGGATCGGTGGCTGGGGACGATTTGGAGCATCCACAAAGCTGAGAGAAATGTGGATAGCATATACAGAGAGGTGGTCACACTGTAACTAAGATTCTACAGGCAGAAAGGAAATGGGTAATCACCAGGCAGAGTAAGCGGATTAGACAGGCAGTGCAGGAACCCCCTGTGGCCATTCTCCTGAAAAACAGATATACCACTTTGGATGCTATTGAAGGGAGTGGCCTCTTAGGGGAAAGCATTGACAGCCAAATTCATGGCACCATGAATGTCTCTGCTCCACATCAGAAGAGGAGAAAACATGGAAATGCAAAGTTAGAATCACTACAGCATGAAAGTAGTCCATTTGGTCTATTGAGTCCACACCAATGTTCCAATGAGCATCCCACCCAGACCCAATGCCCTACCCAATCCTTGCACCCTGCATATCCCATGGCTAATCCACCTAGCTTACAAATCCTTAGACACGAAGGCTAATTTACCATGGCCAATCCACCTAACCTGCACATCTTTGGACTGTGGGAGGAAACCAGAGCACCCAGAGGGAACACATGCAGACACAGGGAGAACATGCAAACTCCACATAGACAGTCACCCAAGGCTGAACCTGGGGTTCCTGGTTCTGTGAGGCAGCAGTGCTAACCACTGAGCCACCCAGTTATAAGGGATTCAGTTGTAAGGGGAATAGAGAGGCATTTCTGTGGCTGCAAATGAGAGCCAACCGTGGTACAATAAACCTGGCTATCTGCTCAGCGACTACTTTTTGAAACTCCAATGGGTACAGGCCCAACCTGCTCAACTTTTCCTTATCCAATACTGCCCATCTCAGGAATGAGTTGAGTGAATGCGGCTTGGATCATCCCAGCACAGCCACACTGCACCCATCCCTGATCTGTTCTTGCTGAGACACCACTGCACGACTCTATTCGAGTCTAATAGGAATCCCAGCCCTCTGTACTCGACAGGAATGATTGCCCTTTACCCGTCCACTGGCCCCTAGCATTGCAACTTCACTGTAGGTACAGCTATCAACATCAAAAAGAACAGGGCACTGAGCTAAAGTGAGTTGCTAAAAAATCAAGGGTAATGTGAGAAAACACTATTTCACCCAGCAAATAGTTAGGATCTAGAATGCACTGCCTGGAAATGTGAGGGAGGCAGGTTCAATTGGGACATTCGAGAGGGGCATTGGATGGTATATGGATAGGAATGGTGTGCAGGGAAAGGGGGTGATTGGCACTAGGGGATAGAATCAGTGCAGGCACAATGGGTTGAATGGCTTCCTTATGCACCATTGTGCTTCTGTGATTCCTTCAGATAGCTGGTGTGGTTATCGGACTCACACTCAGCATCAAAAGCTATTCATTGCACCAAATGCTTAAATGAAACAAAACAGATGATGTTTTTAATATGAAAACAAGGGCTCTGTCCTTTCCTCTGACTGTTTCTCCCCCCTCAGCCCCAGGGCATTGTACAGACTCATTGCCACTATTTCTGAACAGGATGTTGGACTGGGTTTGAATGCTCTCCACAGTCATTAACATCAGTGAGATGGTACATTAACCGCAGAGCAAGCTGACGGCATCAGAGGCAACATGTGGGGATACACATCAGAGACAGTTTGTGCAGAGATATGTCTGAGGACATGTGCAACACCCAGTCAGTGTGCCTGCTTCACACCCCTTGTTAATAACGATTTACCAACTCAATTCAAACTTTTTAGCATAGCATTTTAGATTCACTTCAGTGCTAAAGGTTTTGTTATAGCCACCTCATGGTCCAGGCTTTTGAGCATGCCTCAGCCAGCACATTGACAAAACATGCTAGATCAAATTGCAGGCTGTATATGAATGCAGCTCACTGCTTTCATAAATTCCTTTAGTCATCCCTGTATCCAATTGGCAGAATTTGTTTGGTTGAATATGTGCTCTCTCTTCCTTTGTCTGTGTCTCTCTCACCGCCTCTTTCTTTCTCTCTATCAATCAATCTCTGACGACTTGTTTATCTCTCGATTTCTTTGTTCCTGTCTCTCACTCCATTCCTGCCTCCTCCCACCCCTGTCACTTTTATTATTTATATACTGGATGTGGGCCATCAATGGCCAGGTCAGCGTCTTTTACCCTAATTACCCAGAGTGCAGTTCAGAGTCAACCCCATCGCTGTGGGTGTAGTGTGAGACATACCAGACCAGGTAAGGGCAGCAGATTTCCTTCTTTAAAGGCATCAATGAATCAGGATAGCTGCTTTTCCCCATAATCTGTAACAGTTTCATGATCTTCATTAGTCTCTTAATTACAGATTTTTATTGAATTCAAATTACACTATCTTCCATGATGGGATTCAAACCTGGGTCCCCAGAACATTACCTGGCTCTCTGGATTAGTAGTCTAGTGATAATACCACTCTGTCTCTGCTCTGTCTCTCTGTCTTTAGCTGTCTGTCTCCATCATACATTCAGTCTCTCTTTCTCTCTCCCTTTCTTTGTCCTTGTCCCTCTGCTTTTGTGTCCCTCTCGCTATCATTGTCTGTCATTATCTGTCGGTGTTTCTCTCTGTTTCATACTCTCTTTCTCTTTCTCTTTCTCCTTGTCTTTCTGCTCTGTCTCTGACAGTGTCTGGCTATCTGTCTCTGTCTCTTATTCGGTTCTTCTCTCTCTTTCTCTCTCACTCTGTCTCTCTCTCTCTCTCCCTGTGTTATCGACCAGTATTTCTGACCCAGGTCACCTTGGATTAGTTCTGCCCTGGTCTCTGTGTTCAGTGTCTAATCTCTCTGACCCACAAGATGGGGCCGCCCGTTCCTCGAATACATGTCCCTCATTCTCTGTGGCTCTGCCAGATGGTTAACCAGTGGCTGGTGCCTCTGTCCTGCCCCAGAACACGACCAATAGCAGCCAGTAATTGGCTCAATGCCTCTTTCTCACAGTGACAGGAATGTGGTGGGAGAGTACCTGATTCCCTAGTATTCCAATAAAGACAGAAAGCTGCAAACACCGGTACCAGAACGTTAAAGCCGAATGAACTAAAATTAGGCCACTCTGTAGATTTGGAAAGACAGGCCAAGTAAAGACCGACAGGGGGCCGTTCTCTCAGTACGATTCTGGTGTTAGGCTGAGGAACTACTGACTGGGAATTCTGAAAGCTTCTGCTGTTCAGGCTGCTGGCAAACAAGGAAGGGACCATCCCCTCGGACCCCCTCTCCATGGCCATCAGAGGCAGCAAATTTCAACCTGCTCTCCCCCATCACCCCACACTCCCAAGATCATGTTTACTCCCACCTTTGGCCAGATACCCCAAACCCCTTCATCCCACTTGCCAGGGACTGCTGGCAAACCCAATCCTGCCTCTCCTACCCCTTACCTCCAGCTGCACGCAGTCCCAGCAACAACCAGTAATCCCACGCCTGCTGTACCTGGGGGCTGCTGCCCTTTGACTGACCATGAGCTCTCAGGGACTGGGCTTCCTTGGGGAAGAGGTGGATGTTACAGAGACATAGAGTTTCTACAGCCCAGAAAGAGGCCCTTTGACCCATTGTGTCCATGTCAGTCATCAAATATCCATTTATTCCAATCCCATATTTCAGCAATTGGCCCATAGCCTTTTATGTTATGGTATTTCAAATGCTCATCTACATATTTCTTAAATGTCTTAAGGGTTCCTGCTCCTAGCATTCTTTCAGGCAACGAGTTCCAGATACCCAGCACCCTCTGGGTTAATTTCTTTTCCTCAAATCCCGTCTAAATCCCCTTCTCTTGACCTGGAAAGTGTGCCTTTAGTTACTGACTGCTCTGCTAAAAGGGAAAGTTTCTCCCTGTCTTCCAAGTCCATGCCCCTTATAACTGTGTACACCTCAGTCAGGTCTTTCCTCAGCCTTCTCTGCTCTAAGGAGAACAACCCCAGCTTATCCAGTCTGTCTTCATAGTCGGATCACTCCAGCCAGTCAACATCCTGGTGAATCTCCTCTGCAATTCCTCCAGTGCAATCACATCCTTCCTATAGCATGGAGACCAGAAGCACCCACACTACTCCAGCTGTGGCCTAACTGATGTGCTATCCAGCTCCATCATGCTCATATATTCAATGCCTCAACTAATAAAGACAAGTATTCCATATGCCATCTTAACCACCTGTCCTACAAACCTATGAATATACAAACAAGGAACAAGAGTATAAAAACCAAAAGAACTGCGGATGCTGTAAATCAGGAACAAAAACAAAGTTGCTGGAAAAGCTCAGCAGGTCTGGCAGCATCTGTGAAGGAGAAAACAGAGTTAACGTTTCGGGTCTGGTGACCCTTCCTCAGAACTGATGGTGGCTGGGTAAACGTCAGTTTATATGCAGAAAATAGGGAGGTGGGTGTGGTAGGGAGTAAACGATAGGATAGAGCCCAAAGAGAGAGAAAGACAGTTGGACAGACAAAGGAGTTGCTAACGATCAGGCTGGGAGGGTGAATAGTTGTTAATGGGGACTGTTAGTGACTAACAACAGGGGGTGTGTAGTGGCAGGCTATGTGGTAACAAGGCCTGGTGTATGGGGTGGGGGACTGGGACATGGGAGAGTTTAGGCCCTAAAATTATTGAACTCAATATTGAGTCCGGAGGGCTGTAGGGTCCCCAAGTGAGGTGTTGTTCCTCCAGCTTGCGTTGGGCTTCACTGGAACACTGTAGCAAGCCAGAACAAGAGTATGCCACTCAGACCTTTGGGCCTGCTCTGCCAGTCAATAAGATCATGGCTGATCTGACTTTAACCTCAATTCTACATTCCTCCATATCCCCGATAATCTTTCATCCTCTTGGTCATGAAGAATCTAGCAACCCCTGCCTTAAAAATATTTGCTGCCTTCAAGGATCTATAGACATATGCACAAAGGTCCCTCTGATTCTTTGTATTTCCTGGGGACCTATCATTCCATGTGTACCCCCTTTCCTTATTAGGCCTCCAAAAATGCAACAGTTCATACTTCTAAAGATTAAATTCCATTTTCCATTGTTCAGCCCATCTGACCAGCCCATCTATATTATCATGTAGTCTAAGCTTTCTCGTCTCGCTGTTTACCACACCACCAAATTTCATATCATCTGCAAAGTTATTGATCAAACCTCCAATAGAGGTTAGATCATTAAGGTACACAGAAACAGCAAGGGATCCAGCACCAAACTGATTGTAATGATTGGAATGAGGTCAGCCAGATGGAATCCCATAGAAAATGAGTTCCCTAATTGGGGCAGCTAATCTGGTTACCTAACAATTTAATTCCTCTCACACAGCTTCGTGTACACTCTCCACCCCCATCACAGACTTTTCCCACCCATTTAATCCCCTTGTCACAGCCCCACATATATCTTCCCCCATCTCATGGAAACGTAAGAACTAATAGCAGGAGTAGACCATTCAGCCCCTTGAGCTTCCTCTGCCATTTAATACAATCATGGTTGATCTCATCCCTGACTCAACTCCACTTTCCTGCCCGCTCCCCACAATGCTTCAACCCATTACTAATTAAAAATCTGTCTATCTCCTTAAATTTATTCAATGTCCTAGCATCCACCACACTCTGGGTTAGTAATTTTATTCATTCATGGGATGTAGACATCACAGGCTAGGCCAGTACAGTATTTATTGCCCATCCCTAATTGCCCCCAAAGGCAGTTACTGTGAGTCTGGAGTCACATGTAGGCCAGACCAGATATGGACAGCAGCTTCCTTCCCTAAAGGACATTAGTAAACCAGCCAGGTTGTTATGGCAATCATTTCATGGTCATTATTAGACTATAATCTCATTTTTTAAATTCAAATTTCATTAATTGCCATCGTGGGATTTGAAACTAGTCCCCAAAATGTTACCTTGGTTTCTGGATCAATAGTCCAGAGTGATGATACCAGTATGTCAACACCTCTCCATCTGTTCCATAGTGAATTCCACAGATTCATGGCCTTCTGAGAGGCACAATTTCTCCTCATCTCTGCTTTAGATCTGCTTTATCCTAAAACTATAATCTCTCATTCTAGATTGCCCCACATGAGGAAACATCTCTGTACATCAACTTTGTCAATCCCCTTTAGCATCTTATATTAGATCACCTCGCATTCTTCTGAGCTCCAGATGGTATAGGCCTAAACTGTTCAATCTCTCTTCAGAAGACAAGTCTTTCATCTCTAGAATTAATCTAGCAAACCCTCTCTGAACTGTTGCTAATGCAAATAATTCTTCCTCAATAAATCTCTTGCCCTGTCTTGAAATAAAGTCTATATTTTTAACATGTATTTACGATTTCTCTGTCTTGTCTGATGACTAGTGTGCTGTGCGGCAGATTTCACAACCTATCATTATCACATTTTGATTGACAAGCCAAAGTACTTGCAATATTTTTGATTTGGCATTAAGAATACAGACGCAGATGGTCCAACTACTGTAACCAACAAAACCCCCCACTTCCATCCATCCCCACTCCACCCCGTTCCCGAGAACAAAAGTTAAATTATCTTGGACACCAATGTTGTTCGGCCTACACAAGGAGCAAAGTGGGAATGGGACCTGATGTGAGTTAAGACAAGGGAAGCACAGTTTTGGATGATCTCAAGTTTACAGACAGTAGAATATAGGAGACGAGCCAGGAGAGTGTGGGGATTGTCAAACCAAAGGAGGTAAAGGCATGAAAGATGTATAAGGAGTAAGAGCAATGCATTGGATGGCACGTACTGTCAAAACACAGAGCACTTTAATCAGATCGGGGAGCGAGATTTAGTTCAATAACACAGCTTTATCCGCATTTAGACACTGTTCATACTGAGTTTCTGCTCTGCTGTATGTTGTGTTTCAGAGTTCCCTGGAGAGCTGAGAATGCCAGGCGGCATTTAGTCCTAATGCTCAGAGGAGAGAAATGGCTTTCAAGAGGAGTTGATTTCCCAATGCTTTCTAAAAGCAGCAGGAAGCTGCTTGTGTTTAATTTATAACAGGGGCTTTCAAGGGAACTGCATCGAGAGAGTCAGGAAGGTGGAAGCACGGACTGGAACAATGTGCAACAAAATTATTAATATCTCTGCCTCCTGTCATCCAGCATTGAGTTAATCTGCCTCTCTACATCTCCAATTCCTTTCCCTGAAACTGGGACTCACAATATAATGCCTGTATCGTGTTTAACAAAGCAGTAGATTCATCTCCCGCTCTCCCCACTGTGAATAAAAACAACACAGCTAGTGCACTCTAAGGCCTTCTCCAAAGCATTACTGTTTGGAAAGATAATTTGCATACAAAAGCAAAGTTTTCTGCTGATGCTGGAGGAGATTTACCAAGAATATACCAGGGCCAAGGGCTCTGAGCTATGACAAAAGATTGGATAGGCTGGGTTTTTAATTCATTCACAGGACATCGGTGTTGTTGGCTGAGCCAGTCCTAATTGTCCAGAGGGCAGTTAAGAGTCAACTACATTTCTGTGGATCTGGAATTATGCATACACCAGACCCGGTAAGAACAGTAGATTGCACCATCTGCCATTACTAGATTTAAACCCGGGTCCCCAGAACACTAGCTGGGTTTCTGGGTTCACAGTTTAAATATTCCCTTGTGTTGACATAGCTTCCAGGGCTCTAGGCAAAAGTTGGAAAATAGGATTTGAGTAGTCAGATCTTCAATGGGTGCAGGTTCGATGGGCCAAATGGCATCCTTCTTAGTCTGAGACTATGATCTGAAATTAAAAACATAGAAATATAGAAACATAGAAGATAGTAGCAAGAGGCGGCCATTCGGCCCTTCGAGCCTGCTCCACCATTCATCACAATCCTGGCTGATCATTCAACTCAATAGTCTAATCCTGCTTTCTCCTCATAACTTTTGATCCCATTCACCCCAAGTGCTATATTTAGCTTCCTCTTGAATACATTCAATGTTTTGGCATCAACAACTTTATGTGGTAATAAATTCCACAGGCTCACCAGTCTCTGAGTGAAGAAATGTCTCCTCATGCTAGAAATACTGTGTGGGTCTGCAGGAGAGAGAGAGGGAGAGTTGGTCACAAACTTTGTTCAAAGAGAGGAATTGATTTTTTTCAGAACTTATCACAACTGGGAAGGTCCAAAAGTGCTGTAGAACTGACATTTGGTACAATGCAGGACAGGCGGCTCCCTGTGCACAGCAAGATTCCACAAACAGCAATATCCTAAGGATTTACATAATAGAGCTTGTTTGATAGCTATTGATCTTTGATTTGGTAGCTAGACACCTTGTATTTTGATAGACTGAGTGATTTGGGTTACTCAATGCTTGATACACATCTTTAAACTGCTTGCCGGTGTAGTGTGTAAGTTATCAGACACTATCCGATCCAGGACATTGAATAAACTGAAAATAGTACACATTGTATCAGCGATGGTAGCACTTGTTGTGTTGCTAAGTTGCCAATCAATAGGAAATTTAGAGAGGTAATCCATCACAAGAACATAATCTTCCTGAGCTGTGAATACATTTACTACATTTGATCAAGGAGTGGATGGTGTGAATATAGATGCTCCCTGGGTTGCTGGGATTGATACAATTGGCATTGCCTCACTGAAATAACTGCACAGAGGCTGGTATCCCATCACCATGTCACACTTTATTTGCATCATAGAATCCCTACGGTGTGGAAGCAGGCCATTTGGCCTAATGGGTCCACACCGACCTGCCGAAGAGCATCCCACTCTGACCCACCCTATCCCTGTAGTCCTGCATTTCCCATGGCTAATCCACCTAGCCTCCATATCCCTGGACACAATGGGATAATTTCCCATAGCCAATCCACCTAACCTGCACATCTTTGGACTGTGGGAGGAAACCAGAGCACCTGGAGGAAACCCACGGAGACACAGGGAGAATGTGCAAACTACACAGACAGTCACTCAATGCACAGTGCACTGGATAGGGCCAAGCAGCTCGGAGTCAGTCCCTGAGCTGAAGAGATTCTGCATCTCCTCTTTATATCTGACAGCCAGGGCTCCCTGATTGGCCCAGGTTAACAACACCAATCAAGGAACACATAGTCAATGGACCCACCTAGTTCCAATCACAACTCACATATATTCATATTTACAGCCATTAACTATCCTGATCCATCTCTGATTAATACAGACTCACATGCTAGCCTTCTTGTGTGTTAGATTCCCTTGTGTATCATGGGCATGATATCATGGTACAATGTGTTTAGTATTAGGGCATGTTTGCCCTCGAAAGTGGTTTGTGGTGTAGGAGTAACATGGACATGGATTGGAGATTGACTGGCCAAAAGAAGCAGAGACTAAGCCCAAATGGGTCTTTTACAGGTTTGCAAGATTTTACTGAGTCACGCGCCAAGGGCTCAGTGCAGGGACCTCAGCTGTATACAAGTTATTAAGATGTTTTGGATGAAAGAATGGAAGGTATGCTTACTATATTTGCTGATAACACAAAGATAGGGAAGAAAATAAGTTGTGAACAGAACATAGAGAGGCTACGAAAAGATATAGATAGGTTAAGTGAGTGGCAAAGATGTGACCAATTGAAGCATATAATGTCAAATTGTTCATTTTGGCAGGAAGAATAATAGAGAAACATATTATCTAAATGGTGAGATGCTGCAGGGCTCTGAGATACGGAGAAATCTGGGTGTCGTAGTGCATGAAGCACAGAAGGTTAATCTACAGGTACTGCAAATAATCAGGAAAGCTAGTAGAATGTTATGTTTACTGTGAGGGGAATTGTATAAGAAGGCAATGAGGTTACGTTTCCATTATATAGGACATTGATGAGACTCTATTTGAGGGACACTGCGTGTTATTGGTTACCTTATTTAAGAAAGGCAGTCCACAGAAGGCTTACTACATGAAGAGCTCAAATGGATATATATTCTTATGAGGAAAGTTGGACAGGGTTGACTCGTATCCACTGGAGTTTCAAAGAGTCAAAGGTGACTTGATTGAAACATAAAACCCTTAGGGGTCTTGATAGGGTGGATGTGGAGTGGCTGTTACCTCTAGTGGGACAATCTGGCAGTGTGGGCTGCTGTTTAAAAATCAAGGATTGCACATTTAAAACGGATTAGGTGATTTTTTTTCTCTCTCAGAGGGTCATGAGTCTTTGAAACTCTCTTTCTGGAAAGGTGGTGGAAGCAGGGTCCTTGAATATTTTGAACGCAGAGGTGGGTAGGCTCTTGTTAGACAAGGGAGTGAAAGATTATCAGGGTCAGACAAGAATGCAGATTTAGGTTACAAACAAATCAGCCATAAGATATTATCCATGAGATAGTACCGACTAAGGTACAGTCTAACTTGCTTATGTCTAAAGTTTTCTAGGAGATCATGACCAATTTGGACATAAAAAAACTGAAGACAACTGTGTATCATCAGAGAATGGGGAGCTTTGGAGAAATACCACCAGTCTCTCAAAAACATGATGAAGACATCCTGTCCCAAATCCCTACAGAATTAGGATAAAGGATTTTTTTTTGTTACCAGAGATTTCCCAAATGAATGTCCTGCATTTATTCCATTCGAATTGGTTTATGGTCATGAGATACATGAGACTTGTCAACTAACATTACTGAATATTAATCCGAAGAGGAATCATGAAATGACAATAGCATGCACATCCTATCAATCACAATTATCAAATCTCCCTGTTTAAACTATTATAGTTGGCTGGTTTAGTGAGAAATTTATCCAAAATTGAGTCTGGAAAAGTGAGCGTAACTTACTCAAGACATACTATTGGACAAAAATAAGTGTTGCCAAGGACTGTAGAAGTGAATGCTCTAATAGAATTCACTGTTCCTAAAACTAAATGAGAAATCATGATTTTTAGAAATGTGTGGGGTTTACCAGAAATTTGTGAGTAATTGCAGCACTGTACCAAAAACCAAGGCTGACAACTCAGTGAAGCACTGAGGGAGTGCAGCTATGACAGAGGTCCTACACTTCAGTCTTGTATATCTGCTCAAGTGAGTGTATAAGATCCCTTGGCCACTGTTTCAAAGAAGGGCTGGAGAAATATCCCTGATGTCCGGGCCGATAGTTATCGCTCAGACAACATTGTGAGAAACCAAATTATCTGGCCAATATCATGATGCTGCTTGTGGGGTCTTCTTGTGCACAGCAAGCTCATCAAAAAGTGTTTCATTAACTATGTTTTGAGACGTCTGGTGGTGGAAAGGCACCATATGAATGCAAGTCTTTCCCTTTCATTTTAAATGTGATAAGAGTTTTGTTAGTTGCTGATTTTGAAGGCTTCACTGGCACATTCCTCTCCACGCGATGTGGCACAGCAATAGCTGCCAAAGATTGAATGTCCACATCTTGGGAATGGTGTTCAACAGGAGTGGTGCCTTCCCTATCCCTACACCAGCACTTGCCCTTCCCTAGAGTTCCCACCCTGTATCTCCCACTCTCTCCTCCATAACCATCCACTTTCAGTGAAGGCACAGGGATTCAATTCGGGAAATGGTTCGTGATTTCTCTCTCTTTGGGCTCTATCCTATCGTTTAGTCCCTATCCCACCCACCTCCCTATTTTCTGCATATAAACTGACGCTTTCCCAGCCACCATCAGTTCTGAGGAAGGGTCACCGGACCCGAAACGTTAACTCTGTTTTCTCCTTCACAGACGCTGCCAGAACTGCTGAGCTTTTCCAGCAACTTTGTTTTTGTTCGGGAAATAGCGGGGCTAGAGTGAGAATCTTCGCCCATATCAGTCAGCTCAGAGGCTGAACTTTACAGACAAGAACATCAGCAGGTTTCCACAGCGATCATGAAACGAGAGGACTTTGTCTCAGCGAGCTGCCTCTGTTATATCGCTTACAGTTAGGATCGAGTGTCCAACCTCAGCTAATCACTGTGTATTCAGTACCTGTGTATTACTGCAGCTTTTTTATTTGTTCATGGGATATGGGTGTCGCTGGCTGGGCTAACATTAATTGCCCCTCCCTAGTTGCCCTTGAGAAGGTGGTAGTGAGCTGCCTTCTTGAACTGCTGCAGTCCCTGTGCTGTAGGTAGATCCACAATGCCCATAGGGAGAGAATTCCAGGATTGTGACACAGCAACAGTGAAGGAACAATGATATATTTCCAAGTCAGGGTGTTTTACACTATCAAGCCCATTCAGGATTTTAAATGTTTAAACGAGATCACCTTTCATTCTTCAAAACTCCAGAGAACAAAGATCCAACTTACTCAACCTCCCATCATGCCCTCATCTCAGGGACCAAGCTCATGAATATTTCCTGTACTTCTTCCAATGTAAGTACATCCTTTCTTCATTATAGAGACTTAATCTGCACACAGCATTCCAGATTAGGCCCCACTAAAGCCTTGGACATTTGTAACAAGCCAACTTCACTTCTCTACTCCCATTGCCTTGTAATAAAGGCCAACATGCAACTTGCCTTCCTGATTGCTTAGTGATGGCTTTCTGTGCTCCGTGAATGAGGACACCCGAGTCTGTCTGACCATCAGCATTTACATGTTCCATGCCTTTTAAGAGGACTTTTGTCCCCTCCCCACAGCTTATTTTCCCACCTGGCTTTGTATCAGCAAATGGAGACAACATTATTCACTATCTCTACATCTAAGTCATGAATGTAAATCACAAATAGCTGACACTAGGTCTTATGTCAATCCACTGAATCGTAGCATCCCTTTGGCCCATCAAGTCCACATTGACCCTCTGAAGAGCATTCCACCCAGACCCACCGTGTCCCATGCATTTCCCATGGCTAAGCCACCTAGCCTGCATATCCCTAGACACTTGAGAACAATTTTTAACCTTGGCCAATCCACCTAACTTGCATATCTTTGGACTGTGGGAGGAAACTGGAGCACCCGGAGGAAACCCATACAGACATAGGACGAATGCGCAGACTCCACACAGACAGTCAACCTGAGGTTGTAATCAAACCCTGGGCCCTGGCATTGTGAGGCAGCAGTGCAAACCACTGAGCCACAATGCCACCCCTGGTTACAACCTGCCAACTTCAAAATAATCATTTATCTAAAACTCTAATGGTGGAATCTTATAGGGCTCTGAGAGACATGGGCTATGGTGAGGTGTGAGGAAGATTCAGGAACCACACCCAGCAAGACCCATCTCTATATTGAGTTCATCTTGTTCCATCATTTATACTTTTCACAAGCAGTGTGGTGAGATTCCCACCAGCAGCGGTGAGCTGCCAACTGATGCTCATTAAACACCTTCTTAATGCCACAACTTTCCTCATTCATACTCAGCCTCCCATCCTCCCAAACTCACCAAACAAACTCAATCTCAGGAAATCTTGATAAGGAGACCAGAGTGTGTACCTGGCAGATTCAGTTCACCACTGTCTCTTAACAACCTCAATGTTGGACACCAGGCACCAACTTCTCAGGGCACGCTCCATGGGCACTGGCTACATATTGCCCACAATCACAACATTGTCCTCTAAGGACCCTCATGGCACATCTCCCATCCACTTATAGTCCACTCTGCTTTTCAACGCTGTACCTCAGGCTGCCCTAGTACCTCTCATTGTAGCTTCAGTGAGGACACTGTGTGCTCAGGAACACATCTCAACTCCTGGGCTGGATCAGGTTGTATCTCCAGGATCTTCCCTCACTGTCATAACATTCCCTCCCTCTGAGCCAGTTTGGATACTCATGATACCCCTGCCTTGCATTGTCTTGCCTTGCCTTTCTGTGCTTTGCCCCTCAGCCAGACATATCAAGTTCTTACCTCTGCTGCCTTGCTTTAGCACAGGCAAAAAGCCAGGAAACCTGTTATAGTTGTCAACACTGATCAGTCAAATCAAGGGGGTTAGCTTTCACTCACATTTTCTACATTACAGCAGCGACCATGTTTCAAAAATGCTTCATTGGCATTTGGATTCCTGAAGCTGTGACAGGGCACTCTACAAATGCAAATCTTCCTCTCTTTACTCTCTCTTTCTCGATCTCCCTCTTGAAATTGTCCACTTGCTATGAAGTTCTGGCCTCTAGATCTTTTTTCTGTCAAGTCTCCGATCTTCAGTGTTCGTTCATGCTGCACCGTCCCCTGATGAGAGTGGGTGTCCGTGAGTTGCTCAATATTAATAGAAACAAACTGTTGCTGGAGACAGTTCCAGCCCTGGATTCAGAATCACGTTGAGTTGCTGCGTGCAGAATCTAACTGTGAGTCTTTCATAATGTGGGAGCTGCTTTATGGAACTGAGAGATTTGGCTACACTCATGTAAAGCACTAACTGAACAGTTACTCAAACTGACAGTCTGGGAAGTACCTTGGAGGGATGGGTGGGGGATGGTGTCAGGGGAATGAATGTCTCACATGTTAAAGACAACCGGCAAATGCTAGTTGACAAGGTCAAATTACAACAACAACAACTGGCATTAAATCAAATTAAAATCAAATGAAGGAGGGCCTATCTCCAAGGTGCTTTTTGGAAGTATTGAACAGGTCCTGAGTCACAGAGGAACCTCAATCTCCCAGAGTTGTCTGCATTGCTCTAGGCTATATGGGAATTGGCGATTCATCCCAAGGATGTAAAAGTTCCCAAGGAAGCTGAGAATATCAGATAAGCATCAAGACTTTCTTTGAAGTTATGAAGTTGGACCCACACTGGGGATGGGGAAGAGAAGCCTATTTTGGTGGGTTTGTGGGCCATGGGGGTTACTGTCAGGTAGACCTGATGAAACCTCCAGGGATATACCCTATCAGATTTGGCACTCACTCCCCTTCTTCAGTGTCCCCTTCTTCAAAAATGGCCAATAACAGGAGGTAGGAATGAGGCCAATGGCAGGGTTAAACTGGGAGTTTGCAAACCTGTGACTCTGTGTGTCCTATGCACAAATGCGATTAGTTATTTCCTGCACAAAAGGTTTTATTCACTGCACCTTACAGCATCTGCTCCATTATTCAACCCATTCTGCTGTCGGTTTACTTGACCCAGAGTCCTCACCCAGGCTTAACTGATCAAACCCAGTGAGAACAGATGAGTTACTAGACTCTCATAATAAACACAGAAAATTTGAACACTGGAGGCCTCAGTGGGACAACCCAATACAGGAGGGTTGAGAGGCCCATTCCACCTCCTCTTGTTCTTTGATCACGCTTCTCAGCACCTCCATACTCTCACCATCTCTCCCCTATCCCAAATCCCCTCCATCTCTCATTTCCTCTCTGCACACTTCTTCTGAAGACCCACCCTCATGGATCTCCCTCCTCATTGAGCCTGACCACCTTCCTCAACACCCACCCTTTGAGCTGCCTCTTTTTGCCTGGTTGTTGCCCACGCCTATCCTTACCCTGTCTCAAACACAGCTGAGGGATTGGGTATTCCCAGTGTTGGGAATCCTTGCCCTGCCTCACCATGCCCCCGTCAAATCAGCAGCTCTGACTGGATGCCTTCCCAGGGGCATCATCATTGACATGCCTCAACTGCTCCTGCCATTGGTCTATTAGTTCCCTGGCTATTCCACCAACCCCACCTCACACGCTCCCCACAACCAATCAGAAAGCTCACCATGGCTGATCAGATGATTCTTGACTCTTGATCAAACTGCCTTTTCTTTCCAATCCTGAACAAATAAATCTTTGAAAACAATAGAAAGTACATTGTTATTGGTGAATTCTCTGCAGGGATGTGTACAGCGTTTGTCCCAGAGAATCACTGCAGGGTCCAGGCCATTTCTAGCGATTAAAGAGGTCCTGTCACCGAAATCAGACACAGGGATTCTCCCAGAGGTAGGTCGAAGCAAATTCCGGAGGAATTTACAACCAAGCTGCTTTCAAAGGACAAATCGGAAAATCATCAGAGTACTCACGACTGATATTTTTAAAAATTTAACAAATCTTCAACTGCTGACAGAGAAACCATCAGACAATTCGTGAAGAACAGTCGCTTAGGAACAAAATATATTATCACGTAAAATGCACATTAAAGTATCATCCTACAGTCCTTCATTGCAGCTGATTTTTTAAAAAGTGTTTGCTGCTAAGCTGACAGTCTAACTGGCAAATGAAGACTTATTGTCAGCATTATCATTATGAAGGTGGATATGAGCCAATTTCTTCATTTACTTTTTTCCATAAGATATATCTTTTTAATTCATCCTTGGGACGTGGATATTGCTGGCAGGACCAGGATTACCTGTCCCTCATTGCCCTTGAGAACATGGTAACAAGCTGCTTTCTTGAACCGTTGCAGTCCGTGGGCTGTGGGTCAACCCACAATGCCCTTACAGAAGGAATTGCAGAATTTTGACCCAAAGAAGTGAAGCAATAGCAATATATTTTCAATTCAGGATGGTGAATGGCTTGGAGGGGAACGTGCAAGTGGTGGTGTTCCCATGTATTTGCAGCCTTTGTCCTTTTAGACAGAAGTGATCGTGGGTTTGGAAGGTGCTATGACGTTGCTTTTGCTACAATGTTTCTTGTAGATGTTCCATGCTGTTGCCACCTTGTACTGTCAGTGAAGAAAGTGAATGGTATGGTTCCAAAAGGGCTTAAAAGGGGTCCATGCTGAGATGTTGGTCCCACTTGTCTAATTATAGTACTGCTGGTGGCTGTGCTTTCAGACTCTCTCTAAGCTCAGTCTTGCCCATATAAATGAGAGCAGAGCGGTAGATATTGTCTACATGGACTTTAGCAAGGCCTTTGACAAGGTTCCATATGCTGGACTGGTTAGTAAGGTTAGGTCACATGGGATCCAGGAAGAGGTAGCAAATTGGATACAAAATTGGCTGGACAGTAGGAGATTTAGGGTGGCGGTGGAGGGTTGATTTTCAGATTGGAGGCCTGTCACTAGCGGTGTGCTGTAAGGATTGGTGCTGGGTCCACTGTTGTTCATCATTTATATTTGGTTGACAATATAGGAGGCATGGTTAGTAAGTCTGCTGATGACAGTAAAATTGGTGCTATAGTCGACAGTGAAAAAGATTATCTGAGAGTACAACAGAATCTTGATCAATTGGGCTAAGGAATGGCAGACGGAGTTTAATGCAGATAAATGAAAGGTGTTACATCTTGGCAAGACAACCAAGGTAGGACTTACACAGTTAACGGTAGGGGCCTGGGGAGGTTGTCGAACAGAGAGATCGAGGGGTGCTGATGCATCATTCTGGCTAAGTTTGCAGATGATACAAAAATAGGTGGAGGGACAGGTAGTATTGAGGATGCGGGGAGGCTGCAGAAGGATTTGGACAGGTTAGGAGAGTGGGCAAAGAAGTGGCAGATGGAGTACAACGTGGGAAAGCGTAAGGTCATGCACTTTGGTAAGAAGAACAAAAGCATGGACTATTTTCTAAATGGGGAGAAAATTCAGAAGTCTGAAGTGCAAAGAGACTTGAGAGTTCTAGTCCAGGATTCTCTCAAGGTAAACTTGCAGGTTGAGTCAGTAGTCAGGAAGGCAAATGCAATGTTGGCATTTATTTTGAGAGGACTTGAATATAAAAGCAGGGATGTACTGCTGAGGCTTTATAAGGTGCTGGTCAGGCCACATTTGGAGTACTGCATGCAGTTTTGGGCCCAATATCTCAGGAAGGATGTATTGGCCTTGGAGCGGGTTCAGAGGACGTTTACGAGAATGGTCCCAGGAATGGAAAGCTTAACATATGAGGAATGTTTGAGGACTCTGGGACTATACTCATTGGAGTTTAGAAGGATGAGGGGGGATCTAATTGAAACTTTCAAAATACTGAATGGCCTGGACAAAATGGATGTTGGGAAGATGCTTCTAATGGTAGGAGAGTCTAGGACCCGAGGGCACAGCCTTAGAGTAAAGGGAAGACCTTTTAGAACAGAGATAAGGAGAAACGTCTTCAGCCAGAGAGTGGTGAATCTGTGGAATTCACTGCCACAGAAGGCTGTGGAGGCCAGATCATTGAGTACATTTAAGACTGAGATAGATAGGTTCTTGATTATCAAGGGGATCAAGGGTTATGGGGAGAAAGTGGGAGAATGGTGTTGAGGAACTTATCAGCCATGATTGAATGGCCTAATTTCTGCTCCTATGTCTTATGGCCTTATAGCCTTATCATTCCTTGAAAGTGGCATCTCAGGTAGGCAGGGTGGTGAAAAAGTATTTGGCAACTTTGTCTTCATCAGTCAGAACACTGAGTGCAGGAGTTGTGACGGCATGTTATGACTGTGCTAAGACATTGGTAAGGCCACATTTGGTGTTATGTATACAACCTGGTTGCCTTGCGACAGAAAGGATGTTGTTAAACTGGAAAGGGTGTAAAAAAGATTTACAAGGATGTTACTGAGACTGGAGGGTTTCAGTTATAAGAAGAGGCTGGAATAAGCTGGGATCTTTTTACCCCCATGTGTAGGAGGCTGGGGGCTGAGGGTTGACCTTATAGAAGTTTATAAAATCATTGGGGGCATAGATAAGCTGAATAGCCAAGGTACATTCCCCGAGGGTAGTGGAATCTGAAGCTGGAGGGCTTAGGTTTAAAGTGAGAGGGGACAGATTCAAAAAGGACTTGAGAGACAACTTTTTCACACAGAGGGTGGTGCATATTTGGAACGAGCTGCCAGAGGAAGTGGTAGAGTCAAGTACAATTACAACATTTAAATTTGGATAGATACATAATAGGAAAAGTTCAAAGGGATGTGGGCCAAATGCAGGTAAGTAGGACTAGTTTAGATTGACAAACCTGGTTGGCGTGGACACTTGAGCTGAAGGGTCTGTTTCCATGCTGTATGACTCTATGACATCCCATGAATGACATTTTAAAAAGTGCTCTAAAGTTTCCTTCCTAAAGCTTTCCATACTTCTACCTCTCTCTCTCACTGCCTTTTAAGATGCTCTCTAAAACTTACTTCTCTGACCAAGTCTTTTTGACCACGGATCTAACGGCAGAATGTAATGGTGTTGTCGGTAGGGTGTCCACCACCTGGACAGCGGGTAGCCATTCTCGGATTCCCTGATGGGATTACATCCCAGTTAGACAGCTTGTTGGCTGCCATCAATGTTCCCAGGTGGCCTCAAGGAGCAAGTCCCACAGGCCAGTTCCTTGCTGTCTGTGAACATAAGATAGAGGATCAGATGATCAGTCCATTGAATCTGAACATAGAACATAGAACAGTACGGCACAGTACAGGCCCTTCGGCCCATGATCTTGTGCCGACCTATTATCCTACTCTAAGATCAAACTAACCTGCATACCTTACATTTTACTATCATCTACGTGCCTATCCAAGAGTTGTTTAAATATCCCTAATGTATCTGACTCTACTACCACCGCCGGCAGTGCATTCCACGCACCCACCACTCTCTGTGTAAAGAACCTACCTCTGACATCTCCCCTATAACTTCCTCCAATCACCTTAAAATTGTGCTGAGGAAGTTCTGAGGAAGGGTACATTCCCCGGACCCGAAACGTTAACTCTGTTTTCTCCTTCACAGATGCTGCCAGACCTGCTGAGCTTTTCCAGCAACTTTGTTTTTGTTCCTGTGTTTAAAATTGTGCCCCCTTGTTATAGTCATTTCCGCCTGCTCTGTCATTTAATGAAATCAGTTGATCTGATGATCCTCAACTTTACTTTCCCCGTAACCCTTTAATTCCCTTCCTAATTAAAAATCTGTCTATCTCAGCCTTGAATATACTTAATGTCTCAGCATTGACAGCCCTCTGTGATAAATAATTCCAAAGATTCATTCTAAATTCCGATGAGTACAGGCCCAATCTACTCACCCTCTCCTCATAAGGCAGTCCCTCCATACCTGGTATCTGCCTCCAATACCAGTCTATCTTTCCTTAGATAAGGGGCCCAAAAGTGTTCACAGTATTCTATCTGCGGTCTAACTAATGTCTTGTATAGTTTTAGCACAACCTTCCTACTTTTGAACTCCATTCCCTTTGAAATAAATGTCAACATTCCATTGCCTTCCCTATTACCTACTTGGATGCCAGCTTTTTTGTGATTCATGCACAAGGACCCCAAATCCCTCTGTGCTGCAGCTTTCTGTAGTCTTTTTCCATTTAAATAATATTTAGCTCCTCTATTCTTCGTGCCAAAGTGTATAACAATTTTAACATTTTACTTTTCTCAGCATAGAAACTGGCAGCATTTTATATTAAATACCATTTGGACAATTCTCTTGGAGCTGGTGTATGGAATAGATCCTGTCCACTATTCTGTGATCTGTAGAAGGGTCACCGGACCCGAAACATTAACTCTGTTTTCTCCCCCACAGATGCTGCCAGACCTGCTGAGCTTTTCCAGCAACTTTGTTTTTGTTCCTGTCCACTATCGTTCTGCTAACACAGAAACCATGCCGTGCTTGTGAGTACATTACAGCAGAGAAAGCCCAGTACAGACTCGAGGGACTGAAGGACCTTCTCTGTGTTGTTATGACACTATGACACTCAGTCTGCAAGTAGATGAAGTATTTTAATCATGGCCCCAGCAAAGGCCCCAGCAAGTTGCCAGTAGAGGATGTGCCTGTAGTTACAAACAGGAAATGCTGAAGGAACTCAGCAGGTCTGACAGCGTCTGCACAGAGAAGAAAATAGAGTTAATGTTTCAAGTCCAGTGACCCTTCTTCAGAACTGCTGGGTGTTGGAAAATAGTTTCATCTTATACTTCTGACAGAGGCAGTGGGGGAGCAAGAGAGCAGCTGGTGTAGAGACCCAGTGCAAAAGACGAAGGGATACAGTAATGTTAATCATGGAGAAAGAAAAAGGAGATACATAAAGGCTGTAAATTAAGGTCTGAAAGGGAGAGAATGAGTCTAGCTACTAACAGCAAAGTAAAGAAGACATTGCTGTTGGGGAAAGAGGGAAGAAAGAACAGAAGAACAAAGAATACAGCACAGGAACAGGCTCTTCACCCCTCCAAGCTACACTGATACATTTTGCCCTTCTATACTAAAACTATCTTCACTTACAGGATCAGTACCCGTTTATTCCCCTCCTATTCATGTATTCGTCCAAGTGCTTCTTCAATGCTGCTATTATGTCTGTTTCCACCACCTCCTCTGGCAATGCATTCCAGGCACTCACCACCCTTTGCGTGAAAAACTTACCTTGTACATTTCTTTTAAACTATTCCCCTCGCACCTTGAACCTGTGTCCCCTAAAAAGCCTCATACTTTCCACTTTATCCATGTCATTCACAATCTTATAAACTTCTATCAGGTCACACCTCAACCTCCTGCATTCCAGTGAAACCAAACCCAGTCTATCCAACCTTTCTGAGTAGCTGAAATCCCCTAGACCATGCACATCCTGGTAGATCCTCTCCAAAGCATCCACATCCCTCTAGTAATGTGGTGACCAGAACTGTAGACAATATTCCAAGTGTAGTCTAACTAAAGTTCTATAAAGCTGCAGCATAACTTGTCTATCCTTATACTCAGTGCCCCTTCTAATGAAGGCAAGCATGTCACAGGCCTTTTTTACTACCTTATCTACCTGCGCTACCAACTTCAGTGATCTGTGGACCTGCACACTCAGATCAATACTCCTAAGGGTTCTGTCATTCACCGTATAATTTCCACCTGTACTTGACCTTCCAAAATGCATCTACCATTTTTCTGTCCATGCCTCCAACTGATCTATATCCTGCTGTATCCTCTGACAATCCTCCTCACTATCTACAACTCCATCAATCTTTGTATCATCTGCAAACTTACGAATTAAACCAGACACATATTCCACCAATTCATTTATGTAGACCACAAACTACAGAGGTCCCAGCACTGATCCCTCTTGAACACCACAAGTCACTGCCCTCCATTCTGAAAAACATCCTTCACTGCTACCCTCTGTCTCATATGACTAAGCCAGTTCTGTATTCATTTTGCCAGCTCACACCTGGTACCATGGGACTTCACCTTTAGTACCATTCTGCCATGAGGGACCATGTCAAAGGCTTCACTGGTCCATGCAGACAACATCAATCACTTTTCCCTCATCAATCATTTTCATCATTTCCTCAAAAAACCCAACCAAGTTAGTGACACATGACCTCCCCAACACAAAACCATGCTGTCTATCACTAATAAGTCCATTTGCCTCTAAATGCGTATATCTTGTCTCTGAGAATCTTTTCCAATAATTTCTCTATGACCGACATGAGACTCACAGGCCTGTAATTTCCTGGATTATCGCTCTTACAATAGGACAACATTGGCTATTCTCCAGTCTTCTGGGACTGTAAGAGAACGGAAGTAAAATGAAGACCAGACATAAAGCAGTCAGTCTCCGAAGTTATTGAATTCAATGTTGAGACCTTGAGGCTGCAAAGTGTCTAAGGTAAAAATGAGGTGTTATTCCTGGAGCTTGTACCGTGCTTCATTAGAACATTGCAGCAAGCCCAGGATAGAAATATTCCCGTGAGAGTAAGGTGGTTTATTGAAGTAGCAACTAACTGGGAGGGGGTGGGTGGGATCATTCTTACAGACAGAGTGGAGGTCTGTCCACAGAGTGGTCTCGCAGCTTGTGCTGGGTCTCCCCAGTGGAAAGGAGGCTGCATTGTGAGCGGTGAATGCAGGCCCCTCGACTGATAGAAGTCCAAGTCTAACACTGCTTCACCCAGAAGGTGTAACTCAGAGCTTGGACAGTGAGGAGGGAGGAGGTGAATGGGCAAGGGTTACACCTGTGGGTGTTGTAATCTCCTGTTTCACTTTTGTTTTTGTGCATATAGTGGATGAATTTTGCATCATGTGGAATGGACCTTGCTCTCTAACTGAGAGGGGGAATATCATGAGTGTGCAGCTGTAGAAAGGACCATCCCAGTGGAATAGTTCCATCTCATCTGGGGAGTTTCTGCTCATTCAGCAATGGCCTTTTTGAGCTCAAGTGATAAGCTTTCCTCAACCAGTACAATCCTGACAGGAAGCTGCGGGACTGTGTCAAAAACTGGGAGCTGTCCAAGTGCAATTAAAAGTATATTTCCCATATAAAAATATGTTGTATTCTAAAATTCATGAACGCTAAAGTCGATATTCACCAACTGGTTAGAGTTCCACATCAGCAAAAGCAAATAATCCATTTCTAATCAGTGCTGAATGTGTTTAAAGTCAGGTAAAGCTGCCAGAGGATCATAGGTCTGCTTTCTCATCAGAGAAAGAGAGAGAGAGAAAGATGACTGGTGCGGTTTAACCTGAGGGCCACCACACCTCAGGTGAGGGGAGAGGTTGAGAAGGAGAGTAGTAACTTCAGCCAGTGTAGGAACTGAACTGATACTGTTGGCATCACACTGTATTGTAAACCAGCCTTCCAGCCAATGTGATTAGCAGCAGAATCCAAGGCTAGTAAAAATTTACGTTAATTCTGCTTTCCCTTCACAGATACAACCAGACCTGCTAAGTTCCTCCAGCAATTTCTGATTTTGTTTCCTATACTTATGAAATCGGGGGTGCGTCTGCAGGTTCAACAGCTGAGTGATATCCAACCCACACCCAGAGCGGATGAATGGCCTCTCCCCAGTGAGAATCTGCAGAATCACAGAATTGCTACAGTGCAGAAGGAGACCATTTGGCCCACAGTGCCTGTACTGGTTCTATTCTCTAGTGTCAATCTCCAGCCTTTTCCCCATATCCCTGCACTCCATTACTATCCAAATAATCATCCAATCCCCTATTTGAATGCCTCAATTGTACCTGCCTCCACCACGAGGCAATGCATTCCAGACCCTAACAACTCGCCATGTGAAAAAAAGTTTCTCCCACATCTTTCTGAAGAAGAGTCACTAGAACCCAAACATTATCTCTGATTTCTCCCCACAGGTGCTGCCAGACCTGCCAAGCTTTTCCAGCAATTTCTGTTTTTGGTTCTCTCACATCGCCCTGGCTTTGTTTACGCATCGCTTTAAATCTATGCTCCTCTCGTTCTTAATCCTTTTATGAGTGGGAACAGCTTTGTGCTATCTTTCTGTCATTCAGCAGACTGTCCTGGGACCCTCCTTTGGGCACAGGAACATCCAGGAAGAAAAGTGAAATGACTCCACAGAGGCCAGTATCCCATCACCAAGTCACTCTTTATCTACATGTGGAGGGTCCTTTACACTAACCAGCTTCCTCAGAGCCAGCTCCCAGAGTGAACAGAGCCTCTGACAGTCCTGTTTACATCTGTCTGCCAGGGCTCCCTGATTCGACCAGGTTAACGGCCCCAATCATGGAACTCATATTCTATGAGGTCCAGCTGGCTGACCTTGTTAGAATCACAACAAAAGATTCAGGCAGGCTCTGCAGCGCTCCCCATTAGACACAATTCCAACTCGACATTGACTAAATGGTATCAGCGAAGCAGGTGAAGGCTTTTACAATTCAGGGACCTCAGTTGCCTATGAGAGGGAAGGTCATTCTTGATGCAGACATAATGGGGAAGCAAGGACAGGCTATTCTATGGCCAGAGATAGTAGGAACTGCAGATGCTGGAGAATCCGAGACAACAAGGTGCAGGGCTGGATGAACACAGCAGGCCAAGCAGCATCATAGGAGCAGAGAGGCTGACGTTTCGGGCCTAGACCCTTCATCAGAAAAGGGGGAGGGGAAGGGGGTTTTGAAATAAATAGGGAGAGAGTGGGAGGCGGATAGAAGAGGGATAGAGGAGAGGACAGGTGGAGAGGAAACAAACAGGTCGAAGACGCGGGGATGGAGCCAGGAAAGGTGAGTGTAGGTAGGGAGTTAGGAAGGGGATAGGTCAGTCCAGGGAGGACGGACAGGTCAAGGGGGCGGGATGAGGTTGGTCGGTAGGAGATGGAAGTGGGAGGAATTGAAAGAGAAGTTGTTGAGTGTGAGGACGAGTTCGGCTAAGCGGATGAGGGTATCAGTGGAGGGGGACTGGTCGGGCCTGCGGGACAGGAAGAAGCTTCATCACCTCAGGTGACCTCCCATCCACGGCCTCCAACCTCATCGTTCCCCAACCTCGCACTGCCCGCTTCTATCTCCTTCCCAAAATCCACAAACCTGAACGCCCTGGTCGACCCATTGTCTCCGCCTGCTCCTGCCCCAC
Source organism: Rhincodon typus (assembly GCF_021869965.1). Lineage (NCBI taxonomy): Eukaryota > Metazoa > Chordata > Chondrichthyes > Orectolobiformes > Rhincodontidae > Rhincodon > Rhincodon typus. Next base: position 124,423,355 of record NC_063334.1, read on the forward strand.
CGAACTGATCTCCAACTATCTAGACTCCATTTTCTCCCCCTTGGTCCAGGAACTCCCTACCTATGTCCGTGACACCACCCACGCCCTCCACCTCCTCCAGAACTTCCAATTCCCCGGTCCCCAACACCTCATCTTTACCATGGACGTCCAGTCCCTCTACACCTGCATTCCCCATGCAGATGGCCTTAAGGCCCTCCGCTTCTTCCTGTCCCGCAGGCCCGACCAGTCCCCCTCCACTGATACCCTCATCCGCTTAGCCGAACTCGTCCTCACACTCAACAACTTCTCTTTCAATTCCTCCCACTTCCTACAGACAAAGGGGGTAGCCATGGGTACCCGCATGGGCCCAAGCTACGCCTGCCTCTTTGTAGGTTACGTGGAACAATCCCTCTTCCGTACCTACACCGGCCCTAAACCCCACCTCTTCCTCCGTTACATTGATGACTGTATCGGCGCCGCCTCGTGCTCCCACGAGGAGCTCGAACAGTTCATACACTTCACTAACACCTTCCACCCCAACCTTAAATTTACCTGGACCATCTCTAACACCTCTCTCCCCTTCCTGGACCTCTCTGTCTCCATATCGGGCAACCACCTCGAAACCGATATTCATTTCAAGCCCACCGACTCCCACAGCTACCTAGAATACTCCTCCTCCCACCCACCTTCCTGCAAAAATGCTATCCCCTATTCCCAATTCCTTCGCCTCCGCCGCATCTGCTCCCAGGATGAGGCATTCCACTCCCGTACATCTCAGTTGTCCTCGTTTTTCAAGGACCGTAACTTCCCCTCCTCGGTGGTCGAGAACGCCCTCAACCGTGTCTCCCACATCTCCCGCACCTCATCCCTCACACCCCGTCCACGCAATAAAAACCAAAAAAGAATCCCCCTCGTCCTCACGTACCACCCCACCAACCTCTGGATCCAACGCATCATCCTCCGACACTTCCGCCATCTGCAATCCGACCCCACCACCAAAGACATCTTTCCCTCCCCACCCTTATCTGCTTTCCGGAGGGACAACTCTCTCCGTGACTCCCTTGTCTGCTCCACACTCCCCTCCAGCTCCACCACACCCGGCACTTTTCCCTGCAACCGCAGGAAGTGCTACACCTGCCCCCATACCTCCTCCCTCACCCCCATCCCAGGCCCCAAGAAGACTTTCCACATCAAGCAGATGTTCACCTGCACATCTGCCAATGTGGTATACTGCATCCGCTGTACCCGGTGTGGCTTCCTCTACATCGGGGAAACCAAGCGGAGACTCGGGGACCGCTTTGCAGAACACTTACGCTCGGTTCGCAACAAACAACTGCACCTCCCAGTCGCGAACCATTTCAACTCCCCCTCCCATTCCTCAGACGACATGTCCATCCTGGGCCTCCTGCAGTGCCACAACGATGCCACCCGAAGGTTGCAGGAACAGCAACTCATATTCCGC
>NC_063334.1:124425195-124487803 GCF_021869965.1 Rhincodon typus
TGACCTATCCCCTTCCTAACTCCCTACCTACACTCACCTTTCCTGGCTCCATCCCCGCCTCTTCGACCTGTTTGTTTCCTCTCCACCTATCCTCTCCTCTATCCCTCTTCTATCCGCCTCCCACTCTCTCCCTATTTATTTCAAAACCCCCTTCCCCTCCCCCTTTTCTGATGAAGGGTCTAGGCCCGAAACGTCAGCCTCTCTGCTCCTATGATGCTGCTTGGCATCCTATTCTATGGCCACCCTGTTCTGCCATTTGATGAGATATAATTGTGGCCTTAGCTCTACATTCATGTCAGCCAGCCCCTCCCCCAACTCCCTTATCGATGGAAAAACCTGTCCTGTAAGATTGAACACAATGACAACTGGCAGAAATGCGGTTGCTTGTAACGTTTCAATTCACAAGTGCAGAAGGTGTTACTAAGTGAGAGTGAATGAGTCATGCAGCTCTGCTGAGTCTACTCTGTACCATCAGGGAGGTGTGAAAGGGACCCAGCTTGTAAAGGAACCACACCATAATTTTATGCAAACCAGCCGACTTCCCTGCAGAGAGCAAAAGCTAAAGCACGCTCAGAAATGCCAAGCTGCCTGTTTGCTCAGTTGGTAACTGTCTCACTTTGAGTTAGTTTCTCTCCTACTCCAGAGATTTCAGTAGACTGACAGTCCCAGTGGAGTACCAAGGGAAAACTACTCAGTCTGTGGTGCCGGACTTTCAGGTAAGATATTGAACCAAGTCTGCGATCTCCAGGCCAACACGTCTCCCATAACCAATCACGTTCACAAAAAAACAAATTTTTGGTCATTAGAGGTAGGAGGAACTGCAGATGCTGGAAAATCTGAGTTAACAAGGTGTAGAGCTGGATGAACACAGCAGGCCAAGCAGCATCATAGGAGCAGGAAAGCTGACGTTTCGGGCCTAGACCCTTCATCAGAAAAGGGGGAGGGGAAGGGGGTTCTGAAATAAATAGGGAGAGAGTGGGAGGCGGATAGAAGATGGATAGAGGAGAGGATAGGTGGAGAGGAGACAAACAGGTCAAAGAGGCGGGGATGGAGCCAGTAAAGGTGAGTGTAGGTGGGGAGTTAGGGAGTGGATAGGTCAGTCCAGGGAGGATGGACAGGTCAAGGGGGCGGGATGAGGTTGGTAGGTAGGAGATGGGGGTGCGGCTTGAGGTGGGGAGAGGGGATAGGTGGGAGGAAGAACAGGTTAGGGAGGCGGGGACGAGCTGGGCTGGTTTTGGGATGCGGTAGGGGGAGGGGAGATTTTGAAGCTTGTGAAATCCACATTGATACCATTGGGCTGCAGGGTTCCCAAGCGGAATATGAGTTGCTGTTCCTGCAACCTTCGGGTGGCATCGTTGTGGCATTGCAGGAGGCCCAGGATGGACATGTCGTCTTTATCAGGTTGTGTTCACAATCTGTAACCTCATTGTCTGGCATATCCCCCACTCAATCATTATCATCAAGCCAGGGGATCAACCCTGGTTCAATGGAGAGGGCAGGAGGGCATGCCAGGAGCAGCACCAGGCATACCTGAAGATGAGGTGTCAACCTGGTAAAGCTACTAAAGAGAACTAATTCAGAGATAGTAACAACTGCAGATGCTGAAGTCAGAGATAACACAGTGTGGAGCTGGAAGAACACTGCAGGCCAGGCAGCATCAGAGGAGCAGGACCTTTCTTCCCGGCCCGAAACATCAACTTTCCTGCTCCTCTGATGCTGCCTGGCCTGCTGTGTTCCTCCAGCTCCACAAAGAGAACTAGTTGTCTGTCAAACAGCATAAGCAGCAAGTGATAGAGAGAACTAAGCGATCCCCCAACCAATGGATCAGTCCTGTCACATTCAGTTGTGAATTAATCATCCAGAAGTGCAAATAGAGGCCTTTCGAGTCTGCATCTCACCCCATCACCCTGCAGCTCCCATGGACAATCCATCTGGCCTGCACATTGCAGAGCAATTTAGCTTGGCCAATCCACCTAACCTGCACATCTTTGGACTATGGAAGGAAACCAGCACAGCCAGCGGAAACCCACGCAAACACAGAGCCAACATACAAACTCCACACAGACTGTTGCCCAAGGGTGGAATCAAACCCAGATCCCTGGCACTGTGAGGCAGCAGTGCTAACCACTGAGCCACCATGCTGTCTGTATGGTGCTGGGTAATTAAACAACTCACTGGAAGACGTGCCTCCACAAATATCACCATCCTCAATGATGGAAGAGCCCAGCACACCAATGTAAAAGATAAGGCTGAAGCATTTGCAGCAATCTTCAGCCAGACGTTCTGAGCAGATGATCCATCTCGGCCTCTTCAAGTGGCCTCCAAAAACAGATACCATCCCTTCACACATTATAAAGGCACTAGGCTTGATGTATGGAATAATCTCTAATCTCTGGAAAGAACTAGTCAGTTCCCTGCACAGCTCCACTGTGAACAACAATGTAATTCAGGTTAGGAGCTACAATAAGACCATGAGATGTAGGAGCAGTAGTAGGCCATTCAGCCCATTGTGTCTGCTCTGCCATTCAACGAGATTATGGCTGATCTGATAATCCTCAATTCCACTTACCTGCCTTTCACCATAATCATTGCTTTCCTGACTAATTAAAAATTTTTCCATCTGAACTTTGAAAATACTCAATGACCCAACCTCGACAAGCCACTGTGGTAAAGAATTCCACAGATTCACTCCCCTCTGAAAGAAGAAATTACTCCTCATCTCTGTCTTAAATCTGTGTCTCCTTATTCAGAGATGATGTCCTCTGGTCCTAGACTCTTCCACAAGAAGAAACAACTTTTCCACATGCACTTTGTCAAACCTTCTAAGAATCTTGCATGATTCAATAAGGTCGCCTCTCATTCTTCGAACCTTCAACGAGTACAGGCCCAATCTACTCAACCTCTCTTCATAAGACTGTCCCTCCACACCTGGTATCAGCCAAGTGAGCCTATCAGTCCCACTCAGGATTTTATATGTTCCATTCTTCTAAACTCCAATGGCCCAGTTTGGAGAAGGTTTCCTTTATTCTTTATTCATTCTTGGGATGAGGGCATCACTGGCTAGGCAGCATTTATTGTCCATCCCTAATTGCCCAGAGGGCAGTTAAGAGTCAACCACATTGCTGTGGGTCTGGAGTCACATGTAGGCCAGACCAGGTAAGGATGGCAGTTTCCTGCCCTAAAGGACATTAGTGAACCAGATGGGTTTTTCCCAACAATGGATTCATGGTCATCATTCGACTGTTAGATCCAGATATTTATTGAATTCAAATTCCACCATCTGCCATGGCGGGATTCAGACCCAGGTCCCTAGAACATTATCTAGGTCTCTGGATTAACATTCCAGCAATAATACCATGAGGCCATTGCCTCCCCTCTAGACCACAGTTTGCTAGACCAATACCTTGAAGGAGTGGATTGCCTTATGAGGAAAGGTTACACAGGATGGGCCTGAATCCTCTGGAGTTTAGAAAAGTCAGAGGCGACAATTGAAGCATTTAAGATCCTGAGAGGACTTGACCGGCTGGATGTTGAAAGGATGTTTCCTCTTGTGTGAGAATCTAGAACTAGGGTTTAAAAATAAGGGAACGCCCATTGATTGCAGAGATGAGGAACATTTTGTCTCTCAGAGGCAGCATCTGAGGAGCAGGAAAGTCGACGTTTCAGGTGAAGAGGAGTCCTGACCCAAAACGTCGACTTTCCTGCTCCTCTGATGCTGCCTGGCCCGCTGTGTTCCTCCAGCTCCACACTGTGTTGTTTCTGACACCAGCATCAGCAGTTCTTTCTGTCTCCGAGTGACTTGTCTCACAGAGGGTTGAGAGTCTTTGGAATTCCCTTCCTCAAAAGGCAGTGGATGCAGAAGCTTGAAATATTTTTAAGGTAGTTAGATAGATTTTTGTTGACCAGGGCTGTGAAGGAATGTAGAGTTGAGGTTGAAATCACATAGGCTGAGCAGGATCAAAGGTCTGAGTGGCCTACTCTTGTTCCTTGATCATATGTTAATAATTCTTTTGTGAAAGAGGCAAGAGTTGAGTAGAGGCTGCTGTGTAGTCAATGTATAATTTTGAGTGTGTTTGACCTGCTGCATGTTTCAGATCTTCTTCAGAAAAAGCCAACTTGCCTCCTCTGCAGAAACCACTGACCCACTGCCTTCACAACACAAGCTGCAGCCATTCAGGAGGGAGGCCCTGATACCATTTTCTCCGGAGGCAATTAAAGATAAGTATTACATTGTCAGCCTGAGATATCCACAGCCCACGAATGGATCTTGTTGAGAAAAAAACCTCTGCATTTGCTCTGTCAGCCTGTTAATGGAAACTATTTTTCAGTAAGTCTCAAAGCCCATTGGACTGAAGGAAAATGAGTCGAGAGAGCTTCGATATTGCCACAGTAACTCTCACTTAGTCATCGCTGGAAGAATTTATTTCCAGGGAGTGACTCACTGAGCAGAGACTGAGTGTTTGTTGATGCGGTGCTGTGAGATTGATTGTCTAACAACCTCACAGAGTGGCAGCAATGTTTCTTGTTCATGGCCACTCTGATTGAGGAGGTTTTGGATGGAGATAATTGATGTGTTGTGTAAACAGTGTCTGGACTCTGTCCCATCCCACCAAGGATGCTCTGATTCTGCCATTGGCAGACCTGGAGCAGTGAAGCAAAACCCAATAAGTCTTTCACGAGGAGATGAGCCTTTCAGCAAATAATATTCATGTACAGCAACTGAGAGGCAGTATGGAATTAAAGAGGATGAGTTGATATTTTTACATCATGTACAGGGATATTATTATACACCACCAGAGCAGGAGTCTCCTGGCACGTGGGTAGGGACACTATCACTGCACCACAGAGCTCCAAAGCTGATGGTTGATGTTAGATTGGGTGCGGGGTGTTTGTTCATTAAGGATTTTAGGACCCTGGAACAACCAATATGCAACAGCAAAAGGAGGAGGCAATTCGGCCCCTCCCCTTTGTGATGACGAAATGGAGCTGCTTTCACTGGGAATACATCGTACAGTGTAGCCGGAGTTAGACTGAAGATGGAAGATAAAATGGTAAAGTGTAGCATAGCAAGTAAACTCTGAACATTCACTGTTAGGTTGAAGACAGTGTTAATCTGCATTATACAGAGCTCTATAGAACGCTTAAACTGAAGACAGTTATTTGAACCCAAGCTCTCGGCTGTGAACAAATGACTAGTGATCTCACAGAGCTATCAAACTACAGGCTTAGGCTAATGCTCTTCAGAAACTGTTCAAGTCCCAGTGTGGAAATAACTTAAATTCCATTCATTAGTAGTCTCATTCATATTGATCATGAAATGATTGGATTGTTGGACAAACACACACAGCCCTTTCAGGCTGTCTAAAATCTGATGTCCTCACCCAGACTGAGCTACACGTGTTTCTCACATCCTCTAAAATTTAGCAACCTGCAGGATTGTATCAGACTGCCACAGATGGCATTGTGGGCCTACCTACAGCACATGGACTGCAGCAGTTCAAGGAGGCAGCTCACCACCACCTTCTCAAGGGGCAACTAGGGACAGGCAAAAAATGCTGCCTTTTTCTTTTCCTTTATTCTTTCATGGGATGTGGGCATCACTGGCAAAGATGATATTTATTGCCCATCCCCAACTGCCTTCAAACTGATTGAGGGCAGTTCAGAGTCAGCCACATTGCTGTGGGCCTGGAGTCACATGTAGGCCAGACCAGGTAAGAATGGCAGATTTCCTTCCCTGAAGAGTACTAGTGAACCAGATGAGTTTTTACAACAATCGATCACCATACTGAGACAAGATAGTGACACCAGATTAATTCTTTGCCCTGTTCTATTACCCTAATACACTTTATATGGTACGAACTGCCTATACTGCATGCAAAATAAAACTTTTCACTGTACCTGGGCACATGGGACAATAATAAATCAAATATTGAATTCAAATTCTACCACGTAATAGAGTTTGACCCCACATCCCCAGAACATTAACCTAGCCCTGTAGTTACTAGTTAAATGATATTACCACTATGCCACCCTGCAGCTCTTATAGCCTGAGAACAAATTGCAGCAATAAAATGAGGTGTGAGCAATCAAGTGTAGACCAGAAACGGGGTTGTACATTCACCGTCTTTTCACCTCACAGCTACTGCTTGACCACCCCACCTCATCCGTCTCTAATCTGAATTTCCTTTTCAGAATATCAGTAATTTTATGAAGCAGTCCACTCCGCTCCCTCCAGATCATCATCTCTCTTCCAATGCCCTTTATCACTTGCCCTCTCATTTCACTGCTTTCGCTCCTCAATAGCTGAAGATTGTGCTGTTCTTCATTTCCCTGTTCCATTTCTTCAAAGTCTTAAAGGATTCAATCCTTATGTAATCTGCAACTCATTCATGTGTTCCTTTTCTCAGCATCCCTGGTGATGTTAGATCAAAACAGGTCCCAGATTGGAATCTGGATCAGTAGATTGTATTTTATTTTGTATTGATTTTAACAAGTTGTCTCTCACCGACAGACTCTCAATGCTGCAAATATTGTTTCAACAATAAAACAGAAGATTGTTAATAAAAACAAAAAAAGAAGAAACCAAACTATTGACATATAACAAAAATTCAAAGAGTCCTAAACACATAGTAAATGCCATTAATCTCAAAATACAAATTTTTAAAAAAGCACCCAGTCAGACTCCCAGGGAACTGGTCAATCCAGAATTAACTTCACAACTTCTGGGGCACATTGTCCTGTTTCAGGTTCGTGGAGTGAAAGATTCAGGATGGAATCTTCCAACTGGATCCAGGCCTCTTGTAGGTGAGAAGAATTTTCATTCATATAGCACCGCTCCTGACATCAGGATGTGCCAGAGTGTCTCATAGCGTGAGCCTGAAGTTCATTCATTGTCACAATGTTGGAAATGACAGCAATCCAACTACACACAGCAAGATCCCACAAACAGCAATGTGATCATCACCAGGTCATCTCTCACTGCAATGCTGTTAATTGGTTTAAGGCAAAATTCTAGGCCCAGAAAGTAAAAACAGGTGGGAAGGCAAATTGTGAGGGTGGCATCAAGAGTTTGCAGAGGGTTATAGAAGGGTTAAGCAAGTAGGCAAAAACTTGTCAATGGAATATAAGGTGGGCTAATGTGAGGTTCGCACTTTTAAGACAGAGATAAGGAGGAATTTCGTCTCTCAGAGGGAAGAGAATCTGTGGAATTCTTTCTCACAGAAGGCTGTTGAGGCTGGATCATTAAGTATATTAAAGACTGAGATAGATTTTTAATCAGGAGGGGAATCAAGGATTATGGGGAAAAGGCAGGAAAGTAGAATTGAGGGTTAAGCCATGATCTCATTGAATGGTGGGAGCAGACTCAATGGGCTGAATGGCCTACTTCTGCTCCTGTCTTTTAGTCTTTAGAGGATTCCCCTGCTCCAATTTGAAAGTGTGATGTGGAATCCCTAATGGTCACCTGAGGAAGGAGACAGTTTTGGTGTATTGTCACATCCCCTGGGAGTGTAATCTCACTACGTTCCTCTCTCACCTGCACCTCCTGGTATTACTGGGATGGTTTTTGTATCCTTCATAGTGAAGTCAAGAAACAATCATTTGTTCATTCATCTGTTATTTCTTCATTATCTACAAGCTCGGTATTATTACTCTCTCAAGAACCAACTATCCTGACTCTTTCCCTTTCCAAATGCTTGTAGAACTTCTTACTATCTGATCTTACAATTCCAGACAGCTTCCTCTTAAACTCTTATTTCTTACTCCTGATTAACATTCATAGAAACAAAGAAGATAGAGCAGGAGGAGGCCATTCAACACTTTGAGCCTGCTCTGCCATTCTTCACAATCATGGTTGATCATCCAACTCAATAGCCTAATCCTGCTTTCTCCCCATAGCCTTTGATCCCATTCGCCCCAAGTGCTATATCTAGTCACTTGTTGAATACATCCAACGTCTTAGCATCAACTACTTCCTGTGATAATGAATCCCACAGGCTCACCACTCTTTGGGTGAAGAAATGTCTCCTCATCTCCGTCCTAAATCATCTATCCCGAATCCTCATACTGTGACCCCTGGTTCTGGACACACCCACCATCAGGAACATCTTCCCTGCATCTACCCTGTCCAGTCATGTTAGAATTCCATAAGTCTCTTTGAGAACCCCCTTCATTCATCTGAACTCCAGTGAAAACATCCCAACCTAGTCAATCTCTCCTCATACATCAGACCTGCCATCCCCAGAATCAGCTTGGCAAACCTTCACTGCTCTCCCTCGAGAGCAAGAGCATCCTTCCTCAGAAAAGGAGACCAAAACTGCACACCGTTTTCTAGGTGTGGCCTCACTAAAGCCCTGTATAACTGCAACAACACATCCCTGCTCCTGTACTCAAAACCTCTCACAATGAAGGCCAACACACCATTTACCTTCTTTATCACCCGCTGCGCCTGCATGTTTACCTTCAGCGACTGGTGCACAAGGACACCCAGGTCCCACTGCACACTCCCCTTTCCCAATTTACAGCCATTCAGGTAGTAATCTGCCTTTTTGTTTTTGCTTCCAAAGTGAATAACCTCACATTTATCCAAATTATACTGCATCTGCCATTGATTTGCCCACTCACCCAACCTGCCCAGATCATGCTGAAGGATCTTTGTATCCTTGTCACAGTTGCCCTTCCCACCCAACTTGGTATCATCTGCAAACTTGGAGATGTTACATTTTGTTCCCTCACCCAAATCATCAACATATATTGTGAAAAGCTGGGGTCCCAGCACTGATCCCTGTGGCACCCCACTAGTGACTGCCTGCCAATTTGAAAAGGACCCATTCATTCCTACTCTTTGCTTCCTCACTGCCAACCAGTTTTCTATCCATCTTTCTCCGCCTGCTTTAAAAATTCTTTCACAGAAAGCAGGCATCTCTAGTTGGCTCAGCATTTATTTCCTGTCCCTAATTGTCCTTGAGAAGGTGGTAGTGAGCTACTTTCTTGAATGACTGCAGTCCATATGCTGCAGGTAGACCCAAAATTGGGAATTCCAGGATTTTGACCCAGTGACACTGAAGGAATGACAATATAATTCCAAGTCAGGATGGTGAGTTAGGTCAGAAGTCACACAATACCAGGTTATAGCCCAACAGGTTTATTTGAAATCACAAGCTTTTGAAGCGTTGCTCCTTTGTCAGCTCCAAAAGCATGTCCAACACCAGCACCTCCACATCAAGGAAAGTGAGTAGTTTGGAGGAAAAGTTTATATTCTAACCAATTTTCTTCTCTGCCATTTTTTTTGTGCATTTAAAGCCTTTCCTTAAATTTGGTAGTTTAGTATAATAGAAATATACATATTCTGATTATTTTGAGATATCCCCTTAAATATCTCCTACTATGTCTCAGTTTATCAATCCCTGGAGTGGTAAGCTAGTTCACTCTAGCTAGCTCAGCCTTCGTGTCTACATTGTTGCCCTTATTTAAGTTTACAACATTAGCCTCAGACCCACGCATCTCCCTTTAAAACTGGATGTAAAATTCAATCATATTGTGGTCCCTGCTACCAATGGATGCCTTTACTCTGAGGTTATTAATTAAACCTTTCATATTACACAACATCGAGTCTAATATATTCAAGATCAGCATTTATTGCCCATCCCTAACTGCCAAGAGGGTAGTTAAAAGTCAACCACATTGCTGTGGGTCTATAGCCACATGTAGGCCAGAGCAGGTAAGGATGGTAGTTTCCTTCCCTACAGGACATTAGTGAACCAGATGGGTTTTTTCCCCAACAATCAGTTCATGGTCATCATTAGACTCTTAATTCCAGAATTTTTATTGGTTCCAAATTCCACCATCTGCTGTGGCAGGATTTGAACCTGGGTGCCCAGAACATTGTTTGAATCTCAAGATTAACAGTCTGGTGATCATACCACTAGGCCATCACCTCCCCTTGAGTCTAATATATTCTCTGGATGATTCTAGAATGTGCTGCTCTACGAAACTGTCTCGAAGGCATTAATGACTTCCTCGTCCAATCTATTTCTGTTGATCTGATCTTCCAATTTTTCGGAATTGCTCAGTGAGTGAGTTTGGTGTTTGGGGTTCTGCCTGGACCTTAGTTGATGGCACATCCTGGCGATGTTGGTTAGAAGATGGTCATTGTAGTTCGGGGTCTATGAGCCATTGTTAACTAATGCCTCCTGGCTGCATCTATGAGCTGCTTACACTGAGTTCCTTTCCCCAACCCATCACACTGACAACTCCTCGCTGAACATTGGGTTGAGAATGGTTAATTACTCAGTGTGTTATTCAGTTGATGTAGTTTCCATTCTTATAACAGACTTTTTTGTTGTCGTATAATGAACATTGGAGGAATGTAATGTAATTGACATGTCTCTCCCAGGAGCCCATTACCGGCCATGACCAGTGAGAGTAATGCAAGGGCTGGCACTGAGTGTGGTTCACCTTATGCAAAGGTCAGATCTCAGTGTGCTTCTGTGCATTCTCGAGATTGTAAAAACATAAAGAATTTTCAGAATGATGTGTTGCCTCTCCGCCAATGTCCTTGAACTGAATGTCTTGCTCAGCCATTTCAGAGGGCAGTTTGGAATCAAACAGCTCGCTGTTGGTCTGGAGTTGTGAATAGATTTCGTATTAGTGAGGGTTGTTGGGGGTAGCTGAGAATGGGGAATTTGGAACACAATCAGATCAATCTCAGGCTTACATGAATGGAGCAGCAGGCTTGAGAGGCCAATAGTCAATAGATGCTCCTAATTCCTATGTTCTTATATTTGTAAACACAGCTTACGGATTCAGGTATAACACAGTGTGGAGCTGGAGGATCACAGCAGGCCAGGCAGCATCAGAGGAACAGGAAAGCTGATGTTTCGGGTCTGAAGAAGGGTCCTGACCTGAAACATCAGCTTTCCTGTTCCTCTAATGCTGCCTGGTCTGCTGTGTTCCTCCAGCTCCACACTGTGTTATCTCTGACTCCAGTATCTGCAGTTCTCACTATCTCTACGGACTTAGGCACGTTGTTAGCTGGGTTAGAGGTAGCAGCATTGTATCTAACACCAAGTTGTCTCTGTCCTGGGAGTGTTTGATGGTGACAGTGTGGAGAAAGGTTTACTCTGTATCTAACACCATGCTGTCCCTGTGTTGGGAGTGTTTTATGAAGTAGAAGGAGTTTTACTCTATATTGAATCCCATGCTGTCCCTGTCCTGGAAGTGTTCCCTGGGTCAATGTATTAATTATAGAACATAGAACATAGAACAGTACAGCACAATGCAGGCCCTTCAGTGCAGATGTTGTGCCGAACTTTTAGCCTAATCCAAGGGTCTATCTAACCTCCACCCCTACCTTATTCTATTATCCATATGCCTATCTAATAGCTGCTTAAATGCCCCTAATGAGGCCGACTCCACTACCCTCTCCGGCAATGCATTCCATGCCCCTACCACTCTCTGAGTAAAGAACCTACCTCTGACGTCTCCCCTATATCTACTTCCACTCACTTTAAAACTATGCCCCCTCGTAATAGCTACCTCCACCCTCGGAAAAAGTCTCTGGCTGTCTACTCTATCTATACCTCTGATCATTTTGTACACCTCTATCAAATACAATTATATAAGTTAATTGTCTGCCTTCATTTGGCCAGCAGCTGTTCTGTATCTGTTCTCCCCAGGTGACCTCAGTGGTGGCAGGGCTGCAATATGGAACCATTTCGACATGACTCCCAGTCCTGTACCTTGCAGTTACCAGCCCAGCTCAAAGCCTGTAGCCCGCCTTCCTCACTCGTTCACCTGGTGGTTTTGAGAAGCTGTATCCCTGATTGCCAGCAGGGGTCAGTATTGCATCATGATGAGAAAAGTCCTTTCACTGCCACCTGATGACAGAATATAGGGACTGCAGGCAGCTCACTCTCAAACCATATCAGAGACTGATACAGAAAACCATTTAGCCCATTGTGCCTGTCCCTGTTCCTGGAAAGACCAGCATTTAAATAGTACCTTTCACAGCCACAGTAATTTTGTAGTGTAATAGTTGCTGTAATGTAGGAAAAATTAAGTCTAATTTGTGCACAGCAAGCTCCCACAAATAGCAATGTGATTGTGAACAAGTAACTTGTTGTAATGATGCCGTTTGAGGGGTAAACACTGAAAAAGAGACCAGGGATCCCCTCCCTAAAATTAGGGTCTTGTACATCAATCTAACAGGGAAAGCCTCAGTTGAACATTTCATTCAGGCTGATCCCCTGTGACAGAGCTGCTCTCCTGCTGTGCTGCGTTGGCAGTGCTGGTTAGATTTCCAGTGCCTGGATCTTGGGCGTGGGGTTCACCCCATGTAATATTCCTGACTCAGAGGCTAGACTCTGGAGTCATGGAACCGCAGGCCAGACCACATGGTCCTCTGTACCTCAAACTAACCTTATGCTCTGAGCTCTCTCCCCGTAGCTGTGTACATACATTCACTTCAGACTGTCCCGTCCAGTCCACTTCAAGTTGTCATATTAAAGAATGTGCCCTTGTATTTCTTTGATTATGCTACCAATTATATTAAATATGTGCTCTTCTGGTTACCAACTGCTCTGTTGCTAGAAACAAATTACTTTTCTATTTATTCAGTCTCTAGCAGCATTTATTGCCAGTCCCTTACTGCCCTGGTGAAAGTGGTGGTGAGCTGCCTTCTTGAAACACTGCAGTCCATGTGCTGTCAGTAGACCCACAATACCCTTATGGATGGTGTTCTAATCAATCAAAAAACAATTCATGATGTTAAGTTGCTCGATCTAACCTCCCCTCCTCTGAGGTGAACAGCCCCAGTCTCTCCACATTAACTGAAGTTCCTTGGCTCTGGTAACATTCTCCTAAATCCCCTCTGTATCCTCCGCAAAGCTTCACCAGCCTTCCTGAATGGTTGTGCCCAGAATTAGCCTCAATCTTCCAGAGCATTAATCAATGAATTGTGAAGGCTTGGCCTAATATCTATGCTACAGTCCTCTGTACCTGTGTTTATAAAATCAACAGTCATGTAAAGATTTTTCAACAGCCTTTCCTACCTGTCCTCCCACTTCCCAAAGTGAGCTGCTTTGTCCTGGATGGTGTCAAGCTTCTTGAGTGTTGTTAGATCTGCACCCATCCAGGCAAGTGGGGAGTATTCCATCACACTCCTGACTTGTGCCTTGTAGATGGTGGACAGGCTTTAGTCAGGTGTTAGTTGCTGCAGTGTTGTTAACCTTTGACCTGCCCTTGTGGCTTTATAAAACAAGGGCAACTGAGTTTCTTGTCAATGGTAAGCCCACAGGATGTTTATAGTGGGGGACTGAGTGATTGAATGCCATTTGAACGTCAAGGGATGATGGTTAGAATCTGTCTTATTGGAGGTGGTCATTGCCTGCCATTTGTGTGGTGCAAATATTAATTGCTACTTGTCAGGCCAAGCCTGAATATTGTCCAGATCTTGTTGCATTTGGATATGGGCTGCATCAGTATCTGAGGAGTCGCGAACACGGCTGACAGTTTGTGCAATCATCGGTGAACATCCCCACTTCTGACCTTATGATGGAGGGAAGGTCATTGATGAAGCAACTGAAGATGGTTGGGCCGAGGACACTACCCTGAGGAACTCCTGCAGAGATGTCCTGGAGCTGAGATGACTGACCTCCAACAACCGCAACCATCTTCCTATGTGTCAGGTCTGACTCCAACCTGCAGAGAGCTTGCCCCCCTGATACCCATTGATTCCAGTTTTGCTCAGGCTCCTTGATGCCACACTCGGTCAAATGCAGCCTTGATATCAAGGGCTGTCGCTCTCACCTCACCTCTGGAATTCAGCTCTTCTGTCCATGTTTGAACCAAGGCTGGAATGAGGTCAGGAGCTGAGTGGCCCTGGCGGAACCCAAACTGGGCGTCACTGAGCAGGTTATTGCTGAGCAGGTTCTGCTTGATAGCTCTGTTACTGACACCTTCCATCACTTTACTGATGATCGAGAGGAAATTGATGGGGCAGTAATTGGCCGGGTTGGATTTGTCCTGTTTTTCTGTGTACAGGACATACCTGGGTAATTTTCCACATTGTTGGGTAGATGCCAGTGTTGTAACTGTACTGGTACAGCTTGGCTGGGGGAGTGTCTGGATTTTTTTTGATTTTGCTGCATTGGCATGCACTGGTGAGCGGTGTTTGTGTTTCTCCCTGTTCTCTCATACTTCCATGGGACATTGCCTTTGAACTGAGGATCTCACTGGTCCATTTCAGAGGGCATCAAAGAGTCAATCACCCATTGGGAGTGGTCTGGAGTCACATGCAGGCCAGACCAGGTGAGGATTAGAGATTTTGATTCATAGAGTTATAGAATCATACAGCATGGAAACAGATCCTTCAGTCCAATCAATCCATGCCGACCATGTTCCCAAACTAACCTATTCCCACCTGTCTGTGCTTGGCCCATGTCCCTCCAAACCCTTCCTATTCAGGTAGTTATCCAAATGTCTTTTAAACATTGTAACCTGCATCCAGCACTTTCTCTGGACGTTCATTCCACACATGAACTATGTCTGTGTAAAAAAGTTGCCCCTTACGTCTTTTTAAAATCTTTATCCTCTCACCTTAAAAATATGTCCCCTAGTTTTGAAACTCACCCACCCTAGGAAAATCTTTCCCTAAAGAGCATCAGGGATCCAGACGAGTCTACATGACAGTTTCACTATTAGGCTACGTCTTTAAATCCAGATGTTAGGAATTGAATTTAAGTCCTACAGCTGTGCAGGCTTTGAACTCCTGTTCCCAGAGTATTAGCCTATGTCTCTGGAGTATTAGTGCAGGGCCATTAGCACGATGCCACCGTCTGCCTTCAGTCAGGATTCTGTACAGCTGAGGCTTAGCTTCTACTCTCTTTATCATTTAGCTTTTTAGATTTCATGGACTGACAGAATTGGTACAGTGCAGAAGAGGCCATTCAGCCCATCATGCCTGCATTGGTTCTATTACCCAGTGCCAATCTCCTGCCTTTTCCCCGTATTAACTGCACACCATTTCCACCCAAATAACCATCCAATGCCCCTCTTGAATGCCTTAACGGAACCTGCCTCCACCACATTCCCAGGCAGTGCATTCCATACCATGACAACATGACAGCCGTTTTGGTATGTATGGGAGGTGATGGCCTTTTGGTATTATTGCTGGTCTATTAATCCAGTTGCAGTGATTGTAACAAGGTCAGCCTGGTAGACCTCATTGAATATGACTTCCCTGATTGGGGCTGTTAATCTGGTCCAATCAGGGACCCCTGACTGACAGATATCAACAGGAGTGTCAGAGGTTCTGTTGACTCTGAGAGCTGGTCCTAAGGGAGCTAGATCAGAGTTAAGGACTCTCCATGTGTAAATAAAGGGTGACTTGGTGACAGGATGTCGGCCTCTGTGGAGTTATTTCAGTGGCGACGAGAGTGGGATATGCTCCTGAAGAAATTCGCTCACAAAGCTAGAGGGCATAGGTTTAAGATGAAAGGGGGAAGATTTAAAAGGGATCTCAGGGGTAATTTTTCCACACAGAGGGTGGTGCATGTATGGAACGAGCTGCCAGAGGAAGTGGTGGAGGCTGATACAATTACAACATTTAAAAGGCATCAGATGGGTATATGAATAGGAAGGGTTTAGAGGGATATGGGCCAAATGCTGGCAAATGAGACCAGAATAATTTCGGATACCTAGTCAACATGGACAAGTTGGACTGAAGGATTTGTTTCTGTGCTGTACATCCCTCTGACTCTATAACTCTACAACAGTCATCTTTGAGTTGGGGTAAGCATTTCTGTCATTGTGTTGTTATTTGCAAAGCTTGACTCATTCAATCCTGTCGTGGAAGACGGGGCCCAGTATGGGAAAGAAAGCATTATTCTTTCCAGGCAAATGACATTGGGGCAGATGAAAAGCAACCAAAAGTTCTCCTGACAGCTTGCAGACCCACAGCGTTTTCAGTTATTAGGAGTCTAACTTTCCCTGAGGCATCAGACAATAAAATCTTTCAAGAGTTGACAGATTTAGTTGAGGAATATTATGACCCCAAGCCTCCTCTAATTCTGAGACACTGTTGGGTTTACTCGGCATTTTGAGAACCGGGGAATCCATGTCAGGATTTTTGACTAGGTTAAGATGACTAGCAGAGGCAAGTGACTTTGGTGTAATCTTTAATGAGATACTGAGAGACCAATTGGTGCGTGGGATTAATGATGTAACCATGCAAAAACATCCAAATGGACTTCAAATAGGCACTACAACTGGCATTTTCATGGAAAATGCAGCAAGTGGAAGATATGAGGTGCAGGGTATTCCAATGGAAGAGGACACCCTCAACTGTCTGACTGAGCTTGGACAACACCACTTGAGTGAAGGCAATTGCAAAGCTTCACTCAGGCCATATCCTAAACAGAGCGTCTTTAGGTCGGCCGAAGGTAAAACCCCGGAACAAAGCCCACGGCCAAACAGTTAAAACTTCCTTCAGGATCCAGGCCGGCAAGCCATTATATGAGACTACCGTTTTGAGGTATTGTCAGCCTGTGTAATTTTTCAGCAGACCATAGAGAACATTTTACAAGGTCTACCATAGGTCGCCATTTATCTCGACATGCTATTAACAGGGAAGACCAATAGGGAGGACTTAAATAACTTAGACATAGTCTTAGATAGTTCTTCCAGATGTGCATATGCCTTAGAAGGGAAAAACATGTGTTCCAGGCACCTCAAGTGACCTACTTGGGCTATAGAGTTGACAAGACTGGGTTACACCCATTGGAAGATAAAGTGAGGGCGATCAAAGGTGCCCCGGCTCCCATATCTGTACTGGAGTTTAGGTCTTTCCTTGCACTAGTGAATTATTACAGAAAGTTCATACATAACTTAGCCTCCGTCCTGGCACCTTTGCATCCACTTTTAAAAAGGGGTCAGCCTTGGAAATGTTTGCATAGTCTAGCCATAGCTTTCAGGGAAGTGAAGAAACAATGATAATGCTCTAAGGTGTTTGCACACTATGATACCAAGCGAGATCTGGTATTGACATGCAATGGCTCCCCATAAGGCATTGAGTTACTATTAGCTCACAGGTGGCCCAATGGAGAGGAACGCTCAATAGTATATGTATCTAGGACTTTGGTTAATGCACAGCGTAAATATGCCCAAATAGGGAAGGAAGGTTTGGTGGTCATATTTTGAGTCAGGAAGTTCCACCAATACCTTTACAGATGTAAATTTGTAATAAGAATGGACCACAAAGCTCTGTTAGGTTTACTTAAAGAGGACAAGGCAGGGTGAATTCAGCGGTGGTCTCTAACACTCAGTGCGTATAATTACAAGTTGGAACACCGACAGGGAGGCCAAGTCGCAAATGTGGATGCATTGAGCCACCTTCTGCTGGCAGCTATACCACCGGTAGTACCCCCACTGGAACAGTCGGTAATGGCTTTACGTTTTCTGGACACACTTCTAGTCACAGCTGACAATTTCAGACTTTTGATGCCTGAAGACGAGAATGAATTTCTTCCGAGACACCCTAGGCATAAGAGATGCGCGTTACATGCCACTTGTATCAGATGCTGAGCTGTAGGAACCTGCCATGGTGCTAAAATGCCCCGGGAGGAGCTATAACTTAGAGAACAAGATTATATGCTTGGGCTACGATGGGGAGGAATGTATTGATTGGAACAAAGTCAGACAGGTGGACGTCACAGAATATGAGTTCCTTGACTGGGGCTGTTGATCTGGTTCAATCAGGGAGCCCTGGCTGACAGATATAAATAGGAGTGTCAGAGGTTCCATTCACTCTGAGAACTGGCCCTGAAGGAGCTATATCAGAATTAAGGACTCTCCACGTGTAAATAAAGGGTGACTTGGTGGCAGGATACTGGCCTCTATGGAGTTATTTCACAGAGACCCAGGAATGTTCTAATGACAGCAGATGCTGGAACATAAATTCAATAAAAATCTGAAATTAGAATTCTAATGATGATCTTAAATCCATTGTTGATTATTAGAAAGAAAAACATCTGGCTCACTAATGTCCTTTAAGGAGGGAAATCTGTCATCCTTACCTGATCTGGCCTACACGTGACTCCAGATTCAAAGCAGTATGGGTGACTCATAACAATTAGGGATGGGCAATAAATGCTGGCCCAGCCAGTAACACCATCATCCCACGAATAACTAAAAAATAAAAGTCCCTAACTACACACTGGTAAAAATGTTTTGTTTCTTACTTCACCATTGCTCTTTCGCACATCATTTTAAATCTAAATCCTGAATGAGCAGGAACTGTTTCTCCTGATCTACGGTCTCCTGCCCACCCATGATTTCACCATGCCAGAATTATATTGAGGACTTCCTGTACCATCTAAGCCCCTGGCACGCAAGTCTCTCATGAGACTAATTGTTCCTTTTCATCGTTCATAAAGTCCCACGTTTAAAGTGGGTGACCCTAGCCTTTGTTTATACTGAAATCCAACTGTGCCTGTTTATTTGAACTACCAATATCTCACTTCCATCCATAACGTTATGCTTCCAACGAGAGTGTACACAATGTGTCTTATCTCTCTGTCATCTGTCAGTGAAATCTATTCTCTTCTTTTCACTTAAGTTGTTTATCTATCTTTCCCATCAGTGCTGAATCTGTATGCTGTGATGAGTTGGGATGGAAACAGCTTGTCCAAGTGCACTGTGTACAATAGTCAGTGTGTGGCCTGGCTTCCAGCCAATAATCCTTTGTTTATGAGGAGGTAGCCAAATGTCATCGAGGAATGGTCAGATCCACCCACTTTTACTGAAATTGTGCCTGGCAGCTCATTTAAGGCTCAGCCAGGAACAAGACTCAACAGATACAGTGACACAGGAAAAGTACAGCATCTCTCTGTATTTGAGGGGAC
This sequence comes from Rhincodon typus, assembly GCF_021869965.1. Classification (NCBI taxonomy): domain Eukaryota; kingdom Metazoa; phylum Chordata; class Chondrichthyes; order Orectolobiformes; family Rhincodontidae; genus Rhincodon; species Rhincodon typus. The sequence goes on from NC_063334.1 coordinate 124,444,095, forward strand.
AGTTCTCTCCTAAAGGGACATTGTTCACTGTCTGACCTACCGAGGGACAGCTGCACTGTAAAAGGCACTGTCTTTCAGGTGAGCCACTAAATTGAGGCCCCACCAGCCCTCTGAGACAAATGTAAATCATGTCCTGCCACATCCAGCCATGAATGGTGGTGGATGATTAAACAACTCATTGAAGAAGGAGGGTCCACAAATATCCCCATCCTCAATGATGGAAGAGCCCAGCATATCAGTGCAAAAGATAACGCTGAAGCGTTTGCAGCAATCTTCAGCCAGAAACGTCTAGTAGACTATCCATCTCGGCTTCTTCCAGTGGTCCCCAGCATTACAGATACCAGTCTTTGGCCAATTCAGTTCACTCCACGTGATAAAGAAATGGTTGGAGGCACTGGAAGCTGCAAAAGCTATGGGCCCTGTCAACATTCTGCTAATATTACTAAAGGCTTGTGCCTCAGAACTTGCTGCTCCCCTAGCCAAGATCTTCCAGTACAGCTACAACACTGCAATCTACCTGACAGTGTGGAAAATTGTCCAGCTCCATCCTGTACACAAGAGGTAGGACAAATCCAACCCAGCCAATTACCGCCCTATCAGTCTACTCTCGATCATCAGTAAAGTGATGGAAGGTGTCAGTAACAGTGCTATCAAGCAGCGGTTACTCAGCAATAACCTGCTCAGTGACGCCCAGTTTGGGTTCTGCCAGGGCCACTCAGCTCCTGACCTCATTACAGCTTTGGTTCAAACATGGATAGAAGAGCTGAATTCCAGAGGTGAGGTGAGAGGGGCAGCCCCCGACATCAAGATCACATTCGACCAAGTGTGGCATCAAGGAGCGCTAGCAAAACTGAAACAAAGAACACTACAGCACAGAAACAGGCCTTTCGGCCAACAAAGGCTGTGCCAACCCAGGACACCTTTCTGACCTAAAAACCTTTTGCCTCTACGCTGTCCATATCCATCTTTTCCGTGACTATTCATGCATCTGTCAAGATGCCTTCTTAAACGTTGCTACTGTATCTGTACCTGCCTCTACCATCTCTTCTGGCAGCACTTTCCAGGCACTTACCACCCTCCGTGTAAAAAACCTGCCTCTCACATCTCCTTTAAACTTACCCCCTTTCACCTTAAACCTATGTCCCCTAGTAATTGACATCTCTACCCTGGCCGATTGTCCATTCTATCCATGCCTCTCATAACTTTGTAAACTTCTTTCAGGTCACCCCTCAGTCTTTGACATTCAACTAAAAACAAAGTTTGTCCTATCTCTCCTCATACCTAATACCTTCCAAAACAGGCAACAGCCTAGTAAACCATTTCTGTACCTTCTCCAAAGACTCCACATCCTTCTGGAATGGAAGAATGTCTAAATTGTTCCACTGTGTCCAAGGATATGCAGATCAGGTGTATCAGCCATGGTAAATGTGGGTTTGCAGGTCACAGTGATAGGGTAGAATACTCTTCAGAGGATTGATGCAGACTCAGTGGGCCAAATAGCCTCTATCGGCACTGTAGGGATTCTATGATTCTATATGCCTTGTTGATCACTTTATCTACTTGTGATGCCACTTTCAGGGAACTGGGGACCTGCACAACTAGATCCCTCTGTATGTTGATGCTTCTAAGAGTTCTGCCATTTACTGTATAATTCCCTCCTGCATTCAACCTTCCAAAATGCATCACCTCACATTTGTCTGGATTAAATTCCATCTGCCACTTCTTCACCCAAGCCTCCAGTCTATCCATATCCTCCTGTATCCTTTAGCAATCCTCTTCACTATCCACAGCTCTCCTAATCTTTGTGTCATCTATAAACCTACTAATCAGACCATCTACATTATCCTCCAAATCATTTATATATATTACAAACGATAGAGGTCCCAGCACTGAATCTTGCAGAACACCATTGGTCACAGATCTCCAGTCAGAAAAACACTCTTCCATCGCTACTCTCTGTCTTCTATGACTAAGCCAATTCTGTATCCAACTTACCAGCTCACCACAGATCCCATGTGACTTCACCTTTTGTATCAGCCTGCCATGAGGGACCTTATCAAAGGCCTTGCTAAGGTCCACATAGACAACATCCACTGCCCTACCATCATCAATCTCTTTGTCACTTCTTCAAAAATTCAACTGAGTTTGTGAGACACAACTTTCCCTGCATATAGCCATGCTGCCTATCACTAGTAAGTCCATATTTTTCCAAATGTGAGTAAATCCTAGCCCTAGGAATCTTCTCCAGTAATTTCCCTACCGCTGGCGTAAGGCTTGCCAGCCTGTAATTCCCCAGATTATCCCTGTTGCCCTTCTTAAACAAAGGAACATTGGCTATTCTCCGATAGTCTGAGACCTCTCCTTGATTAAAGAGGATACAAAGATTTCGTACAAGGCCCCAGCAATTTCCTCAACAACTTCCCTCAGGATTCTAGAATAGATGCCATCAGGTCCTGGGGGTATGTCCACCTTAATGCTTTTCAAAACATCTAACACCTTCTCTTTTATGAGATAGCAAGAACTGCAGATGCAGGAGTCAGAGGCGATTCAGTATGGAGCTGGAGGAACAAAGCAGGTCAGGCAGCATCAGAGGAGCAGGAGAGTCAATGCCTCAGGCCTAGACCCTTCATCAGGGCTGGGGAGGGAGAAGGGAGCTGGGAAAGAAATAGAGGGAAGAGGGGCGGGGCTGGGGGAAGGTAGGTGGGATGGCAATAGGTAGATACAAGTAGGGTTAGTGGAGATTAGTCACTGGGAAGGTTGGGGCTGATAGGTGGGAAAGAAGATGGCCAGGTTGTTTCAGGTCATGGAGGCAGGGATGACAGGGAGGGTTGGATATAGGATGAGGCTGGGGGTGGGGAGATTTTGAAACTGGTGAATTTTATGTTTAGGCCGCCAGGCTGTCGGCTCCCGAGGTGGAATATGAGGTATTGTTCCTCCAGTTTGCGTGTGGCATCATTGTGGCACTGGAGGAGGTTCAGGATGGACATGTCACCAGGGAGTGGGAGGGGGAGTTAAAATGGTTAGGAACTGGAAGGTGTTGTTGATTATAGCATTCGGAGTGCAGGTGATCCGCAAATCTGTCACCGAGTCTACATTTGGTCTCATTGATGTAGTCAAGGCCACAACGGGAGCAACGGATATAGTAGATCAGGTTGGAGGTTGTACAGGTGAACCCCTATCGGATATGAAAAGGTTGTCTTGGGGCTCAGATGGACATGAGAAGGGAGGTGTAGGGGCAGGTGTAGCACCTCCTACAGTTACAGAGAAAGGTACCAGGTGCGGTGGGGTTGGTGGGGAATGAGGAATAGACGAGGGAGTCACGGAGAGAGTGGTTCCTACGAAAGGCAGATAGGGGTGGGAGGGAAATACCTCTTCGGTGGTGGGGTCAGATTGCAGGTGGCGGAACTGGCGGAGGACGATGCACTGGATGTGGAGGGGTGGTATGTGAAGGCCAGGGGGACTCTGTGTTTATTTTTGTTGGGGGGAGGGGATTTGAGAGCAGAAATGCGAAATATGCAAGAAATGCAGTTGAGGGCATTTTCAATCAATGGATGGTGATGTTGTGGTCCTTGAAGTAGAAGGACATCTGGCATGTCTGGGAGTACAACGCTCCATCTTGGGAGCAGATGTAGCAGAGGTGGAGGAATTGGGAGTAGGGGATCGCATTCTTGTGGAAAGGTGGGTGAGAGGAAGCGTAGTCTAGGTAGCTGTGGGAATCAGTGGGCTTGAAATAGATGTCGGTTTCAAGGCGGTCACCAGAGATGGAGACAGAAAGGTTCAGGAAGGGTGGGGAAGTGAAGATCCAGGTGAATTTGGGGTTGGGGTGATGAATTGTTCAAGTTCCTCATGGGAGCACAAGGCAGTGCCAATACAGTCATTAATGTAGCAAAGGAAGAACTGAGGGATGGTGCCAGTGTAACAGCGGAAGAGGGACTGTTCCACGTATCCTACAAAGCGGCAGGCATAGCTCAGACCCGTACGCGTACCCATAGCCACCCCCTTTGGTTTGTAGGAAGTGGGAAGAGCTGAAGGAGAAGTTGTTAAGAGTAAGGATGAGTTCAATTAAGCGGATGAGGGTGTTGGTGGAGGGGGACTGATTGGGCCTGTGGGAGAGGAAGAAGCGGGGGCTTTTAGGCCATCTGCATAGGGAATACAAAGTGCACAAGGACTGGAAATCAGGAACAAAAGCAAAGTTGGTGGAAAATCTCATCAGGTCTGGCAACATCCGTGAAGGAAAAAACAGAGTTAACGTTTTGGGACCGGTGACCCTTCCTCAGAAGTTCTGTGGGGGAAGAGGTTGAAGTGAGTGAGAGGGGTGGAGAGGTTGAGGCGATCAATGTCACAACAGCAGTTGGAAATGAAGAAGTTGTGGGAGGGTAGGAGGCCATGGGGTAGTGTCCAGGAGGAAGAGGCTTGTTGGAAGCAGGAGAAGGGGTCTGCAGAGGGTGGGTTAGACTCCCAGTCAAAGAAATAAGCGCAAAGGTGGTGGAAAAAGAGTTTGACATCCAAATGTGAACGGAATTCGTTGATGTGTGGGTGCAGGGAAATGAAGGTGAGTCCTTTGCTGAGGACTGACCGTTTGTCCTTAGTGAGGGGGAGGTCTGGGGGGATGGTGAATACAGTGTAGAGCTGGAGCTGGGAGTGAGGATGGAGACTATCTCAGGAGTGGGTGTGTATATGGGAATGGTCACGTGGGCCGAAGCGGAAGTAGCACCGTTAGCGAAAGTGACGTAGTCGGTGGCGGCGGCAGAAGCAGCGTTGTCAGCGGAAGTAGCGGTGTCGGCTGAGGGTCGGCAGGGGCGCGTTATCGGTGACAGATGCAGCATTGTCAGCGGTAGAAGCGATGTTGTCTGAGCTTCAGCAGAAGTGACATTGTCAATGGCATCAACGGGAGCAACCAAGGTGACCGCGTGGTTAATGGCACTGGGCAAATTAAGGATGAGACCATGGATAGGGTGGGGGTCTAGGGTAGTGGAGGAGTTCTGAGTTTGGAGGTAAGCATGAGCAAGTTTGGTGTACTTATGGTCCTTGATGTCCGATAGAGTGGAGAAAAAACATTGGTTGAGGGTGTGGATCCTACACAGAATTATAAACAGTAGACGTCCCTTGCAGGTTTGGGAAAGAGAGTTTCTGAGCTGGGGTGGGGCTGACTGTAATGCGAGGAGATGCTGGAGCACGGCTGCGAGCGTGGAGCTGACGATCCACAGAGAAAACCGTTTCTGAAGGCTCTGGATGTACTGTTAGATATCGGTTGTCATGGTTTGGTCCAAATTGGGATGGTCTGAATGTTGTTTTGAGTCCATGGGGTATGAGCTGGCTGCATAGGCAGGTACTGAGAAAGGAGGTGTGGTAGTACCAGGTTTGTTTCCGTATGGGTTGAAGAGTTTCAGGGTGGAGGAAATCACCAGCGGATTGCAGTGGGAGAGAGATCCATTGAGATCTTTTCAGAGGGAGGAGGACAACTTCTTCAAGATGGGCATCCTCACTGACTTCCTCCAGCTCCACGCATAAATTCCTTCCTTTGTCCTCGAGCAGACCTACCCTTTCCCTAGCTATTCATTTGCTCCTTATATGCATATAAAACGTTTTGGGATTTTCCTTAATCATGTTTGTCAAAGACATTTCAAGGCCCCTTTTAGACTTCTAATTCCTAGTTCCTGAATTCTTTCCTGCTGTCTACATATTCTGTTTTCAGTTTCCTAAACCTCACATATGCCTCCTTTATCTTTTTGACGAAGGTCTTAATTTCTCTTGTCATTCAAAATTCCTGAATCTTGCCAATCCTATCTTTCATTTTCACAGGAACATGATGTCCTGAACTCTAATCAATTGCCCTTTAAAAGATTTCCACACAACAGATATGCATTTACCCTCAAACAGCCACTCCAATAACCCAGGAACTGATTACACAACTTCACCCACTCACAACCAAACTCAGGTCTCTCATAGCACATGGACTGCAGTGGTACAAGAAGGCAGCTTACCACCACCTTCTCAAGGGCAACTAGGGACGGGCAATAAATTTCAAGGAAAGAATAAATAAAGTGCCTTGTGTTTATTCAAACTGTGTTATTGTAAGCTAAAGAAGGAATAAGGCTGTTAAATAGTTGATGTTAATAAGCAGCGGCTCACATTGAAGCATGGATCAGTTGGGCTGAATGGCCTGTTCCTGAGTTGTAATTTTTAAAAAATTCACTTGTAAGATGTGGGCATCGCTGGCTGGATCAGCATTTATTGCCTGTCCCTACTTGCTCCTTGAGAAGGTGGTGGTGACCTGCCTTCTTAAATCATTTCAGACCAAGTTCCGCAGGTAGAAATCCTTGTCAAACCCAGGGATTTCACATTGCAGAGGCTCATCACAAGCCCAGGAGAAAGGCAAGGGAGAGGAGCTATGGGATGATGGACAGCATCAGAAATATTTCACAGCAATTTTGCAGAGACATTAGCACGGAGGAAAGCAGACAAAGTGCTGACAGCTCAGGTCCTAAATTACTGACTAAACTGGTTAGCTGTTTCATCTACTCTAATTAATGCCATCGACCTCACAAGGGGCTGAAGATTAAACAGCCATGAGAAAATAGCCAGTGAGGATGAACATAAATTATGCAATGTTGCCATTTTCCTTGTAATTTATAATTATAATGCAGGAAGCAAAAGGGAAAATCCATTACTTGGGCAATGAGAGGGAGCAGACTTTTGAAGGACTGCCATTCTTACAGTGTCCTTAAGTTCTGACCCTTGGACGTACAAGTTGTTTTACCAACAGCTGCAGTTACATAACTGGATCCTGAATGCCTGCCCCACTCAACTAAACTTTCAGTTCGATGTTTACTGAAATAACATTGTGTTTATATATTTCATAAAAATCATTCATGACTCATAGTGTCTCAGGCTGTACCACCATTTATTGCCTGTCCCTAGTTGCCCTTGAGAAGGCGAGGGTGAGCTGCCTTCTTGAACCGCTGCAGTCCATGTACTGTATATAAACTCACAATGTCCTCAAGGAGGTAAGTCCAGGATTTTGTCCCAGCAACACTGAAGGAATGGCGATATATTTCCAGGTCAGGAAGGGTTTGATTGGGTTGATACAGAAAATATTTCCATTTATTTGGAAAATTAGATTAGACACCATAAATATAAAATTGTTACAATAAATTCAAGTGGGAATTCAGGAAAAGGTTTCTGTGGACCTCACTTCCACAACGAGGGACTGGAGCTGAATGGCAGTGGTGATGTACCTTGTTTATTCTTTGTGGTTATGTCACCCCTTCCTCCTCCATCATTGGCATTCAGTAGCAGTAGTGTGTACCATCTACAAGATGCACTGTAGAAATTCACCAAAGATCCTTAGACAGCACCTTCCAAACCCCTGACCATGTCCATCTAGAAGGACAAGGGCAGCAGATACATGGGAACACCACCAGCTACAAGTTCCCCTCCAAGCCGCTCAGTATCCTTTCTTGGAAACGTATCACTATTCCTTCAGTGTTGCTGGGCCAAAATCCTGGAATTCCCTCCCTTAGAGCATTGTGAGCCAACCTACAGCACATGGACTGCAGTGGTTCAAGAAGGCAGCTCACCACCCCATCCTGGTAAAACTCTTCTGAACCCTCTCCAGCTTAATAATATCCTTCCTATAACGGGAGACCAGAACTGGACACAGTACTCCAGAAGAGGTATGATTTGTCTGGTTAGCATGCAATACAATACTTTTCACTGTCCTTTTCCTTTAGTCAAAAGTGATAAAGAAGCATATGTAAGGTTTAGGAAGCTAACATTGGACAGGGCCTTTGAGGAATATATGGGAAAGCAGGAAAGTACTCAAGCAGGGAGTTAGGAGAGCAAGAAGGGGCCATGAAATGACCTTTGCAAGTGAAGGTTAAAGACAATCCCAAGGCATTCTATACATACATTAAAAACAAGAGGATGACTAGGGAGAAGATAGGGCCACTCAATGATAAAGGAGGGAGATTGTGCTCGGAGGCAGAGGAAATGGGTGAGATCCTAAATGAGTACTTTTCATTAGTATTCACTCAGAGGAAGGATATGGAGGATAGTGAGATTTGTGTGGAGCATGCTCATATACTATGGCATGTCTTACTATATATCATGTCTTACTAACTTGATTGAATTTTTCGAGGAGATGACAAAAGTGATCGATGAGTGGATGTTGTCTATATGGATTTTAGTAAAGCTTTTGACAAGGTCCGTCATGGTAGGCTCATCCAGAAGATTAAGATGCACTGGATCCACGGTGACATGGCTGCGTGGATTCAGAATTGGCCTGCCCGTAGAAGGCAGAGGGTTCTGGTGGAAGGTTGTTTTTCAGGCTGTAGTTCCGTGACTAGTGGTGTTCCACAGAGATCCATACTGGGTTCTCTGCTGTTCGTGATATAGATAAATGACTTGGATGAAAATGTAGGTGGGTGGGTTAGTAAGTTTGCAGACAATACAAAGATCAGTGGATTTGTGGATAGTGTAGAAGGTTGTCAAGGGATACAGCAGGATATAGATCAGTTGCAGATATGGGATAAGAAGTGGCAGATGGAGTTTAATACGGGTAAGTGTGAGGTGCTGCACTTTGGGAGATCAAATGTTAAGGAAAAATATACAGTTAATGGCAGGACCCTGAGCAGGGTTGATGTACAGGGATCTTGGGGTTCAAGCCCATAGGTCCCTGAAAATGGCCACACGAATAGATAGGGTGGTAAAGAAGGCATATGGCATGCTTACCTTTACTGGTTGGGGATGTCATGTTGCAGCTTTATAAGACTTTGGTTAGGCCACATTTAGAGGATTGAGTTCATTTAAATAAGGACATTTAAATAAGGTCATGAATATGCAAGGAATGTAAAGATATAGAGCAAGGGCAGGTAGAAGGAATTAGTTTAATTTGCCTTCATCTTTGGCACATCATTGTGGGCTGAAGGGCCTGTTCCTGTGCTGTAAAGTTCTATGTATCTAAGTATATAGAATAGAAGATATCATAGAATCCCTACAGTGTGGAAGCGGGCCATTTGCCCTATCGAGTCCACAATAAACCTCCAAAGAGCATCCCACCCAAACCCACTGCCCCACCCTATCCCTATAACCCTGCATTCCCATGGCTAATCCACCTAGCCTGCACATCCCTGGACACTATTGGCAATTTAGCATTGCTAATCCAGCTAGCCTGCACATCTTTGGACTGTGGGAGGAAATCGGAGTACCTGCAAGAAACCCACACAGACACAGGGAGAATGTGCAAACTCCACACAGACGGTCACCTGAGGCTGGAATCAAACCCAGGTCCCTGGCACTGTGAGGCAGCAGTGCTAACCACTGAGCCACCGTGACAATAATAAGTCAAATCAGCTAAATGGTTACCTCTCTCCAGACCACGATGAAGAAGAAAGCAGCTCAGGACAGAAAAGGTGTGTTGGTCATTGTAGAAAGGGAACAAAAGCAGAGAATGCAGGAGAAACTCAACAGAGCAGGCAGCATCTGTGGAGAGAAAGCACAGTTAATGTTGCCTAGCTCAAGATGTCAGTCAATCTGTTCTGAAAAAGAGTCGCTGGACTTGAAACGTTCACTGTTTCTCTCTCCACAGATGCTCCCAGACTTGCTGAGTTTCTCCAGCACTTTCTGTATTTGTTTCAGATTTCTGGAATCTGCAGTTCTTTGTTTTATTTTTGTTGAAAGGGAGTTTGACTTTAACTATGAGGAGGTCTTACTGCAATTATGCAGAGCTTTGATGAAAAAACACCTAAAATATTGCGTCGAGCGTTGATCTCCATAACCAGGGAATGACAGACTGACTTTTCAGGAGAAGCCTGAATTATGACATTGGCCAGAAAATCTGTTAATTTCAATGATTTATCTTTCGAGATGAATGTAATCCCAGGTCAGCAAGAGAAATTCTCAGCCATCAAGCCAGCCAGAACAGGGTCAAAACCCTGCGGGGGATTTGTGAGGGGATTGGGACCAAGATTGGAAGGGGATAACAGGGTGGGGGGTGGGAGGGCTAGATTTGGAGTGCTGTTAGTAGCAGTGAGCCCAGATCAGGAGAGGGTGAACTAAAGTGCACTTCAGAAAATATCGCTGAAGAAAATACAGTGCCTCGGTTGGCTGTAGAATAGTCCTGTTCCCTGATTGGTCTCTGCAGTGGGCGGCACGGTGGCTCAGTGGTTAGCACTGCTGCCTCACGGTGCCAGGGACGTGGGTTCGATTGCATCCTTGGGTGACTGTCTGTGTGGAGTTTGCACATTCTCCCCGTGTCTGTGTAGGTTTCCTCCCACAATCCAAAGACGTGCAGGTTAGGTGGATTGGCCATACTAAATTGTCCGTAGTGTCCAGGGATGTGCTGGCTAGGAAGATTAGACATGGCAATTGTGGAGTTACAGGGATAGGAAGGGGGGGTGCTGGGTTGGGTCGGGGGAATGCTTTTCGGAGGGTTAGTGCGGACTTGATGGGCCAAATGGCCTCTACCTGCATTATGGGGATTCTATGATTCTCCCTCCAACACACCTCCACTCCACTGCCAACCCCACCTCCACAATCAGCACTTAATGTGAAAGAGACAGGACTGCAGTATGGGAGACGATGAAGGGGAGGTGGCTCAGCAGAGGGGGCCCGATGCCTTATCCATGCCAGCCCAGGAGCGTGTGTGTTCACTCAGTGAGACAGACAGAGGCTGTAATACATTGAGGGGCAAGAGAGGGTGAGTTGCAGTGTTTAACGTGGGAGCAATCTGAGGCAGAATCCTGCAATAAAATCTCACGCAATTTCACAGTTCTATGATGTGATCATTCCCAAACTAAGCTAATGTTTTGCGGACATGATTTCAAATCCCAGCATGGCTGATGGTGAACTTTGAAATCACTACAAATCTGAAATTAAAACCTAATCTAATGATGGTGATGCAGCCACTATCAATTGGTGTAAAAACCCATCTGGTCGCTAATGTCCTTTGGGGAAGAAAATCTGCCATCTTTTCCTGGTTTGGCCTGTATGTGACTCCAGACCCACAACAACGTTGTTGACTCTTAACTGCCCTCTGGGCAATTAGGGATGGCCAATTTATGCTGGCTTAGCCAGTGATGCTGCAACCCATGAACGAATAAAAACAAAAATTTCTTGTTGAAAACTTGCCCACTATTCACGAGAGATCAGAAGATGAAATATCTGGGCCAAGGTTTACTTCCTTCAGTTCATTGACTCTGAGCTACATATTCATCAGGTCTTGGACAGAATTAGTGGCATGTTTTTAAGAAACAGCCTGCAAATGTAGAGACTAAATGAATCCCGTTAAAAAAAGAGAAGGAAATTTCCAGTTATCCTACACACAATGAGGATAAGAGAGGAAAAAGCAAATTAAAAATTAAGAAGGAGTCATGAAGTGGGGACACATTTGCATTTTTAGAGTGAGTTCCAAGAACTCTGTGAAGAAGGTTTCGTAGTGCGGTGACTGACGGAGGAAGCAGAGCAGCCAATTTGCACACAGCAAGATCCTGCAAACAGCAATGTGACACTAATCAAATAATCTGCTTTTGTGACACTGTTTTGCAGAATCACACAGTTGTTTATAGTGAAGAAGGAGGTCATTTAGCCCATCATATCTGCCTATCCCCTTGTGCCAATCTCCTGCTTCTTCTCCATATTCCTGCACACAATTTCTATCCAAACAACCATCCAATGTCCCTCTTGAAAGCCTCAATTAAACCTGCCTCCGCCACATTTCCAGGTAGTGCATTCCAGACCATAACCACTCGCTGGGTGAAACAGTTTTTATCTCACATCATCCTTGCTTGATTTGTTTTTTGCATTTGCATTTACTTTAAATGCAACAAGTACCAACAGGTTCAAGGACAGCTTCTTCCCTGCTGTCATTAAAGTTCTGAATGGACCTCTCAAATTTCAAAACTAATGTTGATCTTGTTTTTGTGCATCTTCTCTGCAGCCATAATTTTGTATTCCGCATTCTGTTCAAATGCCTTATGATCTTTGTTTGGTATGATCTGCCTGTACTGCACGCAAAACAAAATTTTTCACTATATTTAGGTACATGTGACAATAATAGATCAAATCAAATCCATGCCCTCTCATTCTTTTCTCTTTTACAAATGGGAAATGGTTCTCTCAATCTACTCTGTCCAACCCGCTCATGATTTTGAAAACCCCTATCAAATCCCCTCTCAGCCTCTTGTCTCTAAGGAGAACAGTCCCAACACTTCAATCTAACTTCATCCCTGAAGTTTCTCATTCCTGGAACCATTCTCGTCAGTCACTTCTGCTTGAGGGATAAATAGTGACCCAAAGAGAACTCACTCACTGTTCTCTTTAAGATAGTGATGGGGAGCTTTATTTTCATTTCAGATGGCAGATGTTTTCACTGAAAAGAGGGGTACCCTGCCAGCTCAGGTCCACATCTGGAGTTCTGCGTGGGTACTGTACATGTAGTTCCCATCAGCTTCTCGCTCTCACTTTTCCATCGTCATCTAGGAAAACTGTCATATACTGTGATGTGGAACAAACACTTGGCATACTGTCACTGCCCCTCATTCACACTGGTTACACTGGCACTGGGATTACTGCCACTGATTAAAGGCACCCAGGAAAATGACCACACTGGCACTGATCACTTTGTAAAAGAAAACACAGGTGTTGGGCACAGCAACACTGGCAATGACCATGCTGGCACTGCACACGTGAACCCTGGGAACCATGGCAAATACACCCTGGCAGTGGACACAAGGACACTGGGAGCACTGGTATAATTACTCTGGCAGTGGACATTCTAGCACCGACCACACTGATATGGTATACCCTGGAATGGGGCTCACTGGCATTTGTCACATTGGACACACAGACATGACTGATACAAACATATCGGCACTGGATACAGTGCCATTGGTCACACTGGCGTTGATAGCAGACAGAATATTGTGATCAGTGCCAGTCCTCAAAGGCTTTAATTAAACAAGCACAATCCAGTGAAGGAATGTTCAGAAGGATTAGCAGGAAGATTAGCACTGACAGCCATGAAAGAAACATCGTCAGAGAATAGTGAGTTTGATACTTTCTTATTTTAATCTCCTTATCTTTGACCACAGAACAGATGACATCTTTTCTGACACAGCACTTTGTGTCTAATAGAATGCCTTCAGAAAATATATCATATACTGCAATCAGAGACATGAAGACCCAAATGTGGCCATTCAGTCCATCATGTCCACTCTAGCTCTTTGACTCAACTGTCTCATTAAAACCCATCACCGTCACCCAGTACTTTTAAATTCAGTGAGAGTTTTCCTTCCTCAAATTCCCTTTTATAAATCGCTCCAAATATTGAACACTTTCAAGAAGGATTTTGATGTCGGTGTTAGGGCTAAAGGGATCAAAGGGTATGGGGAGAAAGCGGGAATAGGTGACAGAGTTGGATAATTGGCCATGACCATATTGAATGGCAGAGCAGGCTTGAAGGGCTGAGTGGCCTACTCCTGTTTCTACTTTCTTTGTTTCTAATTTCTGGCTGATGGTACACAACGGGAAAAAAATGGAGGCCTCTCCTGCCCTTGTGTTAGGTATGCAAGGCCCCATGGCATAATTTAGGGCAGCACAGTGGCTCAGTGGTTAGCACTGCTGCCTCACAGCGCCAGGGACCTGGGTTCAATTCCCAGCTTTGGGTGATTGTCTGTGTGGAGTTTGCAAAATCTCCCCATGCCTGAGGGGGTTTCCGCTGAACGTTCCGGTTTTCTCCCACAGTCCAAAGATATGGTGTCCAGGAATGTGCAAGCTAGGTGGGTTAGCCATGGGAAATGCAGGGTTACAAGGATTGTGTAGGAGGTTGGTTCTGGGTGGGCTGCTCTTCAGGTGTCAGTGTGGGCACAACAGGCTGAATGGCCTGCTTTCACACTGACGGGATTCCAAGTGGAGAAAAACAAGTGGAACATTCACAGCATTCTCACCATTATTTATCCCTTGACCTAAATAATTAAAAGCAACTTATCTGGTAATGTACTGTGGCATTCACAACACGATTTGTGGGATCTGCCAAGTCGAGATTAATTGCTGTGTTTCCCATTGAGGGCAACGTTGATACAATACGGCAAATCAGTGACAGAGAGTCTCACGGGACTTGACTTTACAATAACTTTATCATAAACATATTCCATCAATTATTAAGGAAAAGGTGTCACATTTGTACAGTCTAATATACACAAATACATTAATGATAAAAAACAATTTCTATTCATTCTTCTCTTTCCAGTCACGAGATTCTTCATGTACAGACTTGCAGTGAGTATTTCCTGTCTTATTGTCTATTCCCTGGAATTAGCTGTGACACTTGAACTTGGGAGAGTGTTGGAAATTCCCTGACAATGTGCAGTTCCAGCTCATCCTGACCTGACTTCTGGTGGAAGTCTGAGCAACATTACATGCAAGTACAAGGAGTTGTGGCATAGGTCACATGATTCACTTTAACAGTTAACAAGCCATTAAGGACATGATACTGTGGGCAAATAAACATGGAAATATAGAAAATAGGAGCAGGAGTAGGCCATTCAGCCCTTTGAATCTGCTTCCCCCTTTCAATATGATCATGGCTGATCATCCAATTCAATTCCCTGTTCCCATTTTCTCCCCATACCCTTTGATACCTATAGCCTTAAAAGCTGTACTTAACTCCTTCTTGAGAGCATTTAATGGTTTGGCCTTGCAGTCAAGGGTTTGCAATGGAACTTGAACTCATAAACCCATTGCTCAGTCGCACAAATTGAGCCACAGTGCGATCTGAGGCCATGGGCAAAGGAAAGAAGATCTATTTGCTTCTCCAGTTTACCTGTGTGCCTCCAACTCTGAGCTGAAGGATGTGTCTGGGGGCCCATGGCAGGACTTTCCCATTGACATTAGCACCACTGATGGATGGCGGGAGGAAAATCTGGCCAAATGTCCCTCTCTTGGTCACCATCCAGTGCTCTGGTTGGATAGGCACATCTCTGGAACTTTGAATTGGGCTCAGCAAAAATAGCTCCGCAATGACTGAGAGAGGCAACAGTCACTGTCTGCTATCTTGAAATGTACCAAATTTAAAAAAACAGTAAGGTAAACCACTCGCAAGGGACACAGTAACAAAAAGCAAAATGTCATAGGAAAAGTCTCAAATTTAAATCTAATGATTATTTTGTGGGGTGGTGCTACCCATGCTATACAGTGCCCACCAATCATGAACACACTGAGCTCCTTTTCCAAGGACACCCGGGCAGGGTCAGTACCACGGGAGTGACATCAGAAGGTGGAATTCCCACAAACAATTGAGATTAAAATTGAGATATGTACTTCTGCACAACTTGCTGGACTCATCATAAACCACTGAATTGATTTGATTTATTATTGTCACAATACCTAAGCACAGAGAAAAGTGTGCATTACAGGCAGATCATAACATACAAAGGTTATAGGGTGATTGATCAGAGCGAGGAATACAATGTTACGGTCACAGAGAAGGTGCACAAAAAACAAGATCAACATTAGATTTGAAATTTGAGAGGTCCATTCAGAAGGTTAATAACAGCAGGGAAGAGTTTGGAAGAGATTAGAACTGGGGCAAGAGGGGTGTTTGATGATGCTGGTTGCCTATCTGCAGCAATGAGAAGTGTAGATGAGTCAAGGGTTGAAGGTTGGCTTGCATGATGGGCTGTGTTGATGACTTTTTGTAGTTTCTTACAGTCCTGGGCAAAGCAGTTGCTGTACCAAGCTGTGATGCATCCAAATGGAATGATTTCTATGAGGCATTTGTAAAAGTTGGTGAGATTCCTTATGTTGAATCGTTGGGACACATCCGCAGTGCAATGGACACTTGAGTTATGGTACTTCATGCAAAGGCTAGTTGAAGAGCAGAATTAGAAATATCTAATGTTAATGTCCTTCCCAAAAGATTGCCCCGGTGATCATTCAGTCAGTCAACAATTGGCATGACAGTGGGAATGTCTACACAAACAGAGACCAAGGTTCACAGCCACCTTCCTGATAGTTGCATGATGCACAATAACCTCACTATTGACTAATCAGGATTTTCGGTTTAAAGCAATATTTACGGGACATGGGCATTGCTGGCTGGCCCAGCATTTATTGCCTGTCACTAGATGCCCTTGAGAAGGTAGTGATGAGCTGCCTTCTTGAACAGCTGCAGTCCATGTGATGTAGATAAACCCACAATGTTCTTATGGAGGGGATTCCAGAATTTTGACCCAGTGATACTGAAACAATGCCGATATATTTCCAGGTCAGGATGGTCGTGGCTTGGAAGGGTGTTTGTTTGTATCTGCTGCCCTTGTCCTTCTGGATGGAAGTGGTCATGGGTATAGAAGGTGGTATCTAAGGATCTTTGGTGAATTCCTGCAGGGCATCTTCTGGATGGCACACACTGCTGCTATCGAGTATCAGGGATGGACGAAGTGGATTTTTGTGGATGTGGTGCCAATCTAGTGGGCTGCTTTGTCCTGATTGATGTCAAGCTTCTTGAGTGTTGTTGGAGCTGCACCCATCCAGGTGAATATTCCATCATAATGCGGACTTGTACCTTATAGATAGTGACCAGGATTTGTGGAGTCAGGAGATGAGTTGATTGCTACAGAATTCCCAGCTGTTGACATGCTCCTCTAACCACAGGAAGTAAATGGCAAGTCCAATTCAGTGTCTGGTCAATAATAATAGTAACAGGATGATGAGAGATGAATGTAAAGGAGACACAGTTAGATTCTCATTAGTTGGAGATGGTTGTTGCCTGCCATTTGGGAGCCAACTTAATAGTTGATACAAGTCAATCCTGGATATTGTCCCGGTTGTGCTGCATTTGGACATGAACTGCTTCGGTATCTGAGGGGTCGTGAATGACGCTGAACATTGTGCAATCATCAGCGAACATCTCCACTTCTGAGCTTATGATGGACGGAAAATCAGTGATGAAGCAGCTGAAGATGGTTAGGCCTAGGACACTACCCTGAGGAACTCCTGCAGAGATGTCCTGGAGCTGAGATGACTGACCCCCAACAACCACGGCCACCTTACTATGTGCCAGGTATGATTCCAACCAGCAGAGAGTTTCCCCCTGATACCCATTGATTCCAGTATTCTGCGACATTCGGTTAAATGTGACAGTGTTTTCAAGAGGAGTCCCCTCACGTTCTGTGTCAGGTGAGTCGAGGAGGGAGTGTTGGGGTGAATGTTTTTGGGAGGAGAGGTTTTTGGTGGTAGTGCCAAGGAAGGGGGGAATGTCAGTGAAAGAGGCATCAGTGAGGGGTGTGTCAGTGAAGGGGGTGTTATTGAGGGGTATCAGTGAGGGGAAGGGAGTCTGTGTCAGTGATGGGTTGGGAATGGGGTATCACTGAGGGGGATTGTCTGGGAGGCTGGTATTGGGGAGGGGATATTGGTGTTGGAATGTTAGGTAGGGGCTGTCAATGAAGATGTGCCAGTGAGGGGAGGGGTGAGGGTATAGTGAAGTGGATATTGGGGAGGGTGGGTCTTGGACGGGGGGTGGCTTTTAGAGAAGGGGTTTCAGGGCTGGGTAGAGGGGGAGCAGCAGTGAGTCAAGGGACCAATTTAATAATGATGCTAGAATTCAGGAAAGCCTTTATCCCTCTTTTCCCGGGTAACGATTAACCTTCAGAATCATTCAGGCTATTCGCTGACATTCATAGGTTTTCTTTTACGGAGGGATCAAGACACAGAAGAAATGCTCATCGGAATTTTCAATCTCCCGGGGATTTCCCACAGAGTCTGCTGCAAGGGGAATGTAGGACCCCAGTAAATGCTGCTTGGAAGTTTCCAGCCATCGGAATATGTGGGCTGTTAGTAAAGTGGAGAAAGATTTGCACAACTCCTCCTTGCGCAATTGTTCAATGATCAGAAATCAGTCTCCAAGTAGGTAGTTAAATGCGGTGATTTACACAATGGAAACCTAACTGACAACACTATCTTGGCACCTTGAACAATAGCACCAACCAAGCGGAGACTCGGGGACCGCTTTGCAGAACACCTACACTCGGTTCGTAATAAACAACTGCACCTCCCAGTCGCGAACCATTTCAACTCCCCCTCCCATTCCTCAGACGACATGTCCATCCTGGGCCTCCTGCAGTGCTACAACGATGCCACCCGAAGGTTGCAGGAACAGCAACTCATATTCCGCTTGGGAACCCTGCAGCCCAATGGTATCAATGTGGATTTCACAAGTTTCAAAATCTCCCCTCCCCCTACCGCATCCCAAAACCAGTCCAGCTCGTCCCTGCCTCCCTAACCTGTTCTTCCTCCCACCTATCCCCTCCTCCCACCTCAAGCCGCACCTCCATCTCCTACCGACCAACCTCATCCCGCCCCCTTGACCTGTCCGTCCTCCCTGGACTGACCTGTCCCCTTCCTAACTTTACTGGCTCCATCCCCGCCTCTTCGACCTGTTTGTTTCCTCTCCACCTATCCTCTCCTCTATCCCTCTTCTATCCGCCTCCCACTCTCTCCCTATTTATTTCAGAACCCCCTTCCCCTCCCCCTTTTCTGATGAAGGGTCTCGGCCCGAAACGACAGCCTCTCTGCTCCTATGATGCTGCTTGGCCTGCTGTGTTCATCCAGCCCTGCACCTTGTTGTCACCAATTCATTTCTATTGTGAGTCAAAAGACAAAGTGAAGAGTTCAGGGTCGGGGTTCTATTGAGAACAAGAAAGGTTTGAGAGAGAGAGTAAAAGGTAAAGCAGGGAGATATGTACGGAGGAGGACATTCAGCCCTCTAAACCTGTTCCACAGCAACCCTTTGCTGCTTTACCTCAACTCCGTTTAACTCACCCAACCGGAAAACAGAATACAACAGAGACACAGGCCATTTGGCTGGTTTAGACTATGCTAGTCCTTATATGTCATTCAGGATCCCTACTATTTCCTTTAAAATATCTCAACCTTTCAGTCTGGTAGCAAATTCCTCATTCACTCTGAATGGGGATCTTCTCAGAGATTGTGTCAGTGTGGCAATGTCACTGGTCTAGTTATCCGGGCTAATTCTGTGGGGATGCAGGATTAAACTCCACTCAGCGGATGATGAAATTTTAATTCAATTCATCAGTCAGGAATGGAAAGGCAATATCAGTGAGGTTGACCATGAAAATATCATCAATTGTCATAAAAACACATCTGGTTCACAAATGTCCTTGAGGGATGGAAATCTGTTGGCCTTACCTGTGACTCCAGACCCACAGCAATGTGTCAGAGAGTCATAGAGATCTATGGCACAAAAGGCCCTTCAGCCCAATGAATCTGTACCAATCAAAAACAAGCACCTAACTCTCCTAATCACATTTTCCAGCTCTTGACCCATAGCCTTGGTATTGCAAGTACACATCTAAATACTTTTTATGTGTTATCAGGGCTTCTGCCTCTACTACCCTTTCAGGTAGTGAGTTCCAGATTCCCACCAGCATCTGGGTGAAAAAAACATTTTTCCTCACATCCCCTCTAAACCTTCTGCCCCTCACCTTGAATCAATGCCCTCTGATCACTGATTCCTCCATCATGGGAAAAAGTTCCTTCCTGTCTACCCAATCAATGCCCCTCATAATTTTTTGCATCTCAATAATGTCCCCTCTCAAGTTCCTCTGCTGCAAGGAAAACAACTCCAGTCTGTCCAATCTCTCGACTTAACTGAAGCTGTCCAGGTCAGCAACCATATCTGAGAGGTCCATTCAGAAGTCTAAAATCAGCGGGGAAGAAGCTGTTCTTGAATCTGTTGGCATGCATATCTCAGTTTTTGTATCTTCTGCCCAACGGAAGAGGTTGTCCTATACGTTCAAAGATGAGATGATTAATAGCAGAGATAACACAGTGTGGAGCTGGAGGAACACAGCAGGCCAGGCAGCATTAGAGGAGCAGGAAAGCTGACGTTTCGGGTCGGGACCCATCTTCAGAAATGGGGAAGGGGAAGGGGAAGGGAACTCGGAAATAAATAGAGAGGAGGAGTGGGACTGGGGAAGGTAGGTGATATAGTGATAGGTGAGTGCAGGTAGGGAGTGGTGGGGATTGGTCAGTGAGGTGGGAGGGGCGGATAGGTGGGAGAGAAGATGGGCAGGTGTATCAGGTCAAGGAGGCGGGGATGAGAGGGAGGGTTGGTCATGGGATAAGGCCAGGAGTGGGGAGATTTTGAAACTGGTGAAATCCACATTTAGGCCATTGGGCTGTTTGTGGGATGAGGTAAAGGTGGGGAGATTTTGAAACTTAAAGTCTCATCCCAGTAGCACTTCCTGCAGTTGCAGGGAAAAGTGCCGGGGGGGGGGGGGCTGGAGGGGAGTTCTATTACCCTAATGCATTTTGTATGGTATCATCTGCCTGTACTGCACACAAAAAAAATCTGTTCACTGCACCTAGGCACATGTCAAAATAATAAATCAAATAAAATCAAAAAAACTTCAAAGTAAAAACCAAAAGAACTGCTGATGCTGTAAATCAGAACCAAAAACAGAAGTTGCTGGAAAAGCTCAGCAGGTCTGGCAGCATCTGTGAAGAAAATTCAGAGTTAACGTTTCGGGTCCAGTTACCATTCGTCAGAAAAAAATTTGAAAATCTGCAGATGATACAGAAACTGCAAGTACTGTGAACTACTTGATGAACAAAGAACAAAGAACAAAGAAAATTACAGCACAGGAACAGGCCCTTCGGCCCTCCAAGCCTGCGCCGATCCAGATCCTCTATCTACACCTGTCGCCTATTTTCCAAGGATCTGTATCCCTCTGCTCCCTGCCCATTCATTTATCTGTCTAGATACATCTTAAATGATGCTATCGTGCCTGCCTCTACCACCTCTGCTGGCAACACGTTCCAGGCACCCAGTACCCTCTGCGTAAAGAAATTTCCACGCATATCTCCCTTAAACTTTTCCCCTCTCACCTTGAAATCGTGACCCCTAGTAATTGAGTCCCCCACTCCGGGTAAAAGCTCCTTCCTGTCCTCCCTGTCTATACCCCTCATGATTTTGTAGACCTCAACCTCCGTCTTTCTAATGTAAATAATCCTAATCTACCCAACCTCTCTTCATACCTAGTAACATTGATGGCCTGTGTTAAATCAGCCATCTTCAGACAAAGATTGCAACATCTCTGGGAGACGCTCAGAGAGAGGCTTTACCTGTCAGAAACAGTCGTGGCCTCAAGAGCAGGATAGTGGGGGGACAAGAAAGTTGTTCTTTTCAAGTTCTATCTGCAAAAAATGGTTATTGCTGCAGGGCACTAATTAGCTCCTGCAGATTATACTTCTCAGTGTCAAGTGCTCAAACACATTAGCTCAGGATTAGCAGCTGAGGCAGAAAGGGAAGGGCAAGGAAATGTACGCAATAACTGTTTAGCACAGGAATATTGTGAAACACAGTATTTAACAGATTTAGATAAACTTGAAAGTGAAAAATATGAATGGGTTCATAAAGAGAAATAAGACTTGCAGAGAGTGTGGGGGTTAATTTGGAAATGATACAGGGTTATAGAGGAGCAGGGGTGATGGGGGAGTGTGATTTGGTTGGTTTAGCAGTTACAGCAAAGAAAAGACCATTCAGCCCATCCTGTCTCTGCAAGAACAATCCACCTTGTACCTTTCCCCTCGAGTCCCCCATTTTTCTGGAAAAAACACAAAGAAAACTGCTAATGTTGGAACTCAGAAACAAAAAACAAAAGTTGCTGGAAAATCTCAGCACGTCCTGCAGCAGACCAGTGACCCAAAAGTGAACTCTGTTTTTCTCTCTGCAGATAGTGCCTGGCCTGCTGAGTTTCTCAGCACTTAGAGATAGTAGGAACTGCAGATGCTGGAGAATCTGAGATAACAAGGTGTAGAGCTGGATGAACACAGCAGGCCAAGCAGCATCAGAGGAGCAGGAAAGCTGACGTTTCGGGCCTAGACCCTTTTTCAGAAGATACTTCTCCAGCACTTTCTGCTTTTGATCCTACCATTTTTCTTCCTTTTCAGATGATTGCTTAATTCTTTTTTGAATTGAACCTGTCTTCTCCACACCTAGGGTGGTGCATTCCAGATCCTAAACACTTGCTCCTTTCTTCTTTCCTCATGTCAACTTTGTTTCTTTTGACAATTAACTTCAAACAGTATGTTTTCCAGCAAATGGGAGCAGTCTGTCTGTATCTACACAGCTCAGGCCCTTCAGTATTTCCAGTTCCTCTGTGAAATCATTCAATCTTCTCTCCCTTAATGAAAATAGACCCAACTTCTCCATGTAACTAAACTTCCTTATCCCTGAAACCATTCTGGTAAATCTCTTCTGCATCCTCTCTATGGGTTCACTTTCTTCCTTGAGGCCCACAGCTGTACACAATACTCCCACTGAGGTCTGAGCTGTGTCTTTACAAACTACAGAGGGGAGGCTATGGCCTGGTGGTATTATCGCTGGACTGTTAACCTGGGGACCTGGGTTCAAATCCCCCCTGTGACAAATGGTGGAATTTGAATGTGATTAAAATAGCTGGAATTAAGAATCTAATGATGACATGAACCCACTGCTGACTTTCAGGGGGTAAAAAAACACTATCTGATTCATTAATCCCCTTTAGGGAAAGAAACTGCCATCCTTACCTGGTCTGGCCTACATATGACTCCAGACCCACAGTAATGTGGTTGACTCTAAACTGCTCTCTGGATGATTAGGGATGGACAATAAATGCTGTCTGGCCAGCAATGCCTTCACTGTGAATGAATTAAAGGCAGTTGATGCAACATCACCTGCTTGCTCCTGTGCTCTATGCCTGTATTAATAAAGAAAAACAAAATCTGCACCAAAGCACAGGAAAAACTCAACAGGTCTGGCATCATCTCTGGAGGGAGAAACAAAGTTAATGGTTTGAGTCCAACATGACTATTGTTTGGAATTCCTATTAATAAAGCCTAGGACATCAAATGTTTTATGAACTGCTCCCTCCATCTGTCCTGCCAACTTTAATGATCTATGCTCATATACACCCACATCTCTCTGCTCCTGAAAATCCTTTACCCTTCATTTTTCTTCTACCCCTCCACGTTCCTCCTGGCCCATGTCTATATTGAACTTCACCTGCCACTGGCTTGTTCATTCCACCAACATATCTGTCTCCTTTTGAGCTTCATCACTATCCTCACAATTCAGAATTTGAACTTTTTGAAACTGTGCCCTGGACACCCAGGTCTAGGTCGTTTACTTGAATCAGGAAAAGCAGTTGTCTTAATCTTGACCCCTGTGTCTATAGCTGGATCTATATGTGGAGCACGTTGAGCAGTGTTGATCTCCTTATTTAAGGAAAGATATTATTTCATTGGAGGTAGCTCAGAGAAGGTTTACTGGAATGATCCTGGTGTGATCCCATTGAATGGCAGAACAGGTACTTGTGTGTATGTGATAACAGCAGGCCAAGCAGCACAGAGGGGCAGGAAGGTTGACGTTTCGGGTCGAGACCCTTCTTCAGATTTTCTGAAGAAGGGTCCTGACCCAAAACGTCAACCCTCCTGCTCCTCTGATGCTGCCTGGCCTGCTGCGTTTCTCCAGCTCTGCACTGTGTTATCTCTGACTCCAGCACCTGGAGTTCTTACTGTCTTGTGTGTATGTATGCGCACGTGTGTGTGTGATGTGACAATGCTGTCATTTTATGAGGTTACTTTGACCTTTTTTTTGAAGAGAGGTTATAAGGCAAAGGTGTGGAGCTGTCTCTAAGAAAGTAAACAACTTGTGAGCTTTGGCATTTTTTTAAAAGTTGGCTCAATGGAAGCAGCCTGGGTGTGGTCAGCTTTCACAGACCAGGCTTTCTACCATTTCTTTTAATTTTTAGGCTTAGTTTTAAGCAGAAGCCTTTGGGTCTCTAAAGAATTGGAAGCTTCAGTGAATATCTCTGAGCTGCTACTTCCTCTAAAATTTCTCTTGATGTTTGTTTTCCTCCTGGATTGGAGAACTGCATGTGAGAATCTGTGTCTAAATTTTCCTTTTTGCCAAGGGTTTGTTTATGGGATGTTATGTTTTGGAATAGTTAATTAGTAATAGGTACTATATCTACTATTCGGTTAGGTTTTCTAATAGTTGTTATTCTAAATTCTTCTTTCTTTTCTTGTATTTTAACGATAGTGTTTAATTAAATTGTTTTTTGCTTAATATTGAGTAGCTTGACCAGTTGCAGCGCATCTGGAACATGGCACTTCATATCTGCCTTGAAGATAAGAAAAAGTTAAGGTCTGTGCTACCTTCTTAAAATATATAGAGAGGGTTTTGTCTGGTCCATAACAATGTGCATTTGTATGTGCTGTGTGTGTGTGTCTGGTTATGTGGATGTTTGTGTGTTCCTGCATGCATACATGTGTGTGCATGTGTGTGTGCGCGTGCGTGACTGTATGCATATGTGTGTGTGTGTGTGCGCGCGCGCATGCAAGTGTTTACACGTGTGTAGTGTGTGCATGTATGTGTGCATGTGTGTATATATGCAAGTGTTGTATGCGCTTATGTGTGTGTGGAGTGCATGTGCACGTGCATGTGTGCATGTGTCTGTACAGGTGTGTAAGTGAATGCATGTGTGTGCGCACAGGTATAAAATATTTGCATGTGAATGTGTGCGTGTGCGTGTGTGTGTTGTGTGTCTGTGAGTGTGTGTATGCTCGTGTGCATGCATGCATGTGTCTTTGTGTGCATATGTACGTGCACGTGTGTGTACGCAATTGTACATATGCCTGTGTGTGCATGTGTGTGCATGCACATGTCTGTATGTGTGTGTGCATGCATCAGAGCATGTGCATGCATATGTATGCACCTGTATGTGCACGTGTATCCATGTCTGTGTGTGTGTCTGTGTGTATGTATGTGCGTCTTCACATGTGTGTATGCATTTGTACATGTCTGTTTGTGCACATGTGTCTGTGTGTGCATGTGTGTACATGCATGTGTGTGTTTGGCATGTCTGTGTATGCACATGTGTGACATATATTTGACACATGTGTGTGCATTGTATGTGTTTGTGTGTGTGTGTGTGTGTGTGTGTCTGCAGTGGACTAGTATGTGTGGACAGCGTGTTAGTGATAGTGGAAGGGTGAAGGGTCATGCCAATTACAAACCTCTCCCCTACACATTGGCAGTGGGCAGTGGGGTGCACCCCCATCATCTAAATTTAAAAAAAAGCTCCTTGCGGCATCTTCTCCACAACCCGAGCCACGGTTGCGTTGTGCCGGTACCAGTTCTTGCCTGGGACTTTCCACATTTCATGATCAAGATTAGACTTGCCTTTTAATGGGTTTTTCCAGGTGTCGAACACAGTGTCTGTTGTCAAATAGTCAACACAGTTCATGGCCATATAGAACACTCTGACGTCTGCCCGCTGCCTTCAGATACAAACACTGAGCCAACCATTGGCACTAGTCCAGCTTCAGAAAGTGCTCTCTCAACACATTGCCCACTGTTTGGGAGCAATGTGGGCAGGGGAGGGGCAGGGATAAGGGCGTCAACGTTCACTTGGCTACAGAATGTGTCAGTGACCCAACTGCGTGTGGTTGCCAGTTAAATGGTCAATTAAAGGGAACCGACAGTCCCCGTTGGCGATTTTAGAAAAAAAAGCACAAGCTCCTGGCCTTTTCTCCACCTCGAGCAAGTGTGGGGCAGGAGGAGAATCAAGAGGCGGTGGATTTTACTAAAGGGAAAGTGGCAACTTCAGGCTGGAGGGCAGGGAGTCCATCATTAGCATAGGTCAAAGGTCACACACTAACTTAAGGAAAGGGAGATGACTCCTAGAGTACATTCAGCTAACCAATCAGATCAGGGCTGATCCATACTTAAATGTAAGACTTTTAAAATCCATTCATGGGCTGCGGTAGGGCCGGCATTTACAGCGTGTCCTGAGTTGCCCAGTTAAGAGTCATTGCTATGGGTCTGCAGTCAAAGGTAAGAATTGCAAATTTTCTTCCCTAAAAGGGGCTAGTGACACAGATAATATTTTTAATGACAATTGCTCTAATTTTTGAATGTTGAATTCAAATGTCATCATCTGCAATGATGGGGTTGGACCGAATGTCCAACTATTAACCTAGGGGTGTGGGTTGCTTAGTCTAGTGACATTACCATTATGTCACCACCTCGCCATGCTTTGAGCTGCCTCTGCTCTGTATCTCTCAATTCCTTTGTCCCATTAAAAGCCTCTCTATCTCAGTGTGGTAGTTGTCAATAATTCCCTCAGGATCCACCATTTTATTGGCAGGTATAGTCCCAGTTTTCTAATACCAACCCCATTCTCCACCCAATTAGGTGGAAAAGTGACTCCCAATATCATCCAGGAACATCCTAACTTTACAGTTGTGTTTTTTTTTGCTCTGTGTTTCTGGACTTGACGTTAAACACCCCAACCCTCCTCCCCACCTACCTTACCACAGGATGTAGTGTTTGTATCTCATAGCAGGGAGGCAACGACCTAGTGGTATTTTCACTGGACTGTTAATCCAGACACCCAGGTAATGGGTGTAAGGACCTGTGTCTGATTCCCGCCAAGGCAGATGGTGGAATTTGAACTCAATGAAAACAAAAATCTGGAATTAAGAATCTAATGATGACCATGAATCCATTGTCGATTGTCAGGAAAAACCCATCTGGTTCACTAATGTCCTGACCTGGTCTGGTCTACATGGGACTCCAGACCCACGACGTGGTTGACTCTTAACTGCCCTCTGGGCAATTGGAAAGGGCAATAAATGCTGACCCAGGCAGCAACGCCCATGTCCCGTGGATGAATAAGGAAAAAAAATAGCCTTATTAAGTTCTTACAAGGTTCAGCAGATAGATGTAGGAAGGATTGAGGGATGGTGTAGGGATGGCATGGTGGTTCAGTGCTTAGCACTGCAGCCTGATAGCACCAGAGCCCTGGGTTCAATTCCAGCCTCAGGCAACTTCCTGCATGGAGTTTACACATTCTCCCTGTGTCTGTGTAGGTTTCCTCTGGGTGCTTCAGTTTTCTCCCACAGTCCAAAGATGTATAAGTTAGGTGGATTGGCCATGCTAAATTGCCTACAGTGTCCAGGAATATGTAAGATTTTGTAGATTAGCTGTGGGAAATCCAGGGTTACAGGGATAGGGATTGGAGGTAAGCCTGGGTGGAATGCTCCTCAGAGAGTTGGTGTGGACTTCCACAGTGTAAGGATTCTATCATTCCATAGTTTATCCCCCTGTCTGAGGTCTGTCAGGAGATGGAGAGGACAGTGTGAGAGCGTAGTAAAGTGTAAACCAGGGGAGTTCAGAATGAGAGACAGGTCAGTTAGGACTGAGATGAGGAGGAATTTCTTTACTCAGAGGACAGTGAATCTATGGAATTCCTTACTGCAGAGGGCAGTGGAGTCTCTGTCATTGAGTATGTTTGAGACACAAATTGATAGATTTGTAGATACTATGGGGCTCAGGACAGTGTGAGAAAAGCAATGTCAGAGTAGAAGATCAGCCACTATCTCATTGAATGGTACAGCAGGCATGAGGGGCTGAATGGTCTACTCTGCTCCTATTTCTCATCTCTTTTTGAGCCTTATAGCATTTCAAACATCTCAGTTGGATCTCTCTCTCTCTCTCTCCACTGGTCTTCTACACTAATGGAACCAGGTTCCAAAAACACATGAAGAAGGAGCGAGGCTCTGAAAGCTTGTGTTTTCAAATTAACCTGTTGCACTATAACCTGGTTTCCTGTGATTTCTGACCTTGACCACTCCAGTCTCAGGCACCTCCACATCACACTCAACAGAAGACAAAGGTATACTCTATCTGTCCAGATCATCTAATCCTCCCAACCTGGTATCATTCCAATGACACTGTGCTGCTTCTCAACTTCAATAGG
Source organism: Rhincodon typus (assembly GCF_021869965.1). Taxonomy (NCBI): domain Eukaryota; kingdom Metazoa; phylum Chordata; class Chondrichthyes; order Orectolobiformes; family Rhincodontidae; genus Rhincodon; species Rhincodon typus. The sequence goes on from NC_063334.1 coordinate 124,471,919, forward strand.
TCCCTCCTAAATCACAGTGGTGAGATACGAACGCAGTGCTTCAGGTAGAGTCTGATCTAGACTCTGCCTCTTGAGAGAAACACTTCTCTAGCCTCTTTAAGACCCCATGACTATGCCATCTCTAGGTGAAACATCACATGTGTATCCATAAGGTGGGGATGTTCCTTTTACACTCAAACCTTTTAACATGAGGCTGAAAAGTTATCAATGTATTTAGAGGGGAGGGGAGATGAACACATGAAGGAGAAAGGTAAAGAATAGACAGAAAAAGATAAAGAGGGGTCAGAGGAGCTCATGGAGGTGGGGGAAGACGGAATAAATAAAATCATACACTAGTTGGGCTGAATGGCCTCCTTCTGAGCTGTCCAATTCATCACAATTCTACATGACTTTAACTGTTCAATGATGTAAAACGGACCCTGTTTCTGATCTCTCCCTGATCTATTGCCATTGAAGTTGGACAGATGTCAAATGGACTGACAATTTGCTATTATCAGTGTCAAATTATCTCACACAGATGAAAGGATGAGGGAGGGAGAGGAGGTTTAAAGATGAAGTAGGAGACAGAGAGTGGCTAAGACTTTCACAAGAGCCAGTGCACTTATGATGGGCTGATTGGCTTCATTCTGTTCTGGAAGGGGAGGTGATGGTGTAGTGGTAATGTCGCTGTGCCCCAGGTTAATATTCTGGGGAACATCATTTGGAATAGCAGATGACGAAATTTGACTTTGATAAAAACCTGGAATTAAAAGCTAACCTAATGGTGACCATGTGACCACTGTCCATTGTCGTAAAAACCCATCTGGTTCACTCACATCCTTTAGGGAAGTAAATCTGCCCTCCTTACCTGGTCAGGCCTATGTGTGACTCCAGGCCGAGAACAATGAGGTTAACTCTTAACTGTGCTCATCACCGCCTTCTCAAGCAGTTGCAGAATGAGCAATGGATGCCCCTGTTGCTAGTGACATCCCCATAGAATCGTAGAGTCATAGACATGTACAGCACAGAAACAGGCCCTTGGGTCCATGCCGATCTGTTACCCCAAATTAATCTAATCCCATTTGCCAGGACTTGGCCCATATCCCTCTAAACATTTCCTATTCATATACCCATTCATATACCCTTTTAAATGTTATAATTACACCACCTTCCACCTGTTCCTCTGGCAGCTCATTTCATACACACACCACTCTCTGCGTGAAAAAGTTAACCTGCAGGTCCCTTTTGAATCTTTCCCCTCTCACCTTAAACCTATGCCCTCTAGTTTTGGGAAATCTACCCTGGAGAAAAGACCTTGGCTATTCACCCTATCCATGCCCCTTAACATTTTATAAACCTCAATAAGATCACCCCTTAGCCTCTGACACTCCAGGGAAAATAGCCCCTAATATTCAGTCTCTCCTATAGCTCAAACTCTCTAACCCCAGCAACATCCTTGTAAAGCTTTTCTGCACCGTTTCAAGTTTCACAACATTTTTCCTGTAGCTGCAGTATTCCAAAAGTGGCCTGACCAATGTCATGTACAATTGCAACATGGCCTCCCAACTCTCATACTCAACGCAATGACCAATAAAGGCAAGTACACCAACATCTGAGCAATGCTCAGGGTCGGGTGGAGTGGGACTGGCTGGATTGCACAGTGTGCCAGCACAGACCTGATGGGCTGAATGTGCTGTAAACGGCTCCATGAATCACAAGTATTCTCACACAGACAGCCCTTGTTATAGAGAATGCCAAGGAATCTTGATTGTATTTCATTGAATTTGTTTGATCTCCACCCAACAGACCAGCAGGAGAAAGTTTCTGATGATGCCGGACAATGCAAGTGCTGACAGTCTTTGATAGCCAAGCATGCCTCGCGTCAGTGACTTTCCTGCTAATGCACAGGCTAAATATCAGGTTCCCTTTCCAAAGCCATCATTGTAAACATGTTTGGATATTTGAGTTCTGAATGACAACCAGGCTTCAGGTAAAGAGAAAACTAATCAAATCCATTGTCAAATTAACTCTCATTGCCCTCCATCTGTAACCTGAAAAAATGTTTAATTGAAGGATTGACAGTGAGCTCGCTGTTTGAGGTTTTCTGCTAAATAACTCAGACAATGATTGATTCTTGTCAGTGTCTTTTGGGGACATTTGTTTTACTCAGAAAGGAATTTAGAAAGAAAACAAATACTTTTAATGGTGACACACACACAAAAAAACCTGCACATGCTGAAACGTTTGAGATGCTAACAGAACAATTCTGGAAAGACCCTGTAGGTCTGCAAAGAGAGAGAAAACCTTATGGTTAATGTTTCAGGTCAATAGCAAAAGGTGAAAACCAAAAGAACTGCAGATGCTATAAGTCAGGAACAAAACCAGAAGTTGCTGGAAAAGCTCAGCAGGTCTAGCAGCATCTGTGAAGAAAAAATCAGAGTTAACGTTTCGGGTCCAGTGACACTTCCTAGCAAATGGTGAAATGTTAAATGTTCACTTTCACTGTGAGCACTTTTGAAGCAGAATGCAATTTTTGTAAGTTAAAAAAATATAGTCGGGTGGGGAAACAGACTTATCATTGATATTGTTTCCCTATGGATTACATACATAAACAATTTATCAACTTGTCTCAATGAACTGCTCATGCTCATTTGTCCTGGAGTTGATTGCTCCCACATCATATTAAAACAGAAAGAGGCCATTCAGCCCACAATGCCTATGCTGGTCCTCCGATAGTGCTACTCAATTAGTTCGACTTTTCTTACCAATCACTCCACAAATATTCACTTTTTAAGTATTTATCTGATGTCCTTTTGAATATTAATGTTCAATTTTCTTCCCCCAACTTATTCAGATGATGCAATTAACTGAAGGGTCACAACAACCATTTCTGGGCGTGAGCATTAAAAAGTAAAGGACTGACACAAGTAATTAACAGGGTACAATACTATACCCAACCAAAATAAAGAAAGAGACACCATAGTCTTCCTGGACCATAGGCTGCTGTCTCATTAGAGACAGACAATAGGTGGTGCTTTAACCTAAGGGTCGCCATGATCGAATAGTGGAGCAGACGTAATGGGCCGAATGGCTTAATTCAGCTCCTGTATCTTATGGTCATGACCTTGAGGATCAGTGAATATTGAATAGTGGAGTAGACTCAATGAGCTGAATAGTATACTCTGCTTCTTGGTCTATGATCCCAGGGGATCTTAGGTAGCTCTCTCATTAGAGAGAGATGGCTGATTGTGCACTTATCCTGAAGATCACCACATCTCAGAACAGAGACAAGGAACAAAAATTAAGAAGGAGGAGCTTTCTTGGTGACCTCAGCCAGGATAGGAATTGATTGTGTATGGCTGACCTCACTCTGTATTGCAAACCAGTCGTCCAGTAAACAGAGCTAACGAACCCCCAGAGACAACAAGGTCTAGAACTGGATGAACACAGCAGGCCAAGCAGCATCAGAGGAACAGGAAGGCTGACGTTTCGGGCCTAGACTCTTCTTCAGAAATGGGGGAGAGGAAGGGGATTCTGAAATAAATAGGGAGAGAGGGGGAGGTGGATAGAAGATGGATAGAGGAGAAGATAGGTGGAGAGGAGACAGACCGGTCAAAGAGGCGGGGATGGAGCCAGTAAAGGTGAGTGTAGGTGGGGAGTTAGGGAGGGGATAGATCAGTCCAGGGAGGACGGACAGGTCAAGGGGGCGGGATGAGGCTAGTAGGTAGGTGATGGGGGTGGGGCTTGAGGTGGGAGGAGTGGATGGGTGGGAGGAAGGACAGGTTAGGGAGGCTGGGACAAGCTGGGCTGGTTTTGGGATGCGGTGGGGGAGGGGAGATTTTGAAGCTTGTGAAGTCCACATTGATACCATTGGGCTGCAGGGGTCCCAAGCGGAATATGAGGTGCTGTTCCTGCAACCTTCGGGTGGCATCATTGTGGCACTGCAGGAGGCCCAGGATGGACATGTCGTCTGAGAAGTGGGAGGGGGAGTTGAAATGGTTCACGACTGGGCAGTGCAGTTGTTTAGTGCGAACCGAGCGTAGGTGTTCCACAAAGCAGTCCCCAAGCCTCCGCTTGATTTCCCCGATGTAGAGGAGGCCACAACGGGAACAGCGGATACAGTATACCACATTAGCAGATGTGCAGGTGAACATCTGCTTGATGTGGAAAGTCTTCTTGGGGCGTGGGATGGGGTTGAGGGGGGAGGTGTAGGGGCAGGGGTAGCACTTCCTGCAGTTGCAGGGAAATGTGCCGGGGGTAGTGAGGCTGGTGGGGAGTGTGGACTAACTTAACCCCAACCCTGTCACCAATGGAAACAGTTTCTCCCTCTCATCTCTGTCCAGACTCTCTCACGAGTTTGAACAGCTCAATCAAATATCCCCTTAATCTCCTTTTCTGTAAGGAAAACAGTCCCAACTTCTCCAGTTTATCCACGTCACTTGTCCCTAGAACCATTCATATGAACACTCTCTGTATCCTCGCTAAAACCTTCACACCATTATTATTAAAATGTAGTACCCAGAGTCAATACTCCAGTTGAGGCCAAACTAATGTTTTAGAAAGCATTTTTTCACTATTAACTTGTTCAGAGGATGCAGACGTTGCTAGCTAAGCCCATCCCTAAATCTAAAGTCAGGTCTGGAGGAGTTGGAAATCACTACCAGTATCTTGAGATAGGTTCACAAAAACCTCTTTGTTTTTGAAATAATTATCCAGCCCAGGATGCCTTATGCTCTATCAGCCACTTTCTCAACCTGTCTGGATCATCTGCATGGTTGTTGTTAAATATATGACAGGAGTCCTACTGCTGACCCTCCTTCAGTATAAATACAAACTGCTGACCGTTACTCTCTGTTTCCTACCACATGTCAATTTTGTATCCCAGCTGCGAACTTTCTCTCATTCCCCCTCATCGGACTAAGACTGAGTGAGGAACTGAACCGTGTATAATCCGACTGTTCCCACACTATGACTATGCTGAGTTAGCTGTCGGGAATTTTATTCTGAAGGAAACTGCTTGATAGCAAAAGCCAGTCCCAAAGTTCCCCTACTCTGCAGTGGTTTTGTTATCACGGCAAGCAAACAGCTAGAAATGTGCATCATTATTTCGTAAAAAAGTTTGCAAAGGGATTAATTCAAAGGTTTGCATGTCCAGAGGGACTCAGGGATCCACTCCAAAAGGAACTAGATCCTCAATTGGATTTACTCCAGAGATTCCATTCATTTTAGCCTGGCCACATTGTGGTCAAGTTGATAAAGACAATGTTTATTCTCCAGTCAACTGACATCCAGCACCAGACCAGAAATCACATCTTAAACACTTCACAAACATCTGGCCTCAACACTGAACACAACTATTCTGGATCGTAAACATTGCTCCTATTTTTCTATGACAATAGACAGTAGTGATTTCCATCTCCTCCAGTCCTGACTTTTAATTTATTACTTGTCTCATTGTTATCTCCTGTTTCTTTTCATCATTATCCCTTTAATTGTTTTATCTCTCCTACTCTCCATCATATTAAGCCTTCCCTTTGGGTCTTTACTTCCTCCATTCCCTTTCACTACCTCTCTAGAGCAATTTCTGTTTTTATTTCTGATTTCCAGAATCCATGAAAGGTCAGGATGTGAATGGATCTCAAAGTCAGGGATATGTAGCTTAAGCTAGGCAGTGCAAAGTGTTTAAGGCAGAATCATGGATTGCAAAAACATTATGAATTGGCCACCCATTGACACTTTATCTGAATTACAACTCTTCAAACAACATGTGCTGTTCTATTTTAATGATCCTAATGGTTCCAAGATGAGAACTCTAAAGATCGTGCTTGCTAGAAATTCACAGAGTTGGCACATTCAGTCTTCCCACTGGCAATCAGAAAGATCCAGAAAAGATATAGAAAGTTCTTATAGATAAGCTCAAAGTAAGAATGAATTTCATGATTAACAATCTGCAACTCATTTCGTACAGACAGCAATCCCAAAAGCATATTGACCAGTTTTTCAAAAGATAGCTTAGCAAAGAGCATGAAAGTAGCTCTTCTGAAGATGAACTGTCAGCGAGGATCATTGAATTAGTGCCTGCCTCTGCGTCAGTCTAGGACAGATCTTCTGAGCAAGACAAAAGGCCGCACCATTGACACTTTATTTAAGGATAGACACAAGTGTGAAGCTATAGTGGGACAACAAGGTGCAGACCTGGATGAACACAGCAGGCCAAGCAGCATCATAGGAGCAGAAAGCCTGACGTTTTGGGCCTAGACCCTTTATCAGAAATGGGGGAGGGGAAGAGGGTTCTGAAATAAATAGGGATGGAGGGGGAGGCGGATAGAAGATGGATAGAGGAGAGGATAGGTGGAGAGGAAACAGACAGGTCGAAGAGGCGGGGATGGAGCTAGTAAAGGTGAGTGTAGGTGGGGAGTTAGGGAGGGGATACGCCAGTCCAGGGAGGACGGACAGGTCAAGGGGGCGGGATGAGGTTAGTAGGTAGGAGATGGGGGTGCGGCTTGAGGTGGGAGGAGGGGATAGGTGGGAGGAAGAACAAGTTAGGGAGGCGGGGACGAGCTGGACTGGTTTTGGGATGCGGTAGGGGGAGGGGAGATTTTGAAGCTTGTGAAATCCACATTGATACCATTGGGCTGCAGGGTTCCCAAGCAGAATATGAGTTGCTGTTCCTGCAACCTTCAGGTGGCATCGTTGTGGCACTGCAGGAGGCCCAGGATGGACATGTCGTCTGAGGAATGGGAGGGTGAGTTGAAATGGTTCGCGACTGGGAGGTGCAGTTGTTTATTGCGAACCGAGTGTAGGTGTTCTGCAAAGTGGTCCCCGAGCCCTCCGCTTGGTTTCCCTGATGTCGAGGAGGCCACAACGGGTACAGCGGATGCAGTATACCACATTGGCAGATGTGCAGGTGAACATCTGCTTGATGTGGAAAGTCTTCTTGGGACGTGGGATGGGGGTGAAGGAGGAGGTATGGGAGCAGATGTAGCACTTCCTGCGGTTGCAGGGAAAAGTGCCGGGTGTGGTGGGGCTGGAGGGGAGTGTGGAGCGGACAAGGGAGTCACGGAGAGAGTTGTCCCTCCGGAAAGCAGATAAGGGTGGGGAGGGAAAGATGTCTTTGGTGGTGGGGTCGGATTGCAGATGGCGGAAGTGTCGAAGGATTATGCGTTGGATCCGGAGGTTGGTGGGGTGGTACGTGAGGACGAGGGAGATTCTTTTTTGGTTGTTGTTGCGGGGACGGGGTGTGAGGGATGAGTTGCGGGGAATGTGGGAGACACAGTTGAGGGTGTTCTCGACCACTGAGGGGGGGAAGTTGCGGTCCTTGAAAAATGAGGATATCTGAAATGTACGAGAGTGGAATGCCTCATCCTGGGAGCAGATGCGGCGGAGGCGAAGGAATTGGGAATAGGGGATGGCATTTTTGCAGGAAGGTGGGTGGGAGGAGGTGTATTCTACGTAGCTGTGGGAGTCGGTGGGCTTGAAATGGATATGGGTTTCTAGGTGGTTGCCCAAGATGGAGACAGAGAGGTCCAGGAAGGAGAGAGAGGTATTAGAGATGGTCCAGGTGAACTTAAGGTTGGGGTGGAAGGTGTTGGTGAAGTGGATGAATTGTTCGAGCTCCTCGTGGGAGCACGAGGTGGCGCCGATACAGTCATCAATGTAACGGAGGAAGAGGTGGGGTTTAGGGCCAGTGTAGATACGAAAGAAGAATTGTTCCACATAACCTACAAAGAGGCAGGCATAGCTTGGGGCCATGCGGGTACCCATGGCCACCCCCTTTGTCTGTAGGAAGTGGGAGGAATTGAAAGACAAGTTGTTGAGGGTGAGGACGAGGTCGGCTAAGCGGATGAGGGTGTCAGTGGAGGGGGACTGGTCGGGCCTGCGGAACAGGAAGAAGCGGAGGGCCTTTAGGCCATCTGTATGGGAAATGCAGGTGTATAGGGACTGGACGTCCATGGTGAAGATGAGGTGTGGGGACCGGGGAATTGGAAGTTCTGGAGGAGGTGGAGGGCGTGGATGGTGTCACGGACGTAGGTGGGGACTTCCTGGACCAAGGGGGAGAAAATGGAGTCCAGATAGTTGGAGATAAGTTCGGTGGGGCAGGAGCAGGCGGAGACAATGGGTCGACCCGGTCATTCAGGTTTGGACTCATGTCGATTTTAATCGAGAAACTCCACATTTCCCAAAGGCTGAGAAGAGATTAGCTATTGCTGCGTGGCTCTCAGGGCTGAAATGAATACAACTTTGCAATGAGCTGACGATCTTTCATAGATTTTCAGAAACTAGGCCTAATTATATCTGGAGTGAATGAGGCAGGAAGGCAGCTGGAGCTGCGGTGAACGGGCGATAATCTGCAGCATTTTTCAAAGACTTATTTTTGTTAAGAGTTTCACATTCCCTAGCGCCACCCCTATCCCATTCACCGATCAAAGTGCTGATACTTTTTGTCGTGTGACTTGGTTTACATTCTCTTCCTGAAGCACCAGCGAGAACTCAGCGTCAAACTGCTGCTTCAACCCTCAAACCACAGAAACCGCACGCCTGCCACATCTGCTTCCGAAACGCGCGCTACATCCTCTTTCTCTCTGCACTCCTTGGCTCATTCAGATCGCTCTGATAAAAAAGTTGGCCAGTGCCTCACACTGCAGGCAAACAGCCCCAACCTTCTCCGATAAAAACTTCCATTCATGTAGCACCTTCAATGCTGTATCACCTGCCAAGGCTCTGCATAGGAGGAAGTCAACAATAGCCAATCAGTTACCCCACTAAATAAGCTTCCTATGACTACCATTCAAGTTCAAAGTGTAGAAATGACTTGGCATTCACGTATCCTCAAAATCAATTTTTTTTTTCTCGCACATGTCGTCGATTAACAGACTGGGAGAACTGCTACAAAGTGGTGTTTTTCGTATCTTTAACATCTATGTTTTAAGCAAATCAAACCTTAGTTCAATGCCAAGTTGAAAATACAGAACCTCTGACAGTGCAGCATTGTAGCACTGTGATTGTCACTTCAGATTTTTTTCCCTTTATTCATTGACGGGATGAGGGCATCGCTGGCCAAGCAGCATTTATTGTCCATCCCTAATTGCCCAGAGGGCAGTTTAGAGTCAATCACATTGCTGTGGGTCAGGAATCACACATAGGCCAGACCAGGTAAGAATGGCGGTTTCCTTTCCCCAAGGATATTAGTGAACCAAATGGATTTTTCCCAACAATTGGCAATGGATTTATGATCATCATCAGACTCTTAATTCCAGATATTTATTGAATTCAATTTCCACCATCAGTCATGGCGGGATTTGAACCTGGGTCCCCAGAATGTTATCTAGGTCTCTGGATTAACAGTCCAGTGATCATACCACTAGGCCATCACCTCCCAAGAGATTGTGGGATGAGGTCTCTTAAATTGGGCCTTGGGACTTTCAGAATCACAGATATAGATCCTATCAATGAAAACATGCCTCAGAGTGAACATGAGGCAGTGTCACAAGGAGATTCTGATGCTGAGTGGACCCTGTTCTGTCATCAAGAGAGAGGGAGAGAGACAGAGGACAAAACAGCAAGAGCAGGGAAGAGGACATTAGAGTCCAACTATCCTACAGTTTTCAGAGATTGAGGATTAATCTCCTCAACAATGCAAACCAAGGAGAAGAGTTAAATACTGAAGTAAAACCCTAAAATGAAAAAGAGTCTGGAAAGTTCTGAAGAAGAGTCCCTGGACTCGAAACATTAACTCTGTTTCTGTCTCCACAGATGTTGCCAGATCTGCTGAGTTCCTCCAACAATCTCGGTTTTTGCTCTAAGAGAAAACTTGCCTGGACTGTTAAGAACAGTCATTTTTGATTGTCAGTTTTAAGGATATCGCAGAGTGGGATTTAGATGGCAATCAAAGTGCATCTTCAAAAACTGCAAAACCTCTTTTGTCCAATTTTCTACTCCTCACTGAGATCTAATCTGCAAAACAACACTAAGAGCAGGGTTGCACCTCTTATATACCCAGGCTTTTTAATTCATTTTGTTACTGTTTCATAGCTTTGCCATTGAAAATGGAAACCAATCAAATTGTCTCATTATCTCCTTTCTTTTCCAGCAGGGAGTGGAAAATGCATAGCCATTTTGACTTACCCAGTCATTCAAAGTTACAGCTTGATTATTCCTCCTACAGGAAGAATATGATTGTACTGGAGGAGGTGCAGAGTAGATTCACCAGGATGTTGCCTGGGATGGAGCATTCCAGCAATGGAGAGAGGTTGGATAAGATCGATTGTTTTCTTTGGACCAACAACTGTTGAAGGGGGATCTGATAGAGGTGTATAAGATTATGAGGAGCATGAACAAGGTGGATAGAAAGCAACTGTTCCCCTTAGTTGAAGGGTCAATAACAAGGGACATAATTTTAAGATGAAAGACAGGCATTTTGGAAGGGAATTTGCGTAAAACACTTTTACCCAGAGAGTGCTGGGAAAATATAATGCTCTGGGAAGACAGTAGAGATGGGAAACCTCACAAACTTTGAAAAACACATGGCTAAGCAGTTGAAATGCCATAACAATTGAGGTCAAGGGCCAAATGCTGGAATGTGGGATGAGTGTACATAGATCAATGGGCCAAAGGGCCTCTTCTGTGCTGTGTAACTCAATGACTCTGTGATTGATCATCAGTATTCTAAAAGAGAGACTGTCAGGCAGATTCACTTGCCGAAAGGACATCAACTCCTCACTAACCCCCAGTAAAATGGAAACATTCAGATGGCAGTAAAAGTCACCAAAGGAATCATAAACAAATTTCATTTGGTTTTATTCATCATTGTCAAACGTGACCAAGATACAATGAAAAGTATTGTTTTAGGGAGGCAAATCATACCTTGCGTAAGTACATCAGGGTAATAGAACAGAATGCAGAATAGTGTTACAGCTGCAGAGAAAGTGCAGAGAAAGTTCAGCTCTAATATATGAGAGGTCTGTTCACAAGTCTGATAACAGTGGGGAAGAAGCTGTTCTTAAATCTGTTATAAAGTCATAGAGTCAAACAGCATGGAAACAGACCCTTTGGTCCAACCAGTCCATGCCGAACATAATCCCAAACTAAATTAGTGCCACCTGCCTGCTCCTGACCTATATCCCTCCAAACCTTTCCTATTCATGTACTTAGCGACATGTCTTTTAAACAGTGTAACTGTACCCACATCCACCACTTCCTCAGGAAGTTCATTCCACACACAAACTGCCCTCTGTACAAAAAAATTGCCCCTCACATCTTTTTTACATCGCTCTCCTCTCACCTTAAAAATGTACACCTTAGTCTTGAAATCCCCCATCCTGAGGAAAAGCCACCTACTATTAACCCTACCTATACCCCTCATGATTTTATAAATCTCAGTAAGGTCACCTCTTAACCTCCAGTGCTCCAGTGAAAATAGTCCCAACCTATCCTATAACTCAAACTTTCCATACCTGGCAACATCCTGGTAAATCTCTTCTGAGCCCTCTCCAGCTTCCTATAATTGGACAACCAGAACTGGACACAGTACTCTAGAAAAGTTGGATGTGTGTACAAACATCTGCATCTTCTGCCCGATGGAAGAGAGTGGAAGAAAGTATTACTGTGGTGGAAAGGGTCTTTGATTATGCTGGTTGTTTCCTGAGGCAGAGGCAGGTATAGACAGAGTCAATGGAAGGAAGGCTGGCTTTTGTGATGGACTAGGCTGTGTTCACAACTCTATAATTTCTTGTGGTCTTGGTCAGAACAGTGCCATATCACGCTGTGACACATCTGGATAGGATGCTTTCTGTGATGCATCTATAAAAATTGGTAAGAGTCATTGTGAACATGCCGAATATTCTTAGTCTCCTGAGGAAGTAGAGGTGTTAGTGGGCTTCCTTGACTGTAGCGTTGACATGAATGGACCAGGAAAGATCGTTGGTAATATTTACTCCCAGGAACTTGACTGTAGCGTTGACATGAATGGACCAGGACAGATCGTTTGTAATATTTAATCCTAGGAACTTGACCAGCTCCTTTGTTTTGCTCACACTGAGGGAGAGATTGTTGTCTTTACACTGTGCCACTAAGGCCTCCATCTCTCTCCTGTACTCCTTCTCCTTGTTTGAGATTCGACCCACTATGGTGATTAAATCAGCAAATTTGTGAATGGAGTTAGAGCAGGATCTGACCACATAGTTGAGAGCATATAAGGAGTATAGTTAGGGGCTGAGTATGCAGCCTTGTGGGGGACTGGTGCTGAGGATTATCCTGGAGGAGGTGTTGTCACCTATCCTTACAGATTGTAATCTGTGGGGCAGGAAGTCAAAGATCCAGTTGCAGAGGACAGAGAAGAGTCCCAGGTCTCAGAGTTTGGAGATGAGTTTGGTTGAAATTATGGTGTTGTAGACAGAACTAAATGCAATAAGTAGGAGTCTGATTTAGGTGTCCTTGTTATCGGGATGTTCCAGATATGAGTGTAAGGCCGGGGAGATGGCATCTGCCATGGACCTCTTGTGATGGTAGGTGAATTGTAGTGGATCGTGGCAATCTGGGAGGGTGGAGTTGACGTGAGCCATGACTAACCTCTCAAAGTACTTCATAATGATGGAGGTCAGAGCCACTGGGCAGTAGTGATTAAGGCATGTTGCTTGATTATTCTTTGGCGCTGGCATGATAGCGGTCTTTTTGAAGCAGTAGGGAATCTCACATTGTAGTAAGGAGAGGTTAAAGTTGACTGCAAATACTCCAGTCAGCTGATCCGCTCAGGATCCGAGTGCACAGCCGAGGTCCCCATCCAGGCCAATCGCTTTCTGTGGGTTCACCCTCAAGGCTGTGGTGGTGACTGTGGGTACAGGGTGTACCCAAGGCTGTCAGGGCAGGTGACATCATTTCACTAACCTGCTGTTCAAAATCAGCATAAAGAACATTGAGCACATCGAGTACATCAGGGAGGGATGCATTGTTGTCAGCGATTATACTCAACTTCGCCTTGTAGCCCGTTATATCGTGTAAGTCTTGCCACAGTCGACATGTGTTCATGTGTTTTGTCTGGTATTGTCTCTTGGCATCCCTGATGGCTTTGCGAAGGTCGTACCTAGATTTCCTGTATAGGGCAGGGTCACCCAACATGAATGCCTCAGACCTGGCCTTAAGTAGGGAGTAGATCCCCAGCTTCATCCATGGTTTCCAGCTGGGGAGCACGCGGATTAACTTCTTTGGCATGCAGTCCAAACACTTACTGTCAGGTAAAGCAGAAGTGAGCCATGTCTCTGTAAAGCAGAGCATCCAGCAGCCTTGTAATTCCCTTTGGAAGGTGAGTCTAGCTTTAAATTCATCCAGCTTGTTTTCAATTGCTTGGACATTTACCAGGGATATGCTGGGTAAAGGGGACATGAAACCACGTTGTTTCAGTCTCACCTGCAAGCCAGCACGTCTCTCCCATTTCCTGGGGAAGTGGCTGCTTCTGGTCAGGCTCGGGAATGGGAGTGGATGGTCTGCTCTTCTGCAAGGTGGTTGGGTGTGTCCAGGTGGGCCTCCTCAGCACTGTCCATGGCCCAGGCGCACCTGGGGATCTTGTTCTTGGTCTGGTCAAGCCTTTATGTTGGATCTTCATGAGGTCAGATAGAGCTATGGAGTCGGGTCTCCGATCAGTGCCCAGGTCAGGCCTTAAAGAAGCCAGTAAATGGCTACTCTCTGCATTGTCATGGTAATGCTTCCAGCATCAACAGTATGCCCCAGTCAGTTCGCACAGTCAGGCCCCAGTGGGTTCGCACAGTCAGATGCTCCAGGAGATCCTTGTCTGATCCTGGGTCAGATCCCGGGGGAGGCAATGGCCTTGTGGTATTATCACTGGACTGTTTATTCAGAAAGCCAGGTAACTATCTGGGGACCTGCGTTCAAATCCCACCATGGCTAATAATAGAATTTGAATTCAATGAAGTGTCTGGAATTAAGAATCTAATGATGACCATGAACCCATTGTCAATTATCAGGAAAAACCCATCTGGTTCACAAATGTCCTTTTGGGAGGGAAACTGCCATCCTTACCTGGTCTGGCCTACATGTGATTCCAGACCTACAGCAATGTGGTTGACTCTGAACTGCCTTCTGGGCAATTAGGGATGGACAATAAATGCTGCCTGGTCAGTGACACCCTCATCTCATGAATGAATAGAAAAAATATCTTGGTGAGGGTGTGGATTGTTCCCAAAGGTCAAAGTATTGCCAGACCTAAAATTAGATTTAAAAACACATTGTTAGTTTTTCTGACAGACTTAAAATTGTGTTTTAAAAGTGTAGAACAGTTATAACAGATATAAGGAGAAGTTAGCACCTGCCTATGGAACCAGATCATCCCCAATGGACTACAATCCACATTCAAGCCTTCCCAATTTGGCCCCAACCGTGATAATATCTACACTCATGGTATTGAGATCCTTCAGAAGCGTTTCTCCCTGCGACTCCTGAAACACACACTTGCAGCAATGCACCGGCATCTCCAGGCACTACAATCAAGCCTACCCCAGCTCAGAGCCTCCCTCTCCCAGACCTGCAAAGGGCCTCTCCTGCTTTTTATTCTTCGTAGGATCCACAACCTGAACTCACAATTCTACTCAGCTTTATTGGACACTTACAAACCGTAAGTACAGTAAACTTACTGGTGCCTACCACCCAAGACGGGCCGACTCCACCTCCCAAATCCCCAGCCGTACCCAGGACCTTCCCCACAATGTGCCCGCCGCCAATTGGCCATGAGGCCACTATCGGAGAACCCTCAGATGATGTCACATCCGCCACCGCCGGGTTCCCCACTTCCGGGACAGCAAACACCATCGCTGCCGTTGCCACCGACACTGAAGTCGCGACCACCCTCACCGCTCCTGCCGCCGCCTACCCCGCTCCTCCTACCTCTGACGCCGCTCCGCCCATCACCGACGCGGACGCAACTCCACCCACCGCCGGCGCAACTCCGCCCACCGCCGACTCCGGCACAACTCCGCCCACCGCCGACGCCGACTCAACTCCGCCCACAGCCGACGCTGACGCAACTCCGCCCACAGCCTCCACAGCCAGCAGCTCCAGAGGAGACAGCAGCACCCAGCCCTGCCGAGTCTTCACCATCCCCCCAGACCTACCCCTTACTGATGACAAACGGTCAGTTCTCAGTAAAGGGCTCACCTTTGTCCCCCTCCACCCACAGATCAACGAATACCGCTCACGCTTGGACATAGAGCAGTTTTTCCACCGCCTCCGCCTCCACGCTTACTTCTTTAACCGTGAACCTAACCCTCCCTCTACTGACCCCTTCTCCCGCTTCCAACACACCCCCTCCTCCTGGACACCACCCCAAGGCCTCCTCCCCTCCCTCGACCTCTTCATCTCCAACTGCCGTCGAGACATCAATCGTCTCAACCTCTCCACCCCTCTCACGCACTCCAACCTGTCCTCTGCAGAACGTGCAGCCCTCCGCTCCCTCCGCTCCAATCCCAACCTCACCATAAAACCCGCGGACAAGGGAGGCGCAGTTGTAGTATGGCGCACTGACCTCTACATCGCCGAGGCCAGACGCCAACTCTCCGACACCTCCTCCTACCGCCCCCTTGATCATGACCCCACCCCTGAGCACCAAACCATCATCTCCCAAACCATCCACAACCTCATCACCTCAGGTGACCTCCCATCCACGGCCTCCAACCTCATCGTTCCCCAACCTCGCACTGCCCGCTTCTATCTCCTTCCCAAAATCCACAAACCTGAATGCCCTGGTCGACCCATTGTCTCCGCCTGCTCCTGCCCCACCGAACTGATCTCCAACTATCTCGACTCCATTTTCTCCCCCTTGGTCCAGGAACTCCCTACCTATGTCCGTGACACCACCCACGCCCTCCACCTCCTCCAGAACTTCCAATTCCCCGGTCCCCA